>NC_141818.1:42449485-42811985 GCF_982586985.1 Callionymus lyra | reverse complement strand
GTTTGTTTGTGACTAGGTGAGAGTGTGTGTGTGTGTGTGTATGTATGTGTGCGTGTGTGTCTAGGTGAGAGTGTGTGTGTGTGTGTGTCTAGGTGAGAGTGTGTGTGCGTGTGTATGTTTGTGTGCGTACGGTTGAGAGTGTGTGTGTATGTCTAGGGGAGTGTGTGTGTGTGTGTGTCTAGGTGAGAGTGTGTGTGTGTATGTATGTACGTGTGTGTGTCTAGGTGAGAGTGTGTGTGTGTGTGTTTGTTTGTGTCTAGGTGAGAGTGTGTGTGTGTGTGTGTATGTATGTGTGCGTGTGTGTCTAGGTGAGAGTGTGTGTGTGTGTGTGTCTAGGTGAGAGTGTGTGTGTCTAGGTGAGAGTGTGTGTGTGTTTGTGTCTAGGTGAGAGTGTGTGTGTGTGTGTGTGTGTGTGTGTGTGTCTAGGTGAGAGTGTGTGTGTGTTTGTCTTGGCTGATAGCAGTTGGCTCGGGTCCAGCGTCTAATCCAGTGTTTGTGTTGGTCGTTGTTGAATCTCCACGAGTGTGAACGTTTCTGTCGGCAAACACAGCCGTGAGACAGCGAGTGTCGAGTTACACCTGAGTGTCCAACGCAAATATCCGGATGATGCCAATGTTTGTATTGAGCGTCGAGATAAGACACTTCAGAGCCGCTTGTGTGGAAGGTTTCTGTAAATACTTGACCTTATGGATCTATGAATGTATCAAAGTTAAAACATAAATACTTTAACTTGACTTATGTATCAAAGTTAAAACATAAATACTTTAACTTGACTTATGTATCAAAGTTAAAACATAAATACTTTAACTTGACTTATGCATCAAAGTTAAAACATAAATACTTTAACTTGACTTATGCATCAAAGTTAAAACATAAATACTTTAACTTGACTTATGTATCAAAGTTAAAACATAAATACTTTAACTTGACTTATGTATCAAAGTTAAAACATAAATACTTTAACTTGACTTATGTATCAAAGTTAAAACATAAATACTTTAACTTGACTTATGCATCAAAGTTAAAACATAAATACTTTAACTTGACTTATGTATCAAAGTTAAAACATAAATACTTTAACTTGACTTATGTATCAAAGTTAAAACATAAATACTTTAACTTGACTTATGTATCAAAGTTAAAACATAAATACTTTAACTTGACTTATGCATCAAAGTTAAAACATAAATACTTTAACTTGACTTATGTATCAAAGTTAAAACATAAATACTTTAACTTGACTTATGTATCAAAGTTAAAACATAAATACTTTAACTTGACTTATGCATCAAAGTTAAAACATAAATACTTTAACTTGACTTATGTATCAAAGTTAAAACATAAATACTTTAACTTGACTTATGTATCAAAGTTAAAACATAAATACTTTAACTTGACTTATGCATCAAAGTTAAAACATAAATACTTTAACTTGACTTATGCATCAAAGTTAAAACATAAATACTTTAACTTGACTTATGTATCAAAGTTAAAACATAAATACTTTAACTTGACTTATGTATCAAAGTTAAAACATAAATACTTTAACTTGACTTATGTATCAAAGTTAAAACATAAATACTTTAACTTGACTTATGCATCAAAGTTAAAACATAAATACTTTAACTTGACTTATGTATCAAAGTTAAAACATAAATACTTTAACTTGACTTATGTATCAAAGTTAAAACATAAATACTTTAACTTGACTTTATGCATCAAAGTTAAAACATAAATACTTTAACTTGACTTATGTATCAAAGTTAAAACATAAATACTTTAACTTGACTTATGTATCAAAGTTAAAACACAAATACTTTAACTTGACTTATGTATCAAAGTTAAAACATAAATACTTTAACTTGACTTATGTATCAAAGTTAGAACATAAATACTTTAACTTGACTTATGTATCAAAGTTAAAACATAAATACTTTAACTTGACTTATGTATCAAAGTTAAAACATAAATACTTTAACTTGACTTATGTATCAAAGTTAAAACATAAATACTTTAACTTGACTTATGCATCAAAGTTAAAACATAAATACTTTAACTTGACGTATGTATCAAAGTTAAAACATAAATACTTTAACTTGACTTATGCATCAAAGTTAAAACATAAATACTTTAACTTGACTTATGTATCAAAGTTAAAACACAAATTCTTTAACTTGACTTATGTATCAAAGTTAAAACACAAATACTTTAACTTGACTTATGTATCAAAGTTAAAACACAAATTCTTTAACTTGACTTATGTATCAAAGTTAAAACATAAATACTTTAACTTGACTTATGCATCAAAGTTAAAACATAAATACTTTAACTTGACTTATGTATCAAAGTTAAAACACAAATTCTTTAACTTGACTTATGTATCAAAGTTAAAACATAAATACTTTAACTTGACTTATGCATCAAAGTTAAAACATAAATACTTTAACTTGACTTATGTATCAAAGTTAAAAACATAAATACTTTAACTTGACTTATGCATCAAAGTTAAAACATAAATACTTTAACTTGACTTATGTATCAAAGTTAAAACATAAATACTTTAACTTGACTTATGTATCAAAGTTAAAAACATCCAAATGCATTTTATATCTGAGGTAGTATTGTGTGAAAAAAACTAACATGTTAGCATTTAGCTTAGCCACTTAGCATCACAATGTTGTGACATCATCAGAATATTGAATTAGTTAACATTTCAAATGTTGATACATTTTATAATTTATTTTTTTCTTTTTAACAAATACAGTTTAATATTCTAATTCCAAAAATATATTTTATAAATTCTTCTTTTTTTATATTTGTAGGCTTTTAAATTGAAGCATTTTTTGGAAGCTCTGAACTAAATTATTTTTTATATTTAAGGTTGAATTTATAAAATATACATTTGTTTATATTGAATTTAAAAGTCTAAAAATAAATAAAACACCTTTGCGCCACATTTCATAAACTCCATTTTTGATGGAATTTGAATTCTTAATTTTAAAACAAACAAAAAAAATGATTACGAAAATGTGACGCTTAAAAAAACATTAAAAAATAAAAGTTTGAAATGTTTAATTAAACTATTAAATGTTCAACGACACTGATTTCATACAATAATGTGTTCATGTTGTCATGTAAATATTTGAATTATTATATAATAATAATAATTACGTATTTTCTTCAAGACTCTGGACGTGTGTTGAGAATGTTTGTGTCTCGCAGGAATGAGGACGTTCCTGATCTCGGGGAAGATGTGGGAGCACGAGGTCCAGTGTGGATGTTCTCAGGCGAGGGCGACGGGTTCCGCGGGCGTTGCTCAACTCACCTGTCCTCACGGGCCCGACGTCGTACCTGGAGGAGCTCAGGCTGCAGAACCTCTGCTGCTGTACCAGCCTGTGGACAGAACCGCGGTAAACGAACGTGTATTATTATCATTATTATTATTATTGTTGTTGTTGTTGTTATTATTAAACACACGTGTATTATTATCATTATTGTTGTTATTATTATTATTGTTATTATTATTTTTATTAAACACACGTGTATTATTATCATTATTATTGTTATTATTATTATTATTATTATTAAATACACGTTTATTATTATCATTATTATTATTATTGTTATTGTTATTATTATTAAACACACGTGTATTATTGTTATCATTATTATTGTTATTACTATCATTATTATTGTTATTATTATTATTATTATTATTATTATTATTATTGTTATTATTATTATTAAACACACGTGCATTATTGTTATCATTATTATTGTTATTACTATCATTATTATTGTTATTATTATTATTATTGTTATTATTATTAAACACACGTGTATTATTATCATTATTGTTATTATATTATTATTATTATTATTATTATTGTTATTATTATTATTATTAAACACACGTGTATTATTATCATTATTATTGTTATTATTATTATTATTATTATTAAACACACGTGTATTATTGTTATCATTATTATTGTTATTACTATCATTATTATTGTTATTATTATTATTATTAACGTCCATGATGTCAATCATTAGATTCTTCATCAACGATGGAATTATTCAAACTGTTCAACTTTATTCGTACCTTCGTTGACAAATGAGTCGCGACTCATACACATACACATGTGCACACACACACACACATGCACAAACACAAGTGCACAAACACACGCTGACACATACACATGTTCACACACACACAAACATGCACGAACACAAGTGCACAAACACACGCTGACACATACACATGTGCACACACACACACACATGCACGAACACAAGTGCACAAACACACGCTGACACATACACATGTGCACACACACACACATGCACACATGCACTCGCAAACACAAAAAAGCACACACACACTCGCACTCACAAACAAGTGCAAACTCAAAAAGCACACACACATACCACATGTGAAAACACACATATGCACTCACAAACTATCACAAACACAAAAAGCAGACACACACGCCACATGTGCACACACAGTCAAACATGCACGAACACAAGTGCACAAACACACGCTGACACATACACATGTGCACACACACACACACATGCACGAACACAAGTGCACAAACACACGCTGACACATACACATGTGCACACACACATGCACGAACACAAGTGCACAAACACACGCTGACACATACACATGTGCACACACACACACATGCACACATGCACTCGCAAACACAAAAAAGCACACACACACTCGCACTCACAAACAAGTGCAAACACAAAAAGCACACACACATACCACATGTGAAAACACACATATGCACTCACAAACTATCGCAAACACAAAAAGCAGACACACACATCACATGTGCACACACACACACACACACACACACACCACATGTGAACACACACACACGCACACACACACACACACATGCACTCACAAACAAGCAGATAAGTGCAGGCACACACAGGCGCACACAAAAGTGCACAAACACTCAAGCGTACACAAGTGCACAAACACACAAATGTACAACCACACAAATACGCGCAGACACACACAAGCGCAGATACATGTGCACCAACACACAAATGTACAACCACACAAACAAGCGCAGACACACACAAGCGCACATACATGTGCACAAACGCACAAATGCACAAACCGACACACTGACACACACACAGACACTCACTCACAGGTCAAGTTGTGTGAAGTGGGAACAGAGCAGCTCCAGGACGGTGTGTTGTGAAGTCAAGTGTCCTCTTGTTCAGGGTTGGTGGTTCCATTCCCCACATGTCTCTCCTGAGGGACCGTCAGCCAACCAGAGACACCAACAAAAATCCCCAAATAAGATAAATGACAAAGAAAAAGAGGAATTTTGTCTTGAGCGAAAGAAATATTGAAAAAACGAACAAATAAAAACAAACAAATAAGTGAAATAAAAACAAACACAACTAGGTAAAATAAAAACGATATCTTGTCAACCGTGACCTTCTTCTTCCTCCGTTTGACGCCATTTTCCTCTTTTCTTTCTTCAGCCTGCGAGCTGTAGTCTGATGTCTTCAGACCAGAGCGCTGAGGTCGCTGTGCTCAACGGCTGCCAGCAGGACGAACACAAGGTACGACCGTCCAGCTGCTGAAGACACACATTATTATTGTTGTTATGTTCAAATGATTCACGTCCAGAGTTCTTCTGAACAGTGTCTTCAAGGCCACGCCCCCCGAGCGCTCAACGGCCTCCTCAGCCCCCCCCTGGACGACCCGGTCCGGGCCAGCCAGAACTCCCTGTGCGACATGCTGCAGGACAAGAAGACCAGCACCGGCACCGGCACCAGCCTCGGCATGGCCGGGGGTCCCGGGACGACGGGGCCCGGGATGGAACACTCGGCGCTGATCCAGCTGCGGGCCAAGAACTTCAGAGAGAAGAGCGACGCCCACTTTGTGGACGTCATCAGGGAGGACAGGTGAGCTCACCTGCGCCGGGCCCGTGCTTTTATTGTGAAAGAGTCATGATCGTTTCAGAGGAAAAATGAAGTGACGGAAGAAGTCGACACAACTTTTATTTTCCCTTGTTTTGTTTTGAATTTCTGAGATGATTTTATTGTGATGTGTAAGCTAATGCTAGTTAGCAACACGGCTAATGCTGATGTGTAAGCTAATGCTCGTTAGCAACACAGCTAATTGTGATGTGTAAGCTAATGCTAGTTAGCAACACATCTTATTGTGATGTGTAAGCTAATGCTAGTTAGCAACATAGGTAATTGGGATGTGTAAGCTAATGCTAGTTAGCAACACAGCTAATTGTGATGTGTAAGCTAATGCTAGTTAGCAAAACAGCTTATTGTGATGTGTAAGCTAATGCTAGTTAGCAACATAGCTAATTGTGATGTGTAAGCCAATGCTTGTTAGCAACATAGCTAATTGGGATGTTTAAGCTAATGCTAGTTAGCAACACAGCTAATAGTGATGTGTAAGCTAATGCTAGTTAGCAACACAGCTAATTGTGATGTGTAAGCTAATGCTAGCTAGCAACATAGCTAATTGTGATTTGTAAGCTAATGCTAGTTAACAACACATCTAACAGCTAATATAAGTTCTTTTTCTAACTTTTATAAATTATCCACTTAGCATCGCAACAGTGCGTCGTTTTCATTAGACTTACACAAATATATTAATATAATAATTAGTATAAGTATTTAAAGAATGTCAGTGTTTTTTTTAAGCATCAAATTATTTTTTATAATTATAGTAATCATAGTATTGTATAATAATGAATCAATTATTTCTTTATAGAAAAGTTGAATTTGTTTGATTTCATTAAAAAAAGGAATTGAATGAATCAATAATATTGTTTAAATACATTTTCAAAATGTCATATTTTCTCATTAGTAACCTTTTCAATATTTAAAATATTTGTTAGTTAAAATATTGTAAAAATATATCGTATTAAGGAGCCACCATTTTTATATTGAATTAAAAGGCTATAAATAAAATAATACTAAATACATTTTTTACTTTTTTAATTATTGAAAATTAAATATCAAACCATGTGTCAAAATAAATGCCATTATTTTTATAATTTTCCATTTTATTGAATTAAGAGGGAGAGAGAGAGGGAGAGAGAGACTTTATTGATCTCTCCGGAAGTCTCTTTCGGGAAATTGTTTTATTGTTTTTCCAGCGCACAGCAAGAACAAGAACTAAGTGCAATAAAAATAAAGTGCAAGATGACACAATCTAAAGATAAAGAACATAGATCAAAGACAAATAACAAAGACTTTTAACATGGAATATCATCTTTTCACTGCCTAATAACACAGGAACAAATGAGTCCCTGAGTCTATTAGTGTTGCATCATGGGAGGAGCGTTCCCAGAACCACGACATTTGTTTCTTCTCATGAAACGTTGTATTTATCAGCTGAAATCTCATCTTTTCTCTCAAGTCTGATGAAGGATTACTTCTTCAAACCGCCCATCAACAAGATCAGCCTCAACTTCCTGGAGTCGCCGCTGGAGAGAGCCTATCGCAGCAGCTACAGAGAGGAGGTACTTGAACGCATCGTCGCTCCATGATCCTCTCGCGCGACGGTTGTTATTCATCGTAAAGTAACGAAACATTTCACTTAACAATTTCAGAATGTATTCAAACATTCACTGTAAAACTACATTAGGTTGATATTTAAAGCTTAAAGGTGAGACTTGCGTGTTCTCAGTATTATCTTGATCTTTAAAGTATGTACTTTTTTGAGTATTGTTTTGATTGTTTAAGCGCTTTGTGACCCTGGTCTCGAAAAGCGCTATATAAATATTACTTACTTACTTACTTACTTATAATCTGTCATATTTTTAACATCCGATAAAGAAGGACGAAATGAACTCGCACTCATAAAATAAAACTGCGCTAAATGTGTTTTTATATTTATCTGCTTCCTCAGTCCAAGATTGATGTTTTAATGTCTCGACTCCTCAGTCGTGAAGAAGAAAGTTCTGTTTTCATCTTGTAGTAGAAGAAGTAATGAAGTACCTGACTACGGAACTGGACGATCCTGCCGTCAATGAGGTTGATTTAGAGGCTGAAAAAAACAAAAGTAATTGCAAATGGAAGGAGCTCGAACTGATGATGGAGTTTGATCATATTTTACTTTTTTCCAATAAATGTATTTTTCCCTAATGAAGTTTCGATCAAATATAAAGTCGTTTTTCTGTCCAACTTAATAATTCATTAATTATTTTCTACCTAAATAAAAACCTAAATGAACAATGTTAAGACATTTTTATTTGTTCAGGCTTTTCCTTGATTTTCTGGAACTCCTGTTGTGTTATCGGTTTTATCTTGACCTTTAAAGTATATATTTTATTGAATATTGTTTTGATTGTTTAAGCGCTTTGTGACCCTGGTCTGGAAAAGCGCTAGATAAATAAAAATGACTTACTTACTTACTATTGAAGCCCCCTGCTGTTACAACACAAGAACTGCACCAATACTAGTTATTTCTGGTTGAATGTCTCTGACGTCAGAATAATGATTGATTGATTGATCTGTGTTAATTGATTGATCGATCGTGTGTTTTCAGGTCAACAACAAAGTGCAGGTGGAGACGTTTGCCAGCTCCACCTTCAGCAGCTTCATGGACGTGTTGCTGAGCTGCTTCGTCTTCCTGGCTCTGACCCTGGCGTGCTTCCTCCCCGCCATGGTGAGTCCGGCCACCGCCGGACCGCCGTCCTCCGCCGCCATGGCTCTCGCCCCCGTGGCCGCCCTGCTGGGCCTGGCCTCGCTGCTGCTCTCCGTACGGTGAGGAGGAGGAGACGCGTGAAGAAGGTTTTTTCGTCCACGGTTCCTGACGTTCTTCTTCTTCTCCCGCAGCATGGCCTTCCACCTGGACCGGGTCATGCACTGCACGCACTCGCTCATCCTGGTCGTGTCCGGCTGGGTGGCGCGCCACATCATCGGGGCGGTGCTGGTCTCTCTCCCGGCCATCTCCGTCCTGTCGCACCTGAGCTTCAGCGCTCACCTGCCTCTCCAGGTGAGCCTCGAGGACCCACTTTCCTTTGTGAAAGAAGAAAACGTCAGCATGTTTGGTCTGAATTTAAAAACAAAAAATTCTGACATAAGGATTTAACGAGGGCTGCACGATATTGGAAATATGTGCGATATTCGATTTTGGTGTCTTGAAGCGCCTAATTCCGCGCTTCGGTGTCGACATAATCGTAGAAAAGTATCTCTTATAACGCTCTTGCGGGACTTGCAACGGTTTCCTGCGCAACTGAGCGACATCAGAGAGGAGCCGCCGGCGTGTCGTGATATCACCAAATCAATAATAAATCCACCTCCTTGTACACGACCACATAACACTTATTAATGACGCTAACAACTTAGCTCGTTAGCATACGACGAAGACGGACATGTTTATATTTGTTTGGAAGTTCACGATCTTATAAGAAAACAACTGAGACGAGATGAAAAGTTCTTACAATATGTTGCTTTAACAAAGGAGGTTGAAAGAGACGAGTGACTGGATCACTAGTGTTTGAGTAGATCATAAGTTAGTATTACTTTCGTGTATATACTGAGCGATATGTGTCGCCATAGCAACCAAGCCTATCAAGCTGCGCCGCACAGTTCACAGACAGACGGAGACGTAAACAGCAACGAGACATAGAAGTACAAATTGACAACTTTAAAGAAAGTGACACTGATTGGTTAAAGTGCGCATTTAAAAAATACTTGATTTATTCATTAAAAAAATCTAAATTGCATGTGCCAATATCGCGAAATCGATATTTTTTCAATATATCGTGCAGCATTAGTTTTAACCTTTAAATGATGATCGTGTTGTTGAATATTTCAAGGTTATTTCGATCTGGAAACATCATCTTGAAGCGACAACAACTGTCATTATTTACACTGAATTCTTCGTACGATAACTTCTGATCTGTTCAATCAAAATAGTTTCTATGAGATCATCGGTGTGAAAACACACGGAGCCATGATTTTCCTACGGTGGCTCAGAAGTAACAATTGTAAAAACTCTGAAACATTATTACAATCTTAAAACAAAACAATTTTATTTTTCTTTTGAGTTTGTAAATTACTTTTATTTTCCTGGAACAACTTTACAATTTCCTGAATCAAAATTTACGAATGCTGAAACAAATTTACAGTTAAAAAAAATAAAGAAAAAAAGTACAAACTCGGAATAAAATGTACAATTTCTTAAAACAATTGTACAAACTCTAAAAACAAATATTGAAATTCTGAAACAACTTTAAAATTTACTGATGCAAATTTACAAACTGAAACAATTATTCAAATTCTGAAATAAATTGACACAATGAAATGTACGAATGCTGAAACAAATTTTAAAACTCTGAAACAAAATGTACAGTTTCTTAAAACAATTGTACAAACTCAGAAACAAATATTCAAATTCTAAAACAACTTTAAAATTTCCTGAAGTTAATTTACAAACCTTTAAACACATTTTTAAACTCAAACAAATTTACAATTTCCTGAATCAAATTTTGGAAAGCTGAAACCCATTTTTTTTAACAAAAAATGTACAATTTCTTAAAACAATTTTACAAACTTTGAAACAAATATTCAAATTCTGAAACAAATAAAACATTTCCTGAAGCAAATGTTTTCGTGCAGCACTTCAAACCCGAGCTACAGCAGCATTGAGAAGCTGCTCAGTTCTACCACACCAGCTAAAAAATAACCTCCTAGTTCTCGCACAAATCCCTCTGCAGGAAAACTTGAGTATTAAAAGACAGGATTGGTCGTTTTTAAATATGTAAACAGTTTTACTCCATCATCTGCTCATTGACTGATTCTATTTCCTCCCGCAGGTGACCATGTTCCTGTGCTGCGCCACCATCCTCGCCATCATCCAGTACTGTAACTTCTGTCAGCTCAGCTTCTGGATGCGCTCCATCTTGGCCACAGCAACAGGCGCTGCGTTGTTGCTGCTGCTGTACAGCCCGTTACACAGGTCACTATAAACCACAGTGTCGAGGTTTTTACAAACGTGTCTCAGTGCTTATCTTTTGTGTAACATGTTGGTGTTTCTTATTTGGACACACAATCAAATGATTTATTTGTGAGAAAGTCACATATTTGACTCTGTTTTATGTCAAATTTTACAACAGATTTTAAAAGAAATGTACGATACATGGCACACGGTGGCGCCTGCTTCTTGGCAAGAAGGTTGCAGGTTCACTTCCTGCTTAACCCATGATGCATAAATGGAAAATATTTTATATAAATATGACTCATTTGTAGGAAAATATAGAAGATGTTTCATGTCTGGTTTTCAAATATGGATGAATGTGTCTTTGTTTAATTTCAGCTCTGGAAATAATCTGCCGACTCAAGGGTGAGTGTCTAAGAAAGTTGCAGCTATTATTTGACTTTTAACTATTGCTGTAGAGAGAAATAAATGTCCAAGAGTCCATAAATTAAAAGTTACAAAAATTATTATGTGTTTGAAGGAGAAAAAATACTTATCTTTTCTGACAGGAAGTTTACGAATTGTATTTCATGTCCTGAATAGCAAGTTAGAGGAGAAATGTGTTTTTTTTCACGCTGCATTATCCTGGCCACAGCAACAGGGGCTGATTATGGTCTGGATTTTAAATTTTTTACTAGTTCTGAAACAAATTTAAAAATTCAAGCAAAGAAATGTACCAACTCTAAATGAAATGTTGCATTTCCTTAATCAAATTTACAAATTTAATTCAAATTATATGATGTTGAGTTCGATGTGTCGTATAGATTTTTTGGCAGCCTAACCATGAATTAAAAAAGATAGTTTTGATTTATGAAGCAAGTTTTCACGCTGCAGTCCAGCGGAAATATTAATAACGGGTTAATAACGGGATGCTAGATGTGAATCCACTTAAAGGCCAAATCCAAATGTTTCTAAATAGTGTTTCTGGCTCCCTCTGGTGTCCGGAACCGTGTAACGGAAACAACTCCATTATCCCCGCAGGTCGAACGCGTCCACTTCCAGCGTCTCAGACTCTTTACCACAACCGCTCCATTATCTGGTGCCGGAGGTCGTGCTCGCCTTCTTCCTGCTGCTCCTCCTCGTTTGGTTTCTTAACCGCGAGTTTGAAGTGAGCTACCGTCTGCACTACCATGGCAACCTGGAGGCCGACAAACACCGTTGCAAGATCCAGATGATGCGGGACCAGGCCGAGTGGTTGCTGGGGAACATCATCCCTATTCACGTCGCTGACCAGCTTAAGGTCGTTGACCTTTAACTTATCTTTTTAAGTGCCTTTATTGTCTTTTTTCTTCTCATTTATGAAGCGTTTCTTCTGTTCCGATGGGTCATGATGTCGACCTTGGTTCACCAAGTTGTTTGTGGTTCCTACAGTCCCTGTTAATACACTTAGAGCTGGTCTTTAAAGAGTGTCTTTTAACTCTTTTATGAGAATATTTGACTCTATTTTTTAACCACTCACTCGTTCAAGTTGCCAAGACATGCTTCAATTCAGCCCTTGCTGAGAATCTGCTTGGCTGCCTCTTCACATCTGTCTTGGATGTTGTTTTGTTAACCTCTTGTTGCCAAGAATATATTACTGGAAATCAGCCTGTTAACCTATTTATTTACTTCTTTTGATGCAGTATAAAAGGGTTGTTTTTGTCCTAAAATCAACTGTCAATCAACATCAACCTCAACTATACTCAGGGTGTTGTTTATTTAAGCATCTGATTTAGCTATGATGCCACAAAATGTGGTATTTAATGTATAAATTCCTAATAATTAAGCTCAGTGCAGTCTGCTGTTGCTGAATTAGATTAAGTTTTCTTTAACGTTTTTTCAAGGCTCAACAGTACTGAAGCGTCTTGTATTTACAATGTGTTTATTTGTTGTTGTTTTTCAGGTGACACAGAGTTACTCCAAAAACCACGACAGCGTGGGCGTGATCTTCGCCAGCATCGTGAACTTCAGCGAGTTCTACGAGGAGAGCTACGAGGGCGGCAAAGAGTGCTACCGCGTCCTCAACGAGCTGATCGGAGATTTCGACGAGCTCCTCCGCAAACCCGAGTTCAAAAGCGTGGAGAAGATCAAGACCATCGGCGCCACCTACATGGCGGCCTCGGGCCTGAACGTCCGGCAGAAGTCGGAGAACGACGAGGAGTCTCCTCACGCTCACCTGACGGCCCTGTTCGACTTCGCCATGGAGATGATGGGGGTCCTGGACGACTTCAACAAGAACATGCTGGGATTCGGGTTTAAGCTTCGGATCGGGTTCAACCACGGCCCGCTCACGGCCGGTGTGATCGGCACCACCAAGCTACTGTACGACATTTGGGGCGACACGGTCAACATCGCCAGTCGCATGGACTCGACGGGCGTGGAGTGTCGGGTGCAGGTGAGTGAAGAAAGCCACGCAGTGCTCAGCGCTATGGGACTGGAGTTCGACTACAGAGGCACTGTGAATGTCAAGGGTAAAGGCCAGATGAGGACCTTTTTGTACCCCAAAAATGGGCAACATGTGTGCCAGGATCAAGTGGAGCCGAGAACAAAGGCTTCATTACAGACAGAGTCATCATTGACAAAACTATCTTCTGCCCCATTAGCAGACGCTCCCTTAGCATCCTCGCCAACCGCCGGGTCCATGCCGGGTCAGACTCAAAACACTGAAAAGAATTTACAACCAGGGAAGTTGAAAGGGTTAGAGGACGAAGGATATCGGGACTCAAGTGCGGCGCAGCAGAGCCTCCTCCCAGAGGAGGACGTAGACCACGAGGCAGACGAGCTGAGTCAACTCAATGAGGAGTTTTATTCTCGGCTCTGATCCGCCTCCGAACCCGTCCTCCGAGGAGCGGGCACGAAAAAAAGGTCGGTCTGGACTACGGAACGTTCGCCGAGGCGTCCGGGGGAACCTGTGTTGATCACAGAGGTGGGCGTCGGATTGACGTGGGACGACTTGTTTTATGGTCTTACTCTTTAAAAAAAAGTGCCTTTGGGGACTAGAATCGCCGGATCACTTCCAACTATATTTGACAATCAAAGCTGTCGGTTCCGACTTCCCATCACCGTCCTCGTGCCATGCTGACTCTTTCTTAACCTCTCGTATGCATATCTGAGATACTAGCTTTAGGTTTCCTTCAAAACAAAAGTGCCAGTGAAACGTGACAAATCGCGAAGGGAGTGATGGGAGAACTTACTGAGCAGTGTTAAGCACATCAAAGGAGCCAATAAACACGTTGTTTGCTAAAAGAAGCTACAGATTTAGCATCAAAACGCACACTGCAAATAAAGGGAATCTATGAAAAAGGGCAGTTTTGTGAATGACATCATAAAGCATGAGGGCACTTTAAATAAAGTTAAATTGACACGATCAGCCTATCGTGGGTCATATCGGTTCCAGCCGGAGCCTGAAGTGTCACGAGCAGGATTGAAGCGGTCAGTCGGATGACGAGGTCATCGGGGTCACGGTCGGTCGAAGCACAAACCAAACCTCAGAATCGAATGTTTGATCGATGTGTTCGTAGCCAGAGGTAACCGCTGTTCTTCATCTGCAACCCCCTTCATAGAACTGTAGTTATGTGGGGTAATCTTGTGTGCGTAATCTTTTCTCCCCCCCCCCAAAAAAAACAACCCTTTAATGTGTTTAAATATGATGTTTGTGCCACTTACATGGAGTTCATGACCTTATTTAGTCTTGTAGTGCCAAGATGTCATAAAAAGATGAAGGGAAAAAAGTTTTGATGAATTCCACTTTTTCTGTGATTACCTGGTTGCCTTTGACACTCACTGTCTGTAATTTACTTTTATGGTTCACTGTTGCTCCAACAAAAAGCACTTTCTTTCTCCCCCTTTATAATACTTTAAATTAAGGGAATATATTTGTTTAAAAAAATCTGCCGACGTGTGGCCTCATCACAACAAATGTTGAACTTTATTTTTATCATCAAAACGTGCCTTTTAAATGAAAAGTATTTGTTCCTCGTGGATGTTTGAGCTGTGGTTATTTGTATCAAATAATTCCTGCTTTAAAAAAAATTGACTTCAAATTAAAAACGCAATTATAAGATTATTTTTTGGGGTGAATTAGAAGCTTTATGTGTTCCAAAGTTTCAAGATATCATATTAATGTTGCTCGGAAAAATTCATAAGATAGAAGAATCCATATGATGGTGTCACAAAATGTCTTCTCAACCC
Organism: Callionymus lyra; assembly: GCF_982586985.1. NCBI lineage: Eukaryota > Metazoa > Chordata > Actinopteri > Syngnathiformes > Callionymidae > Callionymus > Callionymus lyra. Next base: position 42,796,810 of record NC_141818.1, on the reverse strand, counting down.
ATTTCAAAACAGGTGAAAATTCACAGAAAGTGTCATTTTAATTTAATCTATGGAAAATGTTTTTGGCCTTTTCTGACACTGTTCTTTATTTGTTTTTCGGGAAGAATTCGTCGCCTCACATGAATCTTTTTAAATGTGTTGACAAGTCGTGGAAGAAATCTTTATTTTCTGTGACAAAAAGAAAGTTTGTTCTTAACGGTGAATCCGTATTTTCACGTAATTGACTCACTAAATGTCAAGAATCACATTTTTTTATTTGACTAAATAATAAAAAAGGACATTGATAGAATTTTTACCTTTATGTATTTGTTCCATGCCCATGGAAGATTTGTATATTTGTTTTGTGCACATTATCTATGTATCTTTTATCAACACAACAGCATAATGTATACACAATTGCACATCGCACTCGGTGTTTGTACATATGCAGTTACTTTATGTCACCTATGATTTTTTTTTTTTTATTTTTATACATGTGCATGTGTCCGATTTTGCCAGACAACTATGAAAAGCACACGTTATGGATCCAAGTCATTGTGTGTCTGTTTGGGTATGTGTGAGTGCTGTGACTTTATTACTTGCAGTATGATTGAAAAAAAGTGAGAAACTACAAAAATAATACAAAATAAAACAAAAATAGAGTGCAACGTCTGAGGTGAAGGTTATTTGTTTCATGAAACAGGGGTTTATAATGTTGCAGAAATGTTTTACTTGTTCCATCAATGTGACCCTTAAGAATGACATCATTTTAAATGGACACAAACACTCGAGCACAACAAGTGTATATTGTTTTATTAATTGTGTTTTATCAGGGAACAAATATTTTTAGAGCCAAACATATTTTTTAAATTACATTTTCATCAATCTTTTGATTATTTCATCCCAATACAAGTCAATGTCTCTTATGTTTAAAGAATCTGACGCCAGGACTGTGTCGACTTAATGAACCTTCATGAAGATTTTATACTAATTTCCTAAAAGATGAATGAAACAAAGTTGCCTGTTCCACCTTGTTCTTTGCTGTTTAGTTTTTGTGTATTTTAAATGTCAGTGAACACTGTGACCAGGGAAAGGAAACATAAACAATGAAAACTAAACAAGCACAAATGGTTAAGTAACGAAGATCAAACAAATCCTTGAGTCTAGTATTTTTCATAAAGCCATTTATAGAAAATGTTTTTTTATTTTTTTTTTACAAATAATAAAATATGCTTTTTTTTCAGATACAGAAACAAAAACAACTCTTTAGACCCAGAGTTACTGTCTCCTGTTTATTATACACTTTAAATATTTACTATTTTTTAAAATTAACCTTTCATCAAATGTAATTATTTGTATTGTTTATTGTTATAAATCGTTATTATGAGAATATAATGATGATAATGAAATTTAGTTTTGCGTCTACACTTCTGGCAGCAAAACCATTGAAGTAAAAAAAAAACGAATTTAGTAAATACGATTAAAAGAAGTAAATTAATTAATTGCAAATTTGATCGTTTTCATGATTTTCTTTATTGATTCGCAAGTTTAATCTCACAACTACTGAAATATCCTGAATGTTGACGCTGAAAGAGTAAATATAAAAATATCAACGGATGAATTCCCAGGTATAGGCTCGACTTTCAATAGTATTTTCTAATGTACAACTTCATCCTCCACGTTTTAAATATTCTCAGTGTAATATTTTAATTTTTAACAATCGTAAAATCCACTGTTTAAAACTCGTATTACTTTATAAATAGATTGAATTTTAGAATTGGAAAAAAAAAGAAAGAAACGTGTAAATCGATTGACTCGCGGCGCTCTGGCGCCCCCGGCGGCGAGCGCGGGCACTGTTCTCACGCAGGGCGTATGGCGCGGCCCCTCCCCCTCCGCAGCCGATCTGGAAAAGAAAAAAAACTTTTTGTATTGAAGGAATCAACAGCCGCCATCTTGTTGTTGCTCGGAATTAGGATTTCGATACAAGGCTTATTTTAACGTCCAAAGCCAGCAGCCTCCCCGTGGCACGCGCCTGCCCCGACACCCCACAGCAACAACGAACCCCCATAACGTCGCCCTTGGAGAATATTTTGTGCAAGCTAAAAAAAAAACAAAAAAAACGGGGGTTCGGGTCGTCGGTTCGTCGCACGGACGGAGCTCCGTCACGTCTGGTCTCCCCCTCTTCAAGAGTGCGACGTTTTTCCCCCGGAGCGAGTATCGAGCCCTGCGGACGCCAGAGGATCCTCCTCCTCGTCGAAGCCTTTTTCGAAGGAAGAACCGCCGTTTTTGTCTGCAGTCATTTTTTTTATGGAGCTTCGCGCTAATTTTGCATGAAGACATTTGACGTCACCCAAAATGTGTACTTTGATCTAGAAATAAATAGTTCCCCTCCCCCGGGATGCGGCGAGCCACCTCGTTTTGAAAAAAAAAACGTCCTCGGAAGTTTTTCATGGGGAATATTTCACCTCGGGACGTCGAATGAAAGAATGTGGGTGTCGGGTGTTGGATTATCATGGGGTGAGTGGCGGTGGCGAAGCGGGGCGCTATTGCATCTCTTTTGAACCGCTCGACGCTAACGCTAGCTAGTTAGCCTAGCTGGTAGCATCGCATCCTAGCGTGCTAATGTGCTAGTTTTTCGAGGTGCTCCTCCGGGTTGGACGGAACCAGAACCCTGACACACACACACACACACGTTTTTATCTCTTTCCAACACTCGGAAAAAGATAAGTACTATGGCTGAGAACCTGCTGGACGTCGGACCTCCCAACTCCAAGCGGCCGAAGCTGAATTCACCTGCCCTGTCAACGTCGGATGGACCAGGTAAAGGCCTCGACAAACGGCTGCACGTTTTAAATGCACATTCACTTGTTTTGATGCACTTTAATCGTGAGATTGAATCTTTATTATCATTTCGCTGGAATGTCAAGTTCAAACATCGCGATGCACGTTAGCTAGTGAGACCAGATCCCCCTCAAAACAAGTCACTACTACGTGGAGTTATTTGTATTTTTTTACGCGCTTCTAACTCGGTTTAATGCATATTCTGAATTATCTTTTCTGACATCAGCCCTCTTGGAAAAAGAATAATAATGATACTTTAATTTACCTGAAGCGTTTACCTGAAAAACGTTGATCTCAACTACATCATGTTCTGCACAAGTTGTGTATAAATATTCAATACTTATCTTTCTTCTAGTCCAACACTGCTTGCAACAAGTGAAGTGTTACACTCTTAAAATAAAATATCGGGTGTCAATAATGTAGGAACATAAATGTCTAAACAAAAAGAGAAAAAAACAAGAGGCAGCCTCAAATATTAGTCCTGAAATTATCAGTATTAGAAACGTATTACCAGCTACAACATAGGTATTTTTTGTGGTGTTGTTAACGAATAAAATAAACAAGATAACACACTAAACAGCAATAGAAAAACAGAACCAAGCGCCAAGGCAGCCATTCTATTGCACCTAATGTATCTTCTAATAACTAATGTAACATATAAATGTGGCCTCAACATTTAATCAAAAATAAAAAGAGAGGTATTTTGTAACTTGAGTGTCATCTTTTCGTATAACCCCTGAACAGTTCTGTGCTTTGATGTGTTGATATGGTCTTGCAGAGGCTATAAGAACAATCTTAAGATGCATAATGCAGTATAAAAAGCAATTGCAATTTATTGTGCATATATCGTGTAACAAGAAGAAATGCCTTTACCAAATAAAGAAGAGCACTCGAAGTCTGCTACTGCAGCTGCAACACATTAAGGTCTTTATAATAACCACATAAAATTACATTATAAAGTGCCGGGTTTGAACCTGCGTGCTACTCTTCACCTATAGTGCTATCCAAGATGGTGACGAGACGGAAGAAGTCATAAGGGGGTACGGTACATCTTTTTCAACTTTAGTGTAATCTTTTTTTGGAATTCTTGCACAGTACAGCTGTTCTGTGCTTTAATGGGTTGATATGATCCTGCAAAGGCTATAAGAACAATCTTATAATGCAAAATGCATTAAAAAAATCCATTATATCATTGGTGCGTAAAGTCGTGTAGCCAGAAAAAAAATGCCTTTATTAAATAAAAGGAAAGCTGGGGAAGTCTACTACTGCAGCCGCAACACAATAAGGTCTCTATAATAACCACATAAAATTAGAAAGTTAAGTGTGTGTGTGTTTCAAATCTGCTAAACTGGTATCCTCTTTCCAAGATGTACATACATACTGTGAAGCTCACTGTTAAGTTATACTTAAAGCCACTAGTTACTATTAAAACAAGTTGAAATTTGCATCTGTAGCACTAGCCACGATAGTTGGAAGCTGTATATATATATAATTTTAAAATAACATTGATAGAAAATGTATAGCTGTCACAATTTGCATCATACATTATAAGTTAACCGTTTAACTGATTTAAAGAATATTTAAACCGTTAAATAAGTCTCTTAAATGATAATAATATAACCTTGTATATATAATATAACTTCTAATTATTGCAATGATGTGAAGTCCAAACATAAAATATCCATCTTCGGTGGATAAAAAACGTTTCTTTTGTTCTTTTATGGATTCTGAAATCAAGCTAAAGTTCATATTCTTTCATCGGCTTTAAATCTGTCATTATTTAAGTACACATGTGCTGCCCTTTCTTGAAATCGTTTTTTGATGGTTTAAAACATTTAACAACAATCAAGATCGTTTCCTGTAAAACCAATTTAGTTTGATTTGACCAAATCCGATGTTTTCGCAAACATCTGTGTTCCAACTGTTCAACATATTTGTTTTTTTTAAGGGTTGACACTAGTATTCTTCAGATGTTATCAATTCAGACTCCTCTTACTGATGCTAGTTCTTCAAGGACCCAACATTTTTCATATATATTCTCTTAGTGAGTACATTTTAGTATATACTTTAAAAGTCTGGCGTCCATGTCAATTTAGCAATCGTGAGTCTGGAGTATGTTGTGCTCTATCCATGTTCATACCTCAAATTTCTACATCTGAATTGGTAATTCATCAAATCTTAATCGATGATCACGATGAAACAAGTCTGTCTGTGGGCGTCAATTCAAAATTCAGCCTCTGCTTCAATTATAACCAAGAACTTTCTCTACGATTAGTTTAACAAATGTCTTTAAACTGCTTAGTTTCCCTTGAACACGTTGGTCTCCTTTACATAAATGTTGTGTGGCGCTTACTGCCTGAATCCCGTCACACAAGGAGCGTTTCCAGTAGCATCGTCTCTGGTTCCGCTGTTTTCACCGCCTTAACAACGTCAACAATGTGCAGTATTTCATGCACTATCGGCATTTAAAGGAAACATTAAAACAGCAAAGGAGGGTGTTTTTCTTATTGACTCATGTCTCATGAGCTGGCCCTTTATTTCATCGTTCCTTTTTTCTTTTTCTTTAATGAAGATCGTCGTTCAACTTGACAACATATTGCTCCCTCTGCCGATAAAGACCTTTGCAATTCAAAGTCTGCTTTAAAAAATTGCGGCAACTCCTACTATAACGGCAACCGTCGTCGTCTTTTCCTTTGGGCTGCTCCCTTCAGGGGTCGCCACAGCGAATCAACCTCCATCTATGTATCCTCCTCTCCAACACCAACCAACTTCATGTACTCTTTCACTACCATCCACCTAAACTAAACCTTCTCTTGGTACAACTGTGTCCTTCTACCTCCTAGAGACGCGCCGAACCGACCCAATACAGTTTCATTTAGCCGGTTACATTTGTGTCTAATAAATAAGCTTCAGAAAAAGTATCAAGAGACATGACTTGTGTAAAAGAAAATATCCGTTAATAAAGTGTTATTTAAGTAATATTAAAGTAAATAAACATGTTTCTGATCCTCCATGTCTCCTATGCTGCTTAGTTTTATGTTTTGTTTTGTGTATGTCATGGTTGTCAAACGTATCTGAACTTGAACGTATCTGAACTCAAAGTATCGACACTAAAAATGTGTTATCCGTTTACATTTTCAAAAGTATCAATACCACCATCAACTTTATCACCAGCTAAACCCAAGGTATGCATTGCCCCCACAGTCACCATTTTTTCCCGAGGTCTTCCCCCAGGTATTGTCCTCTGTAAACCACATGTGGCTCACGCCAGACAAACCATTGCTCAGCAATTTTGACCTGTTGCCAGTGGGGTTGAACAGGTTGTGTGAATGTGTCTGGTTTGAGAAATGCAGTGTGTGCTCGGTCTGTCTGAACGAACTGCTGCGTCCTTAAAGCCGTCTTGTAGCAGCTTGTTTGAAAGGAGTTGCTTAAGGAAACGAGCAAGGGAAGATGGATGCCCCCTTCATCCTCCTAACAAGCTTCCTTACATGAAACACCTGCTTGCCTTATGCCCGGGACAGTTGGCGGGCTACTGCGGCACTTTTGGAAGCCAGTGTTTATTCAAGGAAGCCAGAAGGGCCAAGTACCCTCATTAAAGTCAGGATTCTGTCTGAATCTTAATGAAAATGTACTGCCCAGGACTCGTGATGCGTCTAGTTTACTTTGTCGGACCCTTGTTAAGCAAATAAACAAGTGGTGGAACATTGATGAACTCATGAAATATAAACAATATTGGCTGATTATTAGGGGGTTTCAACATCTACACGGATAACGAATCCTAACGGTTTAGGAAAAAGTTTTTTTTTTCTCCCGCGCGTTTATTTTACACTAATATTTTCATGCCTGCCGATAAAGGGAAGTGGGTGGCATGAATAAGGTTTTGAGACGGTGTTATAAAAACAAATCACAATTAGATCAAAATGGTAGGAAAATGATATAGTATTAATGAGACAAAATAAAATAATTTTAATTTTAGGGTTGGGTGTAATAAGAAACTTGATGGTAAAGTGGAAGTCTCTAGAATGTTGGAAGAATAAACATATTTATTTTTAAATTGAATGTTTGGTGATAGTTTTTATGGTTTGCTTATGGTTAGAAAACTTTGAAGAGACTGCAAGAGTTTCATATTAAACATAAGACCAAACCTGAGGCATGCAGTTAAACTATGCATAACAGCTGATGAAGAAAGTTTCTAATGGCTAACTTGTCATTTTTTGCATTTATTTATTTAGCGTTGCCTTTTTCATTATATCATGTGGCCCCTTTAGAATTGGATAGTCTTAAATTTCTTGATGGATGTTTTGATATTGAGTTACATTTTTTTTTTATTTCCAAGAAGGCTTTTGTTGAACAATGTTTAAAAGTTATAATCCTGTTGATACAATGTAGTAACTATTGTTCTTTTGCCTCTTTTAGACTTGGGCTCTCTGGCGTGGGACGATTTGGAGAATGATCTACCCGATGAGTTGATTCCCAATGGAGGAGACCTAGGCCTGATGGGCGGAATGCCTTCAAACGGAGGCCCTGCTCCAGGTGCTGGTGGGCCCGGCGGTACCCCAGCAGGACTCGGTAGTGCTGGTGCCACCGTCGTCCCAGATGCTGCTGCTAAACACAAGCAACTCTCTGAGCTGCTAAGAACGGGTAGCACTTCAAGTATTCTGGGGTCAGGTAGTCCTCAGCCTGGAAGTATGGGCCCCCAGCTAGGAACACCGTTGGGGAAGAGTCCACTTGGCCAGGGCTCCCCTAACAGTCACCCGTCCCCACAGACTCAGAAGGCAGGAAAACAGACAGGAGTAGCAGGGCAGAACAACAACTCGGCAACTATAAGCTTGAACACAACAGGTTTCAACCAGTCCATGTTGAACAACAACCAAGGTCACGCTGCACTACTGGGTCAAGGAGGCCAGGCCCAACCTGGACAAGTGATGAATGGGGGTCTTGGGCCTGGAGCCGGACGAGGACGAGGAGCAGGGGTTGTTGGAATGCAATACCAGGGCCAGTCATTGCCGGGGGCTGCCACAGGGACTGGAGGAACTGGGAGTACATTGGTGGAGACCCTCAACCCAGCAGGGCAGCAGATGGGTGCTCACAATGCACTCAACTCGGTGCAGCAAGCGGGGACAATAAACAAGGTAAGTCGTAAAAAAAAGGTGTCATGTTTTGTCTGGATGAAACTTTCGTCCAAAATGTAAAAGAATGTGGTTGTAGTTTTAATCAACCCTAGGTTTGTTTGTGTATTATGTCTCTGCTTAAAGTAGCTTCACACTACCTTCGTGTTATCTGACTCATCTTTATATGTATTTGTATTTATACAGACTGAGAGCAGAAGTCGGCACCTGTGAGCAAAAGTATGGTTTCATGTCTAGAAAGAGTACTACAGATGCAGTATTTTCTTTAAGAATGTTGGTGAAAAAATGCAGAGAGGGTCAAAGGGAGCTGCATTGTGCCTTTGTAGATCTGGAAGAAGCCTATGACAGGGTGCCACAGGAACTGTGGTACTTTATGAGGAAGTCTGGAGTGGCAGAGAAGTATGTTAGACTGGATCAGGACATGTATGCCAACTGTGAGACAGCGGTGAGGTGTGACAGAGTTCAAGGTGGGACTACATCAGGGTTAGGCTCAGAGTCCCTTGTGTGCAGTGGTGATGGACGGATGAGGTTATACATGATGTTTGCAGATGACATTGTGATCTGTGGTGTGAGCAGAGACCAGGTGGAGAAGCTTGAGGGCTGAAGATCTGCTCTAGAAAGGGGAGGAATGAAGATTAGTCGCAGTAAGACGGAGTATATGTGTGTGAATGAGAGGAACCCAAGTGGAACCATGAGGCGAGTGGAGATAAAGAAGGTGGAGGATTTTAAGTATTTAGGGTCAACAGTCGAGAGCAGTGGAGATTGTGGAAAAGTGGTGAAGAAAAGTGTTCAAGCTGGGTGGAGAAAAGTGTCACGTGTGATAAAAGAGTATCAGCCAGAATGAAAGGAAAGATATACAAGACAGTGGTGAGAGCAGCCATGCTGTATGGTCTAGAGCACGGGTCGCCAACCTTTTTTACACAATGGACCGGTTTAATGTCAGACAAGATTTTGTTATTGGTACAAAAACATGTACCGTATTTTCCGGACTATAAGTCGCAGTTTTTTTCATAGTTTGGCCGGGGGTGCGACTTGTACTCTGGTGCGACTTCTGGTGAAATGATTAACACATTATTACCGGTATATCATTTCACATGTAATTTTCACACTAAACCGCAAAAGGGCGCTCTAGACCTGTGTTGATAATTTCGACGTAGAAGAGGAAGCGTCGCATCTTCTACCTCCGGAGTTAGCGGAGCTGTTTAAAGGTGACACCGAGGATGAAGATTTCATTGGATTTGAGTTATTTGGAGTTACACGGATGGTTTGGTAAACTTCTTAGCATGTTATTCATGCTATAGTTATCTGAATAACTCTTAATATTTTATGTTAACATACCAGGCACATACTCAGTTGTGTCATGTAACATACCGTACAATTATTCAGCCTGTTGTTGCCTCAATTCTATTTTTATTTTAAATTGCCTTTCAAGATGACATGTCTGTTCTTGGTGTTGGATTTTATCAAATAAATTTCCCCCAAAAATGCGACTTATACTCCAGTGTGCGACTTGTATATGTTTTTTCCTTCTTTATTATGCATTTTATGGCTGGTGCGATTGTACTCCGGAGCGACTTATAGTCCGGAAAATACGTTAAAAACATTCAATATAAATGTGAAATATGTTGTAAAAGGTGTCCTTCAATGGCACAATTGAAGTTATTTTCACCAATCAAAACGTTTTTTTTAAAGACGTTAGCGTTTAAACCGTGTGACGACACCACGTAGGAAGTTGACTAAAATAGTGGGCTGGAAAATGTCGTTGCGACTGGAGCAGGGCGATGCAGCGTGCGGCAGATAAATACAAAAATGTATATGACCAGTGTAAAACTGTTTATTGTATGTTCAATATAACAACAATACACCTGATCCCACTGTGAACTGTTTTACAACTTTATTTACAGTGTACTCGTCACATCACACCAAAAACAAAACAGAAAGTAACATCCACTCTGTTGTCTATATCATGCTCTTCCGCATGCTCTCTGGTCGCTATGGTAACGTGTAAACGTACCATAAAAAAATAAAAATGATACAGGTAAAATACAGACGCACCATGAAACGAGTTTAAAGTGCATGGCATGTTTTACTCACCATAACACCGCTAACTTTTCTAAATAAAACGGCGCAACTCGGATAATCAAAAAATGCACCGATTATGCAAATGTTTTATCCTTTTTTTTGCGGCCCGGTGGTTGGGGACCCCTGGTCTAGAGACGGTGGCACTGGGGAAAAGGCAGAAAGCAGAGCTGGAGGTAGCAGAGATGAAGATGTTGAGGTTCTCTTTGAGAGTGACGAAGATGGATAGGATCAGGAATGAGTCAATCAGAGGAACAGCACATGTTGGATGTTTTGGAGATAAGGTCCGAGAGGCCAGAATGAGATGGTTTGGTCATGTACAGAGGAGAGATGGTGAGTATATTGGTAGAAGGATACTGGGGTTGGAACTGCCAAACAGGAGGTCTAGAAGAAGACCAAAGAGAAGGTTTATGGATGTAGTGAAAGAGGACATGAAGTTGGTTGGTGTGAAAGAGGGATCGAGGGAACAGGGTAAGATGGAGGTTGATTCGCTGTGGTGACCCCCGCAGGGAGCAGTCGAAATGAAAAGAAGATTTGTACAGTTGTCTCTCGCCATACTATGGTTCACCTTGTGGAGCTGAGCTTCTGGGCAAATCTTTTTCCCGCAAACATTACTGCATATTTAATTCTACTGTATGAAGGCTCAGTTAGTAACGGCAAAGCTTCTTGTGATTGTTTACATTTTTACAAACGGGTATTTTATTTAAACATAAGATAAACTCCAACACGATGGCGTAACTTACTTGGAGGAACTAATTGTAACACCTACCGTACTTGAGGACAATTCCAATGATTTCTTTCTATGCGGCTGATTGCTCGCTACAATACTGTATTTAAATCCAACGTTGTTGCCATGTCAAAAATCCTCGACTACTGTGATCGTTTGGCTTTATTGAAGCAGCTCTGGTCACCGAAATCCAAAGGTCTGTTTAGAGGAACGTCACGAAGTGTTAATTGAAACAAGTGACAAATAATTGGTCACTACTTCACGTTTTTCATTTCATTTAATGCAGGGCGTTTTCAGAACACATCCCTCGATAAAATTAGTGAGCGTTTTATGTTTTGACAATCTCTACCTGATCTTGAATTTCAGTGACATTGTGGAACTATTTCAACATCATTCCTGTCAAGTAGGATGCTCAGCCGACCATGTCTGTTCTCGGAGTGGTGCGATGACATGGTTGTTGGCAGTCGGGAAGTGTGAGTCGCATGTTTGTGTGCAGGCTCACTCAACTGTGTTGAATGGCAGCCAGAGTCTAGCCTTTTTTTTCTGCTCTATCAGTGTCAATTGCCTGGGGGGGGGTCCAGTCTAGCCAGACATGATGCTACCAATCAGTACTACAGATGGATTGTAGTAGTGCTGTGTAAATGTATGGATTATCCGACACTGATGTTTGTTTTGTTCATATTTAGTGTGGTTAGACTTCCATGTTTACCGAAGGATATGTCACTCCCAGTGGATTAAATTCATAGAATGTCAGGTTATTTGCCAAAGACAATGATGACGTAACAAAAACCTGCACCCACTGCTGCCCTTTGTGGAACGCTTTGCCCATCCCTGGTTTAGACTTAAGTTGGTAATTGTAATAAAAAGTATTTGACGGGTACATTGTCATTAGTTTAGCCGGTTCCATATGTACACGTGTGTCTGTCATCTCTGCTTTACTGGGTCTAGAAAAAATGTATACATGTATATATATATTTTTCCCTTCTTTCTATCTCAAAACTTTTTTGATATACAGCAGCTTCGTATCGATTAATAACAAAAACATTTTGGCATTTATATTTTATTTCCATCATAGAATATGCACAGATTCTTCTCTGTACGTTATTGTTTTGTTCAGCACGTAGTTGCCAAAGTACGTTGTTTTTTAGTGCACCATAAAGGGGTGTGTATTTGCAAAGAATCTTGCAATACGATTTGTATCACAAAACAAGGGCAACAATATAATGTAAGAAACCCTAGTATGTATGTAGTAAATATCAAAGGATTTAAGCAAATTAAAGTCTTGTTTTGACCAAAGCTTGGTATGTAAAATAATATATATATAATAAACACTGTATATAAAGTTTTTAATTGAATTCCATGGAAAGCCAATTATGTTATGATACATTTTGTCAGTGTTTTTTGTCTAATTGTAGTTCCCCTACAGTCTGATGAAATCCTTGAGGACTAGCTTTATAACCAGGAAATCCCTGTTTGAATGATGAAGTGTGGAGACCACAGATAAGGGTTGAACCTTGTGAAAAGGGTCCAACAGAGTTCTAAAGAAGACAAGATAAACACTAGTATCCTAGTTCTAAAACAACTTGTTGTTGTTGTTGTATGCCTACAGAATGTTACTTTTATATTTGTTGAACATAATTTGCTTCTTGTGATCATACAAGGCTGATTCCATTTCTACCTTGTTTGGATCTTCTATAAAGATGTACACTTCTTCTTCAATGTGGTCACTTCGAGCTGCACTCAACCGTAAATATATTTATTTGGAAGGTTATTTCATTTTATGATCATCTTTTTCAGATAACTTTGGGCAATGGGACCTCTTTTGGGACCCAGTCATATGGACAAGGGGCTACAGGGCCCGGTCAGCAGCTGAACTCTCAACAGCAGCTCCAGAATAAAGCTGCTCTCGCCAACAGTTTACCACCCTTTCCCAACGAGCTCAAAGGTGCAGCTGTAGCCAGCGTGCCAAGCATGGTCAGTTCTTGTAGTGCCCGTGAACGTCTTCTTTCTCATCAACCTCCCGCCCTGATCCTGTTCTGCTCGCCCCCCACAGCAGCAGCCACAGCAAGCGGCTATGTTGCCTCTGGCGAGCGGTGGAGGCGTGGCGGTGCCTTCAGCAGGTCCGACTGCCGACCCGGAAAAACGGAAGCTCATCCAGCAGCAGCTGGTCCTGCTGCTGCACGCCCACAAGTGCCAGCGACGGGAGCAGGCCAACGGGGAGGTGAGGGCCTGTGCCCTGCCCCACTGCCGTACCATGAAGAACGTCCTTAATCACATGACCCACTGCCAGGCTGGCAAGTCCTGCCAAGGTAAGTGTTGTGTAACACACTTGTTCATTGGGGGTTTAAAATTTTACATCAGTGGTATCAAACTCAACTGGCCAGAGGGTTTTCTAGTAGAGACCTTGTCTCTCTGGGGGTGGGGGGTCTTTAACAAATCTTGTTTACATTTTCGTGTGGTTTTCTCATGGATTTGGGATTTGTGTCTTTAATTCTTTAATTTCTCTTTAATTTTATGTTGTTTTATAAATCTGCTTCAATATTTACATATTCAATACATGTAATGTATAATGTATGTCATAGATCTCTACTGGATTTATGTTTATTTCTGTGTTTTTTTCCCCATAATCAAGTCAATGTACATTTAACTGGAATGTATTGCAAGCATGTAAAACACAATTTATTGATTAAAGTGGAGCATTAAATCCAAACTGCGTGTTGAATAATTTTGCATTTAAAATAAAATGAACTTTGAATTGTACCTTTCTAATGCTGACTTATAGTGTAGTTGCGTGTTGCTTCCGAGAGAATTGTCCAGTAAAAAAGCTGAATAGATTTGTAGAAATAAGCACAACTGGCCCAATAATATCGAGATCTGCACCTCCTTTGTTTTCAGTGGCTCACTGTGCATCATCCAGGCAAATCATCTCCCACTGGAAAAACTGCACTAGACACGACTGTCCTGTCTGCTTGCCACTGAAGAACGCCAGTGACAAGCGCACTCAGCAACGTAAGTAAAGATCTCCCTCTGCTGCAGCACTAGCAGGTCCCTTCACCATCTTAATAGCCAATCTAAATCGTTAGGTTTGATTTTCAACGAATAATCAATTTTCTGCAATCAAGTCAGTGATGATTTCATGTTGTGAATGCTTCAAGAAAAGCTCTAGATCAGGGCTAGGGATAGTTCACCGTAAATTCAATCTTTACAAATTTTCTACTCGCCCTCATGTTGACTAAGGGTTGGGATTATTTTCAGCGTAATCCTTCCTTTTTAGAGGTAAAGACAACACTTTTTGTTGATTTTAATGTAGTGACTGGAGCTTAATTGTCTTCATCTTGGTTAAAAAAGCCACCAAATACCTCCATACTGCTTCTGTAATGTCCAACTTGTATTAAAGCCCTAAGATTATCCACGATAGTGTTCGAGATGTATAAGAGAGTGAGTCTGTTGGGCTTGTAAGATGAGATGTGAGGATATATAACTGTAATTCATCAAGAGAAAAATGAAAGAGAAGGCAAGGGATTACAGAAATGTAATTCTTACACCTAAGAATTATTTTTACTGTCTCTTTAAATCTTTTTCACTGATGGTCCTCAACAGATGGTCAAGTTTTCTTTTTTAACCCCCTTGTCTTCCTCTATATTTAAAAATATTTTTAGTGTCCTCTAGACAAATTATTGTATTTTGTCATTTGAGTTATAATCACTTATTGACAATTTATATATTTCTTTCATCATTTTCATTTATTCTTCCTCTCTTCTCCTCACAGCCATGCTGGGTTCTCCTAATGCCGGCCTCCCCAACCCCATGTCTTCAGTGGGTGTGGGCCAACCGAGTACCCCTTCCATCAGTACCTCAACCACCATCGATCCAAGTTCCATGCAGAGAGCCTACGCTGCGCTGGGGTTGCCCTACGGCAGCCAAGCCACGGGGCAGACCCCACAGGCTCCTGGCCCGGGACAGACTGCAGGTGCCCAGCAACCGCTTTCACAGCAGATGAGACCCATTAATGCACTTGGTAAAGTCAACATGTTGACTTCAGTCTGTGATCAGAAGTGAGCTGTGAATTCAAATCTTGACAGTAGGTTTTTGAAACTTGTGTTTACAGGAAATCAAATGGCTCTCAGTGGTGCGACGATGGGCGCAGACTCACTCCCCAACGTGTTGAAGTCTGGCAGGCATGTGATCTTCTTACAGTCTCCTCGGTTCTAGGTTGGGTTTGCATTTAAACCTAAGCAATTTTTCTCATTTCGACTTTAGTCAGCTGCTCTCAGATGGCTCCTCTGTGGGCTCCATGGGCAACCTTCCTACAGCGTCGCCCATCTCTGGAAATGGCAACAGGAAAGCATGGCATGAACATGTGACTCAGGACCTGCGTAACCACCTAGTGCACAAACTGTGAGTTTCCTTTATAGGAAAGATTTCCTCTGAGAAGTTGCCACTATCTCTAAGAGGTCTAATGCTTGTTTGTCTTCTTGAAACAGAGTACAAGCCATATTTCCCACCCCTGATCCAGCTGCGTTGAAGGATAGGAGGATGGAGAACCTGGTGGCATACGCCCGAAAGGTGGAGGGCGACATGTATGAATCAGCAAACAGTCGAGTATGTTTATCACCACTTTTATTTGTTCTGTCCCTCTAGGACAAGCCATTTTAATATTTCTCCCTCACATCTAGGATGAGTACTATCACTTTCTGGCGGAAAAGATCTATAAGATCCAAAAAGAGTTGGAAGAGAAGCGGCGTTCAAGGCTGCAGAAGCAGATCATCAACCAGGCACCGTTGACCAACCAGGGGACTCAGCAGCCTGGTCTTCCTCCGGCGAACGCCTTGGGTCCCAGGCCGCAGAGTGAGTGATGTTTGAGTCGCAAGTTTTCTATTACATCTCAACGAAGAAATAATTACAAGTGGATTGAAATCCAACAGTTTTGACGATTCCTACTGATTAATGTTGATGAGAGATGTGATCCCTGTGATGTTTCTAATCATTTGTTTGTTTTGAACGGTCTAGATGGACCCGTCTCTCTACCAAACATGCCAAATCAGATCATGAACCGAATGCAGGTCTCACAAGGTTGGTTCTGTGATGCTGCTCAGATACTGATCACGAAAATATTACTTTTTAATTTTCACATCTATATACAAAAATGTTTTTATCCTGAACATATTCATTACTTTTAGTAGAGTGAACTATAAACTTAATATACGCTATATTTTTTATTAACAACGAACAATTTACAATACATCATGTAAAATGATTTTCATCTTATCAACAGGAGTCAACCAGTTCAACCACTTGGCTCTGCCTAACGCCCAGTTGCCCCAGACCCCCATGGGAGCCCGCGCCGCCTCACCCATGAACCATCCACAGCAGATGAACATGAGCACTGTGCCAGCGGTGAGGGTTGACATTAAGATGAACTAGGGCTGCACCGATGGATTTATCGAACATGAGCATTTTTAACGTCATTCTGATCGGCTGATCAAATGCTGTTTATACTCGCGCACAATATTTTTTTTATTACTCCTTTGTTTCTATACGCGAGAGATGACGAGATACTTGGCTTCAAGTCACCCACAAGATTTGAGCACATCCTTGATGTTAAGTCAGCATTTCTTTCTCTTGACAAGCGGTCTAGCATCATTTTGCAGTTCTCTCTTCCTAGGTATTGCAAAAAATCATGCCAGAATTAAACAAGTGATGAGTAAAGTTCACATTGTGGCTTTTATCTTTTCATTGTTCATTGAAAATGGAAGTTATCTGCACAGTTTAAGTTATTATAACCCTTTTCCTTTAAAAATTGCAATTGATTCAATACAGTGTTGTTCAGTACTTTTGTGTTTATTGAAATGAGCACAAGCCACTTTTTTATTGGACTCAAAAGTCGAGTAACCGCATTGAAAAGTAGTCAATCGGTGGACTTGTATCAATCAACTATAAACTTATGTATTTAATGGCTCAAAGAAATGTGTCACATGCTGTGTATGTTATTACAAATGTTTTTTAAAGCTTTATTTCCTGCATGGCTTTTGGTTTCCAAATGTCTAAAGCATGGTGTCCATCTTCCTGGCTTTCCAGATGGGACTGTCGCCCTCAAGAATGCCCCAAGCCCAGGGTATGATTGGCGGTCACAGCGGCAGCAACATGGTCGGCCAGACAGCCAGCCAAGGACAGTTCATGGCTCAGACGCAGTTTGCTCCGGGGTCTGCTGTGGCCTCTGCTACAGGACCTCTGAACGTCACTTTAGGCATAAATCAACCCCCCGCACAGGCTGCCGTTACCCAGGTAAGATCACGCGTGGTTCGGCTTCTACGACTCGCCCGATCTCACCTGTTACTAATTGAGTTAGATTTGTGTCGTTCTAAACCCCGGGGTCTGTGTTCGACCGGACGACTCGGTCTGCTTGTGCGCGTCTCCACCTTCCTTGTGTTCTTTCCCGCAGCAACAACAGAGCGCTAACCTCCCCATCAATGCAATTGGCCCTCAGCTAGCCTCCTCCCAAACCCCATTGCACTCCACACCACCACCACCACCACCACCCGCCGCCTCCACGGCCGGGGGGGCCACTAACCCGCCACACCTCCAGTCGTCCAGTCGCAGCGCCACCCCTACCCTCACTGGCCCCGCCCCAGCACAGGTCGCCACCCCTACCTGCCCCGTTCAGCCCCAAACCCCAGCGGAGCTCCCTGCAGCAGCACAGACGCAGCCCCCGCCCCAGCCCCCGACCACACCGGTGAGACTGAGCCCCACGCATGCCCTCCACTGTGTCCTCTGCAGAGGAACCGTTTCTGTTATGCCACCTTGTCCCACCATCTTCACCTCACTGTCCTTTTAACCATAACCATAATGCGTAGCTACTTCCATAACCCCAGGCAACAACATCAGCATGAGGAGCAGTGGTTTCCGCACATGGTCGTCGCTTATGCATGACTCGCCTCCTTCTGTGGCTTTATATTCCTAATCCCTCATCTCTCTTTCTCTGAACTTCCATTACAGCTTTCTCAAACAGGGGCCAGTCTGGACAACAGAGTTCCCACGCCGTCTTCAGCAGCCAGTGCCGACTTGCATTTACAGCATGTTGGATCCGACCTCCCCGTCACGGAGGTCAAAAAAGAGCCACGTCATGATCAACCGGAGGCCGCTGGTGGCAAAGTTGAACCTAAAATGGAGGTGGGTTTTCGTCATGAGAGGTGCTGGAAACTTGTGGCCTTTAAAATTGATAAAAATTGCAATGGATTTGTCTTGAATAATGACGACTAAAACGGCTGTTCTATCTACTTCATGCATGCTTCGCCCTCTACAGGCTGTTGCTATGTGTTGCTTTGGGAGCAAACATTTGTAGAACCACGGTTGCAACTGTTACCTGCCTCAGGTGTTTTATGTGCAAAAAACTCAAGACTCTGATTGTTCTTGAGGTACAACTAAATATTATTGTGTTAATACAACATTAACATAAATTTGAGTTGAGTCCTGTGGCTTCGTCGTCACACACTGACATTGAGATTCTTGTTTATTACTAAGTAATATTTCACATGTTCATACGTCCTGATTCTAAATCGATGATGGTCATTCGATTAGGTCCATTTATCTATTTATTTTAATACCGTGCCCTAATTGTATCACAGATTATCTGCAGCTAGCGTTCAGAAATGTTGTCTTTCTCAATATGCAAATTTGTTGTTTTAAGACTGAAGAAACATCTACAAGTTCGTTAATCAAGAAGGAGGAAGTGGAGGAAAAACAGGAGCCCATGGAAGTGGAGGTGAAAAAGATTGAAGTGAAGATGGAAACCAAAGAAGAAGAAGGAAGAGCCAATAGCACAAGCGCCACCTCATCACCCCCCCAGTCCCGGAGGAAAAGTAAGTAGAAAGGAGCTCACACACGTCATTCAGAGATGGGTTGCTGCCACAAACTGACTCGTGATGAAGAGGAACATGGAAGAGCAGCGAACTGGTGACAACCACATGCAGAAACTGCACCAGGACAGACGACTACTCTGGTCAATGAAGCTTTAGCTGAAGTTCCCGCTTTACCCAGGGATTATTACAAGATACATAATTGTGCGTATTTATGCCATGTAGTTTAGTTTTAAATATTTGATTGTTCCTTTAGCATGCTTGCATTGAATTAAGAGTGCTAGCGTAGTTGATATCCACAGATTCTGAAAAATGACACTACTTGCTGTTAAGGGCTAAAAAGAAGCCCAAAAACATTGGACTTGTAAATCCAATGTCTGGATGTTCAAAATCTGTAACTTGATATGTACAGTATTTGAGCTAAAGAGCTCTAGTTCAGTTTAAAATCTATTAATAAGGGAATAGTTGGTGCACAATATGACCAAAGCAAATCAGAGCAATTCGGCACTCGCGAGACGATAACCAAGCTGACTCAAGTGACCTTTACACGTGTAGATTGGAGTATTTTTTGTAAAAATACTTGAGTCAAAGAGCAAATGACACTGTACGAGGATACAGAAAGCACATATTTAGCCTAAAAGAGTCACTGAAAAGAAACATTAATTGATCTACTGAGTTCAAATTGGAATTTTGTAGTCACCATTGTACAAATAATCATTGGAAATGTTATCCATGTAAACAAAACAATGTTGCTTATTGTTGACTTTTAAACTTTTTTTCCCCCAGTTTTTAAACCAGAAGAGTTGCGTCAGGCTCTGATGCCAACTTTAGAATCGCTCTACAGGCAAGATCCTGAGTCGCTCCCCTTCAGGCAGCCAGTTGATCCCACGCTCCTGTGTATCCCGGTGAGTCGACACTAATCCACGCTGCACCCCGATTTCATACTAACTTGGAGGTTTGTTTGTCTCTTCGCAGGACTATTTTGACATCGTCAAAAACCCAATCGATTTGTCCACAATCAAACGCAAACTGGACACGGGCCAGTACCAGGAGCCGTGGCAGTACGTTGATGACGTCTGGCTGATGTTCAACAATGCTTGGCTGTACAACCGGAAAACATCCAGAGTCTACAAGTTTTGCTCGAAATTGGCAGAGGTGTTCGAATCGGAGATCGACCCTGTCATGCAGGGCCTGGGCTACTGCTGCGGTCGGAAGGTAAAGATCCTGATTCAAGCCATGAAAGTGACTTGTTGTTTCCATATTTGTTTGTCACTTAAGCAATGTTTTTATCATGTTGTTTGACCTTCGTTCTTCTTTCTCATCCTTTGCAGTATGAATTTTCCCCACAAACCCTCTGTTGCTATGGCAAGCAACTCTGTACCATTCCCACAGGAGGCACATACTACAGCTATCAAAACAGGTACTGATCTACAACTCAGTAATAAATGCCGTTACCTATGAGCAGAGCCGACTCCTCCATTTTCGGCCTCATCAAAAAGTTGAGCCAAATGCAAAGAACTGCCCAAACTAGGTCTGTTTTCTAGTAAAGTAATGAACCCAGTTAAGAGATTCTTGTCATCATGCAATAACAGTTGGACATAATTGAAGTGCTGGAGTGAATAAACTATAGCGACGAGATGTAAACACTCGCCGACTGTTAAAGTTAGATGGTTTTCCCCTGAAAAAGAGTGACTTCTAATACTTCGTTAGGACAATTATTATATGTCAGAAACAAGGTGTGAAAGGAGGACTAATGCCTGCAAAAATACTTTCATTTTAAGCTACTTGTTCTTTGCTCCCTGATGCCCTCCTCAGTATGACTCGTGCAACTGCAGTTGTCATTATTAACACTATGCAACTTGAGTTTATTGTCAAAAGGTGTCTGCTACTTCTTATATATACATATTTTATTGTTGTGTTTTAAATGTTTTATGTATGTAACCTATATATGGTGACCTTGAGTGTCAAGAAAGGCGCCTTTAAATAAAATGTATTATTATTACTGGTAGCAACACGGAAAGACGTAAAATGATGAAACCACAAATTGTTTTAAAAAGAAAACTTATCTCTGAATTGTTGATTATTTGCAAAGATAGTCTGACACATGGTTTGGACAGATTCTTAAAGTGTTTTGTTTTGCAGGTACCATTTCTGTGAGAAGTGCTTCAATGAGATTCAGGGCGACAGTGTGACGTTGGGAGAAGATCCGGCTCAACCACAGACGTAAGTGAAATGGAGTCTAGATTTCGTTAAGTTTCATTCTATTCCGTGTCGGGTTTTCTCCTCCTCACTCTTTGTTGTTTTTTTTTTTAAACTTCCTGACAGGATGATCTCAAAAGATCAGTTTGAAAGGAAAAAGAACGACGTGCTGGACCCTGAACCGTAAGTCGTTGAGTCCTTTAAACTTGTTCCCGTCAAAGCTGTTTTCCTTTATTTCCGCTGCATCAAAAGTTACTTTTTTTCCCACTACATCTGGAATTGCTTTTAGTGCATACTTTCACTCGAGTTTTCAGATGAATCACTTGGTTTCAGTTAATCTCTCATCTCATTTAGCAACACAACCTGCTTAGAGGGCCAAAATGTTTTAGCACTTTCAGTCACGGGTCGAACTTATTTCACACCTTCAAACTGTCTTTAACAGGGAATATCAAATTTCCAGATGCATGTTCCTTATCTGTAACCTCTTCAGAGCTCACCACATTAACATGCACATTTATCTACTTTGATTTTCAGCCAACTTGTGGGCCACATGAAATGAATTGGCTTAAAGATTGATATCTATATATTGAGAATTCTACTCTTCTACAGGTTTGTTGAATGTAAAGATTGCGGGCGAAAGATGCACCAGATATGCGTGTTGCACTACGATGTCATCTGGCCGTCTGGGTGAGAACGCCGTCTCTGTCACGTAACAAAATGACGTTTAAGTCGTATTCACTCTGACTTCTCCACGCTCAGATTCATCTGTGACAATTGTTTGAAGAAAAGTGCAAAAGTGCGGAAGGACAACAAATTTTCTGCAAAAAGTAGGTCAACGTGACGTTTACGATGCAAACATGGACGTCTTTGGTTTTGACCGCGACGTATTTGTTGTGCTGTAGGATTGCAGACAACCCGACTGGGAATGTATATTGAGGACCGTGTGAATAAATACTTGAAGAGACAGAACCACCCAGAGTCCGGAGAAGTCTTTGTGCGGGTGGTGGCCAGCTCGGATAAAACGGTTGAAGTCAAACCGGGCATGAAAGCCAGGTGGGAGAAAAACACAAATGTGGTTATTGAAGCGAATATTTGTATATGTGTGCTTCCTTACATTTCACAAACTACACACTAAGTCCTAGGGCTGTAGCGAATCACTAATGTCACGATACGATCGCTTTTATTAAACTGACTTTTAGTAATATCTTGTGATCGTTCTTTTTTAGTTGAATGAATAGAACTGTTGCCAAAATATGTCCGAACATCAGCTTTAAAGGCTGCTAGGGTCCACAGTATCCTCTCATCCTCAGTCATCGCCGGCATCTTCCATTGTTCCTTTAGCTGCGGGGACTTAATGACTGCTGCCATATATCAACAGAAAATGTGCAAACACTTTATTGAATATAAATAAACTCAAAAAGATCTTTGATTACATCACAGTGAAATAAAAAGTGATAGTGCTTTCGATATGGTGAAAGAAGTACTACCACAATTTGACACTTGTCTGTGTCTGTAAAAAAAATGCATAAAGGCGCTATATAAATAGAGATTATTATTATTATATTGGCAAATCAATTGCTTGCTAATACACGGTTGTTAAAATTTCATCTGGATTCTGGAAGTAACAAATTGTATAATATATAATTTAGTGTGTTTGCATGTTAGGTGTTATCTATTTAGGTATTGAAATGTTTTTCTGTGGAATGAACGAGGGGTCCTCGGAGATGGTCATGGTAGGATTATAGATGTTTATATTATGCCAGATGCGTTTGTACCTTAGAGTAACTTCGGGGTTTGGGGAATAAAAAGAATGAAGTCAGACTAGAATACTTATAAATGACTTGCTAATATGCTGATAATACACATGTTTATGTTTTGTTTATTTCTCAACCTTGTATAAACTGAACATCTATAAGAAAAGACAGTAGAGAAAGACAAAAAAAGAAAGGTTTTCCCTTTATTTATGCCAATTGTCTGATTTCCTGTTTGTTGATTTCAATGCCGTTTCAAAGCATGAGCTTCTGAAAGTGACTGTTTATTTTCCCTGGTCCGTCAGGTTTGTGGACACTGGTGAAATGCCAGAAACCTTCCCCTATAGAACCAAAGCACTTTTCGCCTTTGAGGAGATTGACGGCGTAGACGTGTGTTTCTTTGGCATGCACGTGCAGGAGTACGGATCCGAGAGCCCTCTCCCCAACACGAGGTCTGCATATTTGAAGTTTTATCCGGAGTCGCGTGACACTTGACATGTTAAGACGTGATTTAATAAATGAAACTTTCTCCACAGGCGCGTCTACATATCGTACCTTGACAGTATTCACTTCTTCCGACCCCGTGTTCTAAGAACAGCCGTCTACCATGAGATCCTCATAGGATATCTAGAATACGTCAAGAAGCTCGGGTGAGCATGTCTTTTTTTCAATTCGTCCAGTGCCGGAGCTAATTCTTGTGTTGGCATTAGATATGCTCAAGGGCATATTTGGGCGTGTCCGCCGAGTGAAGGAGACGACTACATCTTCCACTGCCATCCTGTTGACCAGAAGATCCCTAAGCCGAAAAGGTTGCAGGAGTGGTACAGGAAGATGCTCGACAAGGCCTTCGCCGAAAGAATCCTCCACGATTATAAGGTAATGAGAACATTTTATTTGATTAAAAAGTTATTAAATTTCAAGCATCACAGAGTTGATGTACATATCATTTCTCCCTCAGGACATCTTCAAACAGGCAACAGAGGACCGGTTAACCAGCGCCAATGAGCTTCCCTATTTTGAGGGAGACTTTTGGCCCAACGTGCTGGAGGAGAGCATCAGGGAGCTGGAGCAGGAGGAGGAGGAACGGAAGAAGGAGGAGAATACGGCAGCTTGTGAACCTCCCGAGGTTTGCTACTATATCTTTAAATGCTTTGTTTTTTTATACACCTTTTAAAGTCTAAAAGTCCTCATTCGTCTCCTTCAGGGCACACCCGGTGACAGCAAAAATGCGAAAAAGAAGAACAATAAAAAGACGAATAAAAACAAAAGCAGCACCAGCCGAGCCAACAAGAAGAAGCCTGGAATGCCGAATGTGGCAAATGACCTTTCTCAGAAGCTCTACTCAAGCATGGAGAAGCACAAAGAGGTTTGATCCTCTTTCGTTTCTCGGTCACACGCCTTTTTATTTTATTGTTGTCTTTTTGCGACGGAGAAGAAATGGCTCGTAACTCGATGCCAAATCATTTTTTGTGGTCCATCAGGCGGATTGTTCAAAGTAAATGTTAATTCGTGAGCTATAAAGATGTTATTAGATAATGAACAGAGTATTGATTCCTGCAATGTCTGACAATTGTACACGTGTTGAAAGTCTGTATAACTGTCAGAGGAAATGATAACCATTAAGACCATTTTTAACTTTGGACTCTTTGTTTTCTCAAAGGTCTTCTTTGTGATCCACCTCCACTCGGCACCCATGGCCAACACCCTGCCGCCCATCATGGACCCTGACCCTCTGCTGTCCTGCGATCTGATGGACGGCCGAGACGCCTTCCTCACGCTGGCCAGAGACAAGCACTGGGAGTTCAGCTCCCTCAGGAGATGCAAGTGGAGCAGCATGTGCATGCTGGTGGAGCTGCACAACCAAGGGCAGGACCGCTTCGTCTACACGTGCAACGAGTGCAAGCACCACGTGGAGACGCGCTGGCACTGCACCGTGTGCGAGGTATGTAGTCGCCAAACGTTAACATTGTTTTATTTCTGGTGTTACGTTTGAAAACCCGTTTATAGACCATAAACATAATAGAACATTTTTTTTATTGACCCTAAAATAATTAATAATTTCGAAATATAATAATTTGCAAACCCATCATTACATATGTTGTTCCATTCCTTGCTTCAGTAACAGTGACCTGAACAGCTCTCATAATGCTTTGCCGCCCAGCAAACACAGCTTAAATACAGCAACGTAGGCATATACTTTACCTGCAGTGTTTTAGCGACCAATCAACTGTCACTTAATGGAGAACAGTTGCATCATAGGAGTTCACCGTTTCATTCACCAGAAGTAAGGAGGATGCGCTAATTAGTGCCTCCCACTGAGTCCTGTTTTGTGTTGTTTTCTGCTTTACAAATTAATCACTTGTTTGTAACACAATAAACAATGACAAGGAGCTTTAAGGTTCCTTGACTCTTGCTCGGTACATATAAATGAATGAAAGATTTTGGGGAAAAAACAAAACGGCGAGACCTGAGTGAACCGTAATATGGCGGATTCACTGTTATTGTGCTTCTAAGCTCGGGCTCCGAGGTCTGTGGATCAGAATCTACTGATGGTTCCTGAACACGGTTCAGGACCAGAGGAGAGAAATCCTTCCAGGATGTTGCTCCTAAGCTTAGGAACGATCTTCCTCTCCCTCTGTGTTTGATGATCTACTGACTCCTTCAAGAAACATCTTAAGACGTTTTTATTTGTTCAGGCTTTTCCTTGATTTTCTGGAACTCCTGTTGTGTTATCAGTTTTATCTTGACCTTTAAAGTATATACTTTATTGAATATTGTTTTGATTGTTTAAGCGCTTTGTGACCCTGGTCTGGAAAAACGCTATACAAATAAAAATTACTTACTTACTAATGTTGAGATGTTGTTACCAAATCATTCAACTGATATCCTTTGTTTTTTCAGGACTTTGATCTTTGCATCAATTGTTATAACTCGAAGGGCCACGAGCACCACATGGTCAAGTGGGGACTCGGCCTGGACGACGACGGCAACGGCAGCGGAGAGGCTTCCAAGAGCCCGCAGGAGAGCCGGCGCCTGAGCATCCAGCGCTGCATCCAGTCGCTGGTCCACGCCTGTCAGTGTCGCAACGCCAACTGCTCGCTGCCCTCGTGCCAGAAGATGAAGCGAGTGGTGCAGCACACCAAGGGCTGCAAGCGCAAGACCAACGGCGGCTGCCCGGTGTGCAAGCAGCTCATCGCCCTGTGCTGCTACCACGCCAAGCACTGTCAGGAGAACAAGTGTCTCGTCCCCTTCTGCCTCAACATCAAGAACAAGATGCGGCAGCAGCAGCTGCAGCATCGGCTCCAGCAGGCCCAGCTCATGAGAAGGAGGATGGCCACCATGCAAGGAAGAACTATGCCGCTCCCGTCCCCACCTGCGTCCGTGACGCCCGGAACCCCCACTTCCCATGTGCAGCCCACCACCCCCCAGTCCCTTCCCAACCAGCCGCAGACCCCCAATACAACTGGCGTCATGTCTCCCGCTTTCTCCAACGCGACCCGAAACAACCAACCTCAGGCAGCAGTGTCTCAGGGTAAACCCGGGCCCCAGGCGTCCCCTCTCCACCAGCAGCAGTCGCCCATCCCGCAACCCCCTCAGCAACCGCAGCAGATTCAGCAGCAGCCGCCTCTGGCCGCTGTCAAAATGGCCCGGCACATAGAGATGATGGCACAGGCCCAACAGAGCCAGCAGACCTACCGGGTCCACACCAACGGTTTGCCCATGAACCCGCAGCAGCCCCAGCAACGAATGGCCGGACCCATGCAGGCCCCGATGCAGCTGGTCGCAGGACCCCGCGGGCCACAGGTAAGGCAGCCCGGCATGGCCCCGGGCCAGTGGCCGGGACCTGCAGGTCCGATGCAAACGACTCCGAATCCACAACCGGGCCTGGTCGCTGGACAGAACCAGGCCATGACCTTGCAGCGAGGTATGATACCAGCGGCACAGCAACAGGGCCAGAGGATGCTCATACCACAGCAGCCCGGGGCCCGTCCACAGACGCCGCAAAGACTCAGCATGATCGCACCAAATGCCCTCCAGGAGCTTCTCCGCACGCTGAAGTCCCCCAGCTCGCCCCAGCAGCAGCAACAGGTCCTTAACATCCTCAAGTCAAACCCTCAGCTTATGGCGGCGTTCATCAAACAGCGGACGGCCAAGTACCAGGCCACGCAGCCGCCGCAGCAGGCGGGTCAGCAGCCGCAGCCGGGGATGCCACAGATGCAGACGATGGCTCTGCCAGCAGGTGCTGTGCAGAGGCCTGGGATGCCTCCTCAGCAACCACAGCAGCCTGCTGCCCAGGGACTGGCTGCCTTGGGGGCTCAAGGTCAGCTGTTGAACGCGGCCAATCCCCAGATTCAAGAGCTCTATCGGCGAGAGCTGCAACTCCGCCAACAACAACAACAACAACAACAACAACAAGGAGTGATGCCTCAGACACACGCCGGCCAGTTTCCTGCTCAGGCGCAGGCTTCTGCAGCGACGTATTCCCAACACCGCATGCAGCAGCAGCAGCAGTTGGCGATGCAGGCAGGTGGCGCTCCTGCAGGCGGGCCAATGGTTCAACTCCCATCAATGACTCAGTTGGCCCAGCCGGGTCTGGGGATCGACTCGGCTCAGAATCGTCTGCACCAACGGATCCTCCAACAGCAGCAGCAGCTCCCTCAGCAGCAGCAGGCGGTTCTCAAGCAGCAAATGGGCTCCCCGGCTCAGCCCAGCCCCAGGAGCCCTCAGACCCACCTGCTGGCTGGCCAGCCGCAAGGGGGTCCCCACCTCCCGGGCCAGCCTGCGCTAGCCAGCAGTCTGGGCAACCAGGTCCGCTCCCCGGCCCCTGTACAGTCCCCCTGCCCCCCGACACAGCAGCTGCCACCACATTCCAGTCCGTCGCCACAGATCCAGACTCAGCCCTCGCCGCAGCATCCGCCGCCATCGCTCTCAGGTTCTCCCCACCCTGGACTCGGGGGCCCTCTGTCGGGGTCCTTGGAACAGGTACATTTAGGGGCACAGGAACAAAGCGCAATGCTACCGCAGCTCAACACTCCCAGCAGAGGCCTGAACAGTGACCTTGGTCTGCCGGGAGACGCTACCGGAGACACTCTGGAGAAGTTTGTGGAGGGATTGTAGCGTTTCCTCCGGGAACTGAAGACCACAATCCTGCCAGGGCTCCGGCTCTGCTTCTTCTCGTTCCTGTTTGACTCTCTTTGTTGTCGTTTGCTCTTTATAAAGTTGAGATCATCTTTTTGTACTGACGTGTAAAACTGTTTCAGATGTTGTTTAAAAAAAATATGAAAAAAAAACATTTGGTCTACGGAAAAAAAAGTCATCAGCTCATTGTTTCCTGAAACGAAATGAGTTTCTTAAACTGTGGCGGAGTTTGCAATTGAAATTTGAATCACAGATTTATATTTTTGGTTGAGACCAAATGTCTGATACTTTTGTTTTGGTTTGTTCTTGTATGCTTTCATGCCCTTTTTAAGAAAGAAAAAAAAGTGTACAAATCGATTTACTATTCATATCTCTTTATTTTGTACTGTCGGGGGGGGAAAGAATCGTACAACTCTTTTTGTGTTGATGTTTAAAAAAAAAAAAAGAAAAAAATCTGTGCGGGATTTGGGCCAGGTTGTTTTCCTCAAGTTGCCGATTTGGTGAATTGTTTGTTGTTCTCTTAAGGTGATGCGTTTAGGGTCAGAGTTCGCGCCCCCCCCCCACCTTCCGTCTCGTGTGTATGAAGAGCACTCAGTTGTATTAACTAGGAAACGGATTGCGTAGGTTGTTATCAAAGCACGCATGAAAACCACCGACACACTCACTTTGAACACAGTGTCCCGATGCGGTGAATTCTACAGAAGTGAACGACGTTGAGAAGAAAAGCTGTCATTTTTTTTCTTTTTTTTTTTTTTGGTCATACAAATGTTGTAAAGTGTAAAGAGAGCGTGAGAAAGACACCAGCTCCCAAAGCTGAGGTGGAATGACCCCCCTACGCGGGGCCCCGTCCTCCAAATTTGACACTAAGTCTTATGCTCTCCGAGGATGAAGGAGGGAACACCGAGAGATGCAGACCTTGTTCCTCTCGCAGGAAACTTGAATCGGGGATGTCCTCTTTCTCCTATTGTAAATCAAGTTATTAAGCAAAATACTATAAATATAAGAGAGAATGGAATCACTGTATAAACTGGTAAAAGACTCATTTCTTACTTATATACAATATTGTTAAATAAACTGTGCAACAGGAGAACGTGGTGCTCTGTTGACTGAGGCTCACTTTTGTTTGTTTGTCTTTACTACGCAAATATATATTTTTGAGATTTCAAACGTTGACATTTTAGCCATTTTTATTGTAAAACTAGTTTTGTCACATTTATGTATTAAGAGTTCACCTTCATTTTCAAGTTTGTGTTTCATTGCATTATTAGATCAACTTATTTGTCTTAAAAGAAACAAGAGTTAAAGATAAAAAGCAAGGTTAAGTAAAAGATTGGGAAGAGACTACGTAAAATACTACTTTTTTTTACCCAAGTAAAACAATATGTTCACTTGTGGTATAAGTTATTAATTAAAATAAAAAAAATCGATTTATTGAACGTCATAAGTAAAAACTCGATGTTCAACAATAATAATGCAAAAACATTTTCCCTAAAAAAAAACGTTTGTCACGTGATCACCACAGTCTCCGGTGGCGAGTCATGTGACCGGAAGTTGAATTCAGCGCGGTCAAACGTATTGGATTTTGAAAAGAAAAGGGCAGCTCTATATTTTCATAAACTGTTAATTTCCGAATGATTTATGAAACAGCAAAGCGATACCATTAAAAAAACAAAACATGGACGTTGACGTGCACGATAACACGCACCTACAAACACCGGTAAGAGTGTGTTAGCATGTTAGCTATATCAATTTGTAAACATTTACGTTTATAATCCCAAATATTCACGCTTAACTGTACTTTATATACTATAGTTATGTATTGTATTGTCATAAACGTTAATGTTTGACAATAAACCATATTTTGTGTAGAT
Organism: Callionymus lyra; assembly: GCF_982586985.1. NCBI lineage: Eukaryota > Metazoa > Chordata > Actinopteri > Syngnathiformes > Callionymidae > Callionymus > Callionymus lyra. Next base: position 42,767,239 of record NC_141818.1, on the reverse strand, counting down.
TTAGGATGATGATGGAATGAGCGTTTAACATGCTATTTTGTACTTAAAGGTGAAGTTATGGTGACGTCATCAACGTGTGCCCGTCATGAAGGATGATACCTGAGACTGGCTGACATAAGATAAGAACGAGACCCAAACATGGACGATTCAGATCAAGATTTCGTGGTACTCTTAAAACGCGTCCGGAAGAAACCAGAATGCAGCAAAACAAGCAAAAGGAAGGAAAACACGGAACAGAGTCAGGCGACTGTTGGAGAGAAGAGGAGGAAAACCAACAAAACCATTGGAGCCCAGAAGGCGAAGGGTCAACCAGGAACGGCCCCCGTGGAGGTCAGTAGAAGAACTGGACCCGAGTCAGGCGTTGCTGGTCCATCGGTGTCCACAGAACCTTCAGGGATGGGCCTGAACTCGGTGGATGGATGTTGTGCTAAAGACAAGGTGCTCAGTAGAATGCAGCAGTTCAAGAGAGACGTCCCTCAGAAGATGACGCACCATCAACCCAGACAGACCAGAGACGTCCCTCAGAAGATGACCCACCATCAACCCAGACAGACCAGAGATGTGGAGCCTCCGTTTCCACAACCATCGGAAGGTGAGAAGGATTTAAAAACATTCCAAACCTTCTATAAAACAAACGGTGTTGATCAGGCCTGAACGATTTGAAATTAGGTTTGTTGTTATTTATGTTATTATTAATTTGCAACTCAGTATTCACTTTATTTCTATAATATGTTGGTAGAACGAACATATCACACCTTCATATGTACTTTCATATTGTAATGAATTGAATGTTACTGTAATTAATGTTAATACAATATTGTTGTTCAACATTTAAACCTTAGATTTTAATAAATATATAACACAACACTGCACAACACACCTGGAATATAACAAATCACTTTAAATATCACACTTATAAGAGTGAGTAGTACTCTAATCAGAAAATAAATGACTCATCAAGGTTATTTAATTAAAAACATATTATGGTTAACTAGTGTTTTTAACTCTCCACGGTACTCTGTTGAATGTATACTAATATTTTACTTGTACAACTTTTTGTTAATATTTAAAATTAATATTTTTCAACACATTTAATCTTTTATTTCAAACTTCCCCGACAACTGAAGAATAAAGAAAATCGATCAAACCACTAAACCTGTGGACGTCCAGTTAAATCACAGGAAATGATGGACATAAAAGTTCAGTATGTAAACCAGGGATGTCGACATTAACTATTTTCAATTAAAAAAATTGTGGTCGAGGGTTGAAACTGTCGCTGTGAAGCTTCTTTATCCACTAGAGGGTTCTGTCTCCATTCAAACCCTGTAATCCCATCACAGCAAAGCCCTTCCAGTAGTTATCATCAGACAGGAATGTGTTATTCTTGTAGACATTAAAAGGTACTAAATTTTAGCCAACATAACCGATGGATCACAGAACTTCCTTTACCATATTTTCTGGACTATAAGGTGCACTTAAAATCCTTGAATTAGTGGGACTTGTAAGCCTTCTGCTTTAATTTTGTTTTTACTCACTGACATTGAACTGATTTGCTACACGACGCTCAAAAACATGTCAGAATGCTGGTGATCTATGAAGCTGTAAACCGTTGGTTTCTCTACCGTAGACGCCGTAGAATCCTGCCAGGTGAGCGCTGACAGCGACGAGGCTCTGGCCCTGCACCTGCAGCAGGAGCTGGACCGGGAGGCGTCCGTGGTCCTGACTGTCGACCTGGAGGACGGAGGCGTCTTCTTCTGCCAGATCTGTCAGAGGGACGTCTCGCACATGACGCCCGAGGGTCGGACGCAGCACATAAACAGGTTTTTTTTATTTATAGTTTGATGAAACTCTCTCACACCAGGGGCCAAAATCTGCAGTTGAATCTTCAGCAGGAAGTTTATGGAAGTATTTCAGCGCTATCAGGAAATTAAAAGGTTGAATTTAACGTTGAATTTTATTGTTGAAATGTGATAATTATCTATTATTTTATTTAGGCATTATATTTCTAAATAATTTATTCAAACATTTGTTGTTTGTTCATTGAAGGTTTGAAGCTCGGTGCTCTGTTGGTAAAAACATTTTTATAGTGAATTTAAAAGACTCTGTATTATAAACATAAACATTTAATTAACATCATTCATGTTAGAATTATTGGAATAAGGATTTTAAACTCCGTGTGATTTTATTTTTTATATTAATTTTGAAAAAGTTCAATTGTTTTAATCAATTGAATTGTATTATTATTATTATTATTTAATTGGATTTTTAAAATTATAGCTTGTGTCACTTTTATACATTTTTAAATTGGATTTAATAGGTTACGAATTTAAATATATTGAAATTAAAAAATGTTTTTATTTAATCATCATGAAAATACTCAACTTAAATTGTTAAATAACAGAAACAAATACAACTTTTCAATATAGAAATAATTGGATTAAATTCAAAAATATTCCCAAAACACATGTTTCTTATCCCTTGTGTTGTCCCAGGGTCAAAGGTCAACAACCTCCCTGGCTTCCATAAATACATATGCATGGTGGAGGTCGTTGACCTTTGACCCCGAGAAAACACAAGGATGAAGCATGAATTCGATGTTATTTTTCGTTCTGTAAGATTGTGGCCGAGAATCTTCTTATCTTATCTTAAACACCGTCGTCTCTACCAACGTCTTTGATCTCTCAGGTGTTTGGACGAGATGGAACGTCCCGCCTCCGATCCTCCACCGGCCGCCCCGGGCCTCCCCGACTGTCCCGTCTGTGGCCAGAGGTTCAGATCCCAGAAGAGCCGCTCGTCTCACCTGAAGCGTTGCTCGGCCGACATGGGCGTCGCCCCGGCCCTCCTGCTGCAGGCGCTGCAGAGGCAGCGCGAGGAGGCGCGGCGTGTTCCCCAGCCAGAGTGAGGATCCGTCGAGATGCGACCGAGGTCGTGGTGAAGGTTGCGGGTTTGACGCCTGGTTCTTCCTTGCTCAGGGAGCGTCAGACCGGAGGCACCAAGAGAAGAGCGGCGTTCGTGCTCCCGGCACAGAAGAAGAAGAAGAAGAAGGAGGCGGAGCCTCTGGACGAAGACACCATGGTGGCTCTGGCTCTGTCGTCATCGCTGCTGCAGCAGAGAGTCGAGCAGGAAACGCAAGAACAAGTCGCTTCAACCATGTGTCTCGTGGACGCAGGTGAGTCTGATCTTCATAAGTTTATCTTCATCGAATGATTGGATTTAACATCTCAAATGTTTTTATTTGTTTTATATTTCATTATAATTTTTTTAAACGATGTCATTTTCATATTGAAAGGTTGAATTTGTTGATTAATTATTTAAATCAAGGGTTTATTTACATATAACTTGATATTATAATTCACATAACTGAAATAAACATTTTTTAAATTCAATTTTTTTTTTTAATTCTTCAGTGCACTTTTTTTTTTTTTGTAGGGAATTTTTTTTGGTTTTCTTATTGAATAATTATTTTTGGAATAATTTAAGTAAATCATTTGTATATATATTTATTTTAATAAAAATCCAATAATTCAAAAGTAAATGTTCAGATGAAATTGGTGTTGTCTGGATTTTTGCATTGAATTAAAAAGCTACCAATTAAAAATATAAGTTAAATATAAATAAAGAACAAAAATAAAACTTTCAAAGGAGAAGTTATTGAATTAAATGTTATACAATTTAATTCTTAAAAGAAGAGAACATTTAAATGTTCTGACGACACTGATGCTCGTATATTTAAGTCGTCTATGAACTGAACTCGTCGCACCTTCAGCAGGAAAGCGTGGAAAGAAGAAGAAGAAGAAGAAAGGAACCGTCGCTCGTCCTCCTCCACTGCTCCTGGTCCAGGACGCAGCAGAGGCTCTCAGGAAGCTGCAGGAGCGAGTCTCTGCTCTTCTTCTGCGACACCAGGAACCTTCTCCCCCTCAGACCCCCACACTCTGCCCCAGCAGCCTGTCGGCCTGGTCCGGCAGCGCCCCCCTCTGGCAGAGAAGCGCATTACTCACAGACGCAGCCGTCTCTGAGTTCTATTCTTCCGAACTTCAGGAGTTTATTCAGCCTTGGAAACTTCCACAGGTGAGAAAAAATATATATTCAGAAAAACTTCATACCTTACATCTAGTATTTTTCATGGTCAAAGAGAAGTTGAATATTATATTGAGGTATTTTGCACTGCAACTACTTCTTTCTTTTTCTTTCTCTTATTTGTTACATTTCTTTCTCTTACTATCTTTTTTTTTTCTTCTTTCTTTTACTTATTTGTCTTATTTTCTTCTTTAGTTCTCTTTCTATTTTTTACGTTATTTTAATTTTAATATTTTTATTCTATCTTTTTCTTTCTTTCCTTGTCTTGTTTACTTCTACTTGTCTTCCTTTTCTTCTTTCTTTTCTAATCTAGTCCTTAATCATTTTTGTCTTCTTTTTCATTTTTTTTCCTTTTATTTGTCTTATTTTTATTTATTTCATTGTGGTCTTTCATTTTCTTTTTTTAGTCTTTGTCTGTTGTACTACTACTTTTCTTCCTTCTTATTTTTTCCTTTTCTTCTTCTTTGTGTTATTTTTTTTAATTTCTTTGTCTTTCTATCTTTTTATTTTTCTTCTTTCTTTCTCTTTCTTTCTTTTTCTTTTTTCTTTTACTTATTTGTCTTATTTATTCATCTTTCTTTTTATTTTTTTATCTTCTTGTTTTCTTCTTTTTATTTCTTTACACTTCTTTTTTGTCTTTGTCTGGTTTACTACTTCTTGTCTTCTCCTTCTTTCTTTTTATTTTTTTTCTAATCAAATCCTTTTTTTATTTTTGTTTTCTTTTTCCCTTTACTTTTCTTTTTTTAATTTATTTTATTGTCGTCTTTCATTTTCTTCTTTTTAGTCTTTGTCTTTTGTACTACTACTTTTCTTCCTTCTTATTTTTTCTCTTTTTCTTCTTTGTCTTCGTTGTCTTTGTCCTCTTATTTTTCTTTCGTTCTCTTTCTATCTTTTTATTATTCCTCGATGCCTTTCTTCTTTTTGTTTTATTTTTTCCTCTTCTCTTCCTTCTTCTTTTCTTGCATCCGTGACACACACTTGGATGAACGAATGAACGAGGGATGAATAAAGGATTTTATTTGAAACTGGTTCTGTTGCAGACAGAAGTTTCCTCAGATACTGACCTCAAACCAAGTCTTCCTCCGGCGAGTGAATCCACTCCCGTCACTAAAGCAACATGGCCTCTGCCCGGGTCTCAGGCCTCCTGCTCCTCGGCTCCGTCCACGCCGGGAACCGAAGCGCTGCCACTGGGCAGCCAGAGCCTCCGAGACCTGATGGATCTGGCTGAAGACGGCCTGACCTTCACCCAGTGTGGCTTCAGTGTTGAAGGTGTCACACATGCAGACACAAGTTCTCAGGCGTCGACGCACCTGCAGCCTGGAGACTCCAAGCATCGAGTCAGTGGGTTTTTACCTGAACCAGAACCGTGTTCATCGGGTCGAGCAGCAGGAAGTACAGAAGACGGTCATCGTCCAGTAGGTTCACTGTGACCTTGAACATTTATAGTTTTATTTTTGACTGACTTTTTTTTCCTGTAGGGGGCGCTGTCGAGGCTGTCACGTGACCTGAGCAGCATGGTCAACAATCCTCAGCTGAGCGACGTGCAGCTGCAGGTGGACAGTGGAGAAGTCTTCTTCGCTCACTCGTTCATGGTGTACACGCGCTGCCCCCTGCTGGCCCAGATGGTAACTGTTCATTTGCGGGTTTAAATAAAACTTCCAGGTCCTCCATGAAGACAAATTTACTAAATTCAATATTTCTTCTGTACTTGTTTGGTAAAACTAGTTTACCAACACTTTAAATAGAATTTAAAAGACTACAAAATAAGTAATTAATTTATTTTAGAATTATTGGAACAAGAATATCAAACTCTGCATGTGAAAAATAAATAATATTTTGGAATAATATTATGGAACTGATTTACTTCCATGAGTTGACAATATAGAATAGAATGAATATAAATAAAAATTAAATGAAATGAACAAAAGAGTTGTACATTACATTTGCAATTATAAAAATATCTCAAGTGTTACAAGTTGTCAAGTAAACAAATGTATTCATAGAAACATGTGGCAGCTATCTTTAAACTGAGACGTGCAGATGATTGATCAGTTAACGGGTCGGTTTGATCTCAGGTGCATGAAGGTGCGTTCGGCGTGAAGGAGGAAGGAACGGCTGCAGCTCAGAGAGTGTTGGTCGCCGACGTCCCAGGAGAAGCCGTGTTGGCTCTGCTGCAGTTTCTCTACACGGCCAGAGTGTCCGTCACAGACGCGCTGCTTCCTCACGTCCTGGACCTGGCGTCAAGGTCAGTAAAACAAACTTCACTTCAACAAGGTCCTGAAGCTACGGTGGGACAGGTTCACAAACTCTAAAAATGTCTTGTACAAAATGACAAGTTCGTGTTTTGTGTTAAAGTTTCATGAATTTAACACGCAGTACAAAACAAGTTGTCAAAGCAAAATCACAATTTCCCGCAGAAAATTAACACGTTTTCAAAGCAAAATCACAATTTCCAGAAGAAAATTAACAAGTTTTCAAAGCAAAATCACAATTTCCCGCAGAAAATTAACACGTTTTCAAAGCAAAATCACAATTTCCCGCAGAAAATTAACACGTTTTCAAAGCAAAATCACAATTTCCCGCAGAAAATTAACACGTTTTCAAAGCAAAATCACAATTTCCCGCAGAAAATTAACAAGTTTTCAAAGCAAAATCACAATTTCCCGCAGAAAATTAACAAGTTTTCAAAGCAAAATCACAATTTCCCCCCAAAAATGTACAAACTATTGAACAAATCGACCTTCTCTGAAACAAATAAACAAACTCTATTCATTTGTTTACATTTTTGTACAAAACTATGATTTCCTGAAACAAAATTACCAACAGAGACTGGAGTCTATCCCAGCTTCATTGGGTGAGAGGCAGGGGACACCCTGGGCAGGACTGTCTCAGGACACACAACCATTCACACACACACTCATACCTACGGACAATTTCCCCAAGTTCTCAATCAACCTCTGTATGTTTTTGGACTGTGGGAGGAAACCGGAGTAAACCCCCGCAACAAACAAACTACACACAACAAACAATTAAATACAATTTAAGTTTCCTATAACACATTTACAAACTCTAAAGAAAGAAACAATTGAAAAAGCGTAAGTTTGTTTCACATTTCCCTTCATTCCTGCTTCTTGTTTCCTAGGTTTGACCTTCAAGAGTTGCAGCGTCTCTGTGAGACGAGCGACGCCGACGAAAACATCATCCCAGAGGAACCTGCCGACCACACCTCGGACCGGATCTTCATGGAGCTCGTTCAGTCCATGTGGAGGGACGAGGACGACCGGTCGGAAGATGGAGGGAGGGAAGATGGCGAAGGTCTGGCAGGAGAGGTGGACGAGGTGGCGACGGGCGAGGAGGAGCAGGTGGTGAACGAGGAGGAGCTGCAGGAGATCTACGAGTTCGCCGCCACTCAGAAGAAGAAAGACGACGACGTCACGGAGGACGAGAAGAACGTCTCCGAACCCCTGGATCGCTCGTACGACCGCCTGTTTTCAGAGTCCGACGGAGAACACCGAGAGGAGGGAGCGTTGGATTCTCGCACCCCTGAGAAGGAGTTCCACTCGTCCTCTAAAGCTCAGCTGCTCCAGTCGTCCAGCAGCGCGTTGGACGATCCTGCGCTCAGTCCTCGGACGTCAAACCTGCCCGTCGCCGGCGAGTCGCCTCCCGAGGTTCTCCAGGAGGAACCCAAGACGGAGGAGATCAAACGAGAAAGTCGAGGTCCTCGTCGGATTGGCTCACCTACGCCTCTCGCGAGGGAGGAGCCGGAGTTGATCGTCTTGTCAGATTCCGGCGACGACGTCGAGGCGGAGCTTCTCGATCCGCTCGGCTCCTCCTCGTCTCCGGCCCGGATCAGCCACGAACGGTCCCGTCCCCCGTCGTCCGGACCTCGTGACGCCGCCGAGGCGTCGTGCGGTCGACCGGAAGACTGCTCCCCCGAGGTGTCCTGGCTCGTCCCGTCCACGCCGCTGCAGCACCGACGAGGCTCCGGCGACGTGAGGAGGACGCAGCTGTTCCCCAGGTGTGACGCGTCCAGCAGCTCCACGGACCATGATGCCTCGCTTCCTCCTTCGTCGTCCCTCCAGCACACGCCGAGACACCAGCCGGAGAAGGTCTACAGCAGCACGCCGCTCAGTCTGGACCAACCCACGACACTTCCTGCCGCGTCCCCGCTCCTCGCCGCGAGTCCCGAGGAGATGGGGAGCTTCCACCTGGACCGCCTCTCTGAGGAGGCGTCTTCTGAGAAAGATCTTCATCTTCTGTCGCTGAAGTCCAGCTCGGACGGAGGAGAGAGGAGAAGCGGCGACGAGGAGAGCGAAGCCAGACGCTCGCCGCAGAACTTCTCCTTCATGGACGAGCCTCCGATGGCGTTCAACGACTCGTGGGGGCTGGACATGTGTTCGGACGCGCCACAGAACCCCGGCCGCTTCAGCCTGAGGCTGGACGACAGCGGCGACCGGGGTCAGAGTTCAAACCAACCTGCAGGGTCGTCGTCGCCGTTCAACCAGGAAGTTCAAGTCCACAGTCCAGAAGCAGGAAACACTGAGAGCCCGACGACCTCCAAACCCACGCCAGAGGTGGTCCACAGTCTCGTGGACTCTCGTCTGTGGGACAGCTGGGCGGAGGAGGCGGAGCCTGTCGCGGGCCCGGAGCAGCTCCCGGCTCGGCTCAGAACTCCAGGTACGAGAACTTCCAGCTGTGAACGTCCTCGGGTCTGATCTTCGTCTGCTCGTGTCTTCCAGTGGCGGCTCTTCAGAGGCGTCGCCTGGCGCCCGTCACGCCGATGCCTCACTTCTCCGACATGGACACGCCGGAGCTCAAGAACAAACTCAACCGGTGAGTCTCGGGGTCGAGTTTCTTGATTCTTACATTTGAGTGCCACTGCAAAGACACTGTTTCTTTAACCCAAACCCTCCCCGTGCACTGTTTATTGAAGCTTAGATATAAATTCTGTAAATGTAAATGAAATCTTTAAATTCTAATATTAAATGTATCATGAACTTCCACTGACCTGTGGAAACATCTTGATTTTTTTAATCTTCTTCTCAGGTTTGGTGTGCGAGCGTTACCGAAGCGTCAGATGGTCCTGAAGCTGAAGGAGATCCACCAGTACACGCACCAGCTGCTCAGCTCCGACTCCGACGACCAGCCTTCGCCCGTCTGCCCCGACGCCCGGACCGGGCCCACCCGGACCGGTTCGGTGGCCTCGGTCGGCGTCACGTTCAAAGAGCCCGGAGCACCGGCCGCCGCCGGCTCGCCCTTCAAGAGGAGAGAGTCGGAGAAGGAGGCGGAGTCTCTGTCCGTGTCTCAAGACTCCAACACCTCGTCCACGTCTGGAAGGTGAGTCGCCAGGAAGTCTTGGTGTCGAAGATGAAATGTTGGCGACGTATAAAGATAGAAGGATAATGATGCTGTTGTTCATGTAAACATGAGGAGCAGAGACTCGTATCCTCTCGTCCTCAGTCATTAATGTATCCTCTCGTCCTCAGTCATTAATATCCTCTCGTCCTCAGTCATCACTGTGTCCTCTCGTCCTCAGTCATCACTGTATCCTCTCGTCCTCAGTCATTAATGTATCCTCTCGTCCTCAGTCATCACTGTGTCCTCTCGTCCTCAGTCATCACTGTGTCCTCTCGTCCTCAGTAATCACTGTGTTCTCTCGTCCTCAGTCATCACTGTATCCTCTCGTCCTCAGTCATCACTGTATCCTCTCGTCCTCATTCATCACTGTATCCTCTTGTTCTCTGTCATCACTGTATCCTCTCGTCCTCAGTCATCACTGTGTTCTCTCGTCCTCATTCATCACTGTATCCTCTTGTTCTCTGTCATCACTGTATCCTCTCGTCCTCGGTCATCACTGTGTTCTCTCGTCCTCATTCATCACTGTATCCTCTCGTTCTCTGTCATCACTGTATCCTCTCGTCCTCAGTCATCACTGTATCCTCTCGTCCTCAGTCATTAATGTATCCTCTCGTTCTCAGTCATCACTGTGTCCTCTCGTCCTCAGTCATCACTGTGTCTTCTCGTCCTCAGTAATCACTGTGTTCTCTCGTCCTCAGTCATCACTGTATCCTCTCGTCCTCAGTCATCACTGTGTTCTCTCGTCCTCATTCATCACTGTATCCTCTCGTTCTCTGTCATCACTGTATCCTCTCGTCCTCAGTCATCACTGTATCCTCTCGTCCTCAGTCATTAATGTATCCTCTCGTTCTCAGTCATCACTGTGTCCTCTCGTCCTCAGTCATCACTGTGTCTTCTCGTCCTCAGTAATCACTGTGTTCTCTCGTCCTCAGTCATCACTGTATCCTCTCGTCCTCAGTCATCACTGTGTTCTCTCGTCCTCATTCATCACTGTATCCTCTCGTTCTCTGTCATCACTGTATCCTCTCGTCCTCAGTCATCACTGTATCCTCTCGTCCTCATTCATCACTGTATCCTCTCGTCCCCAGTCGTCACTGTATCCTCTCGTCCCCAGTCATCACTGTATCCTCTCCACTTTCTCTCTGCAGGTCAAACCCAGAGTTATGTTCTTCCTCCGACTCCGACAGCGACGCTGGCGTCTCGGCATCTCAGGCGCCGTCGCGTCTGCAGGATCGTCTTCAGGCCGTTCGCTCCTTCATCCTGTCCGACCCGGAGCTGCACAGCCGGGTCCTGCAGTACCAGCCTCTGGTTCTGTTCGACCTGAAGCAGCGGCTGAAAGACGCCGGCGTGCGTCTCGGAGCCGCTAAGCTCATGGACTTCCTGGACTCTCAGTGCATCACCTTCACCAGCGCCAGGCCCGGCCAGCCGGCGCCGACCCGCAGGCGGGTCAAGAAGAACAAGGTCACCGGGAAACGACCCGCGAGTATAAAAGACTGAGTTTCATGAATCAAGGTCGTTGTTTGGAAAACTTGAATGTTTTAAGTTTTATTGATGTGTTCGATCGTTTACAGTGAAAATAAACATGAAGATTGAAGAAGATTCTTCGTCTGAGACTCGAGGTGAGTTTGTTTGAAGCTACACTTGTTACTGTAGTGGTCGAGGGTTTTTCTGCAAGAACTATAGAAACAAAAGTGTTTTTCTGTGAAAACAATAGAAACAAAAGTGTTTTTCTGCAAAAATAATAGAAACAAAAGTGTTTTTCTGCAAAAATAATAGAAACAAAAGTGTTTTTCTGCAAAAACAATAGAAACAAAAGTGTTTTTCTGCAAAAATAATAGAAACAAAAGTGTTTTTCTGCAAGAACTATAGAAACAAAAGTGTTTTTCTGTGAAAACAATAGAAACAAAAGTGTTTTTCTGCAAAAATAATAGAAACAAAAGTGTTTTTCTGCAAAAATAATAGAAACAAAAGTGTTTTTCTGCAAAAACAATAGAAACAAAAGTGTTTTTCTGCAAAAACTATAGAAACAAAAGTGTTTTTTCTGCAAAAATAATAGAAACAAAAGTGTTTTTCTGCAAAAATAATAGAAACAAAAGTGAGTTTCTGTGAAAACAATAGAAACAAAAGTGTTTTTCTGCAAAAATAATAGAAACAAATGTGTTTTTCTGCAAAAATAATAGAAACAAAAGTGTTTTTCTGCAAAAACAATAGAAAACAAAGTGTTTTTCTGAAAAAATAATAGAAACACAAGTGTTTTTCTGTGAAAACAATAGAAACAAAAGTGTTTTTCTGTGAAAACAATAGAAACAAAAGTTTTTCTGTGAAAACAAACATTTTTTCAATTAGAACAAAATGTTTTTTCAATCAAAACAAAAGTTTTTTTTTAATCAAAACAACCTTTTTTTCAATCAGAACAACCGGTTCAATGATTTCAATAAAAAAAAGATATTCAAATAAAATGTGATTTCAATCAAAACTATTTTTTTTAAATCAAAATTATTATTTTTTTCAATTAAGTCATTTGCTTCAGTAAAATGTATTCAAAACAAACTTCCATCGACAACAAAAGAATGAAATGAAGAAAAAAAGTTGTAAATCAAAAACAAAAGTTGCTTAAATCAATAATGATAACAAATATTTCAATTAATGTTTCACTTCAGTGAAGAAAAAAACATTTAAGGCACAAACGTCCAAACATTGCATGTTGATCTTATTTTTTTAAATGATTAAAAAACGTGTTTTTTGTTGAAGTTTGTGTTTGACCGACATTATACATAACCCTGGTTCTAAGACTTTTTTTTAATTAAAGAAGGTTTCGGTGCAAATAATGGATTTTTTTTGTCAATAAACTTTAAGTCTGATGCCACAGTGTTGATATTCACCGGCAGATGGCGGTGTTTCTTACGTCACTTCCGGAACTGTTGCGAGTTTAAAACACTTTTATACTTTTACTGAAATCTGTCGATTCTGATTCTCACGAGCGCTGCCAGGTTTCTATGGCAACCACGCAGTTTATAGCGTAGATCAAATGTTTAAGTACATTTTTCAAAAATCAACTTTAAAAGCTTTATGTGTTTTATTGACGGATTTATATGTATTTATATTATAAACATGTTGGTAAAAATATTTCATTCTCTTTTAAATCTACGATCTATAAGCTGCTTGTGTTTGAATGTTGAGTGGCGCCACCAAGCGGCGTACGGTGGAAACTACAGGTATGATTATGAAATACATCGAGTTGAAAAAAGACGGTTTTGTTGAAAAACTTCAAAGATGCTGAATGACGAGCAGGTTTTTCACCACGAGTGAGTTTGTGTCGCGTTGATGCTGCGATTCATGTCGCGAGTGAGTTCGTGTCGCGTTGATGTTGCGATTCATATCGCGAGTGAGTTCGTGTCGCGTTGATGCTGCGATTCATGTCGCGAGTGAGTTTGTGTCGCGTTGATGCTGCGATTCATGTCGTGAGTGAGTTCGTGTCGCGTTGATGCTGCGATTCATGTCGCGAGTGAGTTCGTGTCGCGTTGATGCTGCGATTCATGTCGCGAGTGAGTTCGTGTCGCGTTGATGCTGCGATTCATGTCGCGAGTGAGTTCGTCTCGCGTTGATGCTGCAATTCATGTCGCGAGTGAGTTCGTGTCGCGTTGATGCTGCGATTCATGTCGCGAGTGAGTTCGTGACGCGTTGATGCTGCGATTCATGTCGCGAGTGAGTTCGTGTCGCGTTGATGCTGCGATTCATGTCGCGAGTGAGTTCGTGTCGCGTTGATGCTGCGATTCATGTCGCGAGTGAGTTCGTGTCGCGTTGATGCTGCGATTCATGTCGTGAGTGAGTTCGTGTCGCGTTGATGCTGCGATTCATGTCGCGAGTGAGTTCGTGTCGCGTTGATGCTGCGATTCATGTCGCGAGTGAGTTCGTGTCGCGTTGATGTTGCGATTCATGTCGCGAGTGAGTTCGTGTCGCTTTGATGCTGCGATTCATGTCGCGAGTGAGTTCGTGTCGCGTTGATGCTGCGATTCATGTCGCGAGTGAGTTCGTGTCGCGTTGATGCTGCGATTCATGTCGCGAGTGAGTTCGTGTCGCGTTGATGTTGCGATTCATGTCGCGAGTGAGTTCGTGTCGCTTTGATGCTGCGATTCATGTCGCGAGTGAGTTCGTGTCGCGTTGATGCTGCGATTTATGTCGCGAGTGAGTTCGTGTCGCGTTGATGCTGCGATTCATGTCGCGAGTGAGTTCGTGTCGCGTTGATGCTGCGATTCATGTCGCGAGTGAGTTCGTGTCGCGTTGATGCTGCGATTCATGTCGCGAGTGAGTTCGTGTCGCGTTGATGTTGCGATTCATGTCGCGAGTGAGTTCGTGTCGCTTTGATGCTGCGATTCATGTCGCGAGTGAGTTCGTGTCGCGTTGATGCTGCGATTCATGTCGCGAGTGAGTTCGTGTCGCGTTGATGCTGCGATTCATGTCGCGAGTGAGTTCGTGTCGCGTTGATGCTGCGATTCATGTCGCGAGTGAGTTCGTGTCGCGTTGATGCTGCGATTCATGTCGCGAGTGAGTTCGTGTCGCGTTGATGCTGCGATTCATGTCGCGAGTGAGTTCGTGTCGCGTTGATGCTGCGATTCATGTCGCGAGTGAGTTCGTGTCGCGTTGATGTTGCGATTCATGTCGCGAGTGAGTTCGTGTCGCGTTGATGCTGCGATTCATGTCGCGAGTGAGTTCGTGTCGCGTTGATGCTGCGATTCATGTCGCGAGTGAGTTCGTGTCGCGTTGATGTTGCGATTCATGTCGCGAGTGAGTTCGTGTCGCGTTGATGCTGCGATTCATGTCGCGAGTGAGTTCGTGTCGCGTTGATGCTGCGATTCATGTCGCGAGTGAGTTCGTGTCGCGTTGATGCTGCGATTCATGTCGCGAGTGAGTTCGTGTCGCGTTGATGCTGCGATTCATGTCGCGAGTGAGTTCGTGTCGCGTTGATGCTGCGATTCATGTCGCGAGTGAGTTCGTGTCGCGTTGATGCTGCGATTCATGTCGCGAGTGAGTTCGTGTCGCGTTGATGCTGCGATTCATGTCGCGAGTGAGTTCGTGTCGCGTTGATGCTGCGATTCATGTCGCGAGTGAGTTCGTGTCGCGTTGATGCTGCGATTCATGTCGCGAGTGAGTTCGTGTCGCGTTGATGCTGCGATTCATGTCGCGAGTGAGTTCGTGTCGCGTTGATGCTGCGATTCATGTCGCGAGTGAGTTCGTGTCGCGTTGATGCTGCGATTCATGTCGCGAGTGAGTTCGTGTCGCGTTGATGCTGCGATTCATGTCGCGAGTGAGTTCGTGTCGCGTTGATGCTGCGATTCATGTCGCGAGTGAGTTCGTGTCGCGTTGATGCTGCGATTCATGTCGCGAGTGAGTTCGTGTCGCGTTGATGCTGCGATTCATGTCGCGAGTGAGTTCGTGTCGCGTTGATGCTGCGATTCATGTCGCGAGTGAGTTCGTGTCGCGTTGATGCTGCGATTCATGTCGCGAGTGAGTTCGTGTCGCGTTGATGCTGCGATTCATGTCGCGAGTGAGTTCGTGTCGCGTTGATGCTGCGATTCATGTCGTGAGTGAGTTCGTGTCGCGTTGATGCTGCGATTCATGTCGCGAGTGAGTTCGTGTCGCGTTGATGCTGCGATTCATGTCGCGAGTGAGTTCGTGTCGCTTTGATGCTGCGATTCATGTCGCGAGTGAGTTCGTGTCGCGTTGATGCTGCGATTTATGTCGCGAGTGTCGCACAAAAACACACACTTTTAGAAAAAAAGGCCATTTTTACTTCAGAAGAAAAAACATCTAAAGTCAGTGGAACGAGAGAAAAGTCAACTTTCTTTCTTCTCGTGGCGACGCCACATGTCGAGGGAGTCGATCATCGAGCGCCGGGCGTGACCTCGACCCCGACCTCTGACCCCTGAGACCCTCCTCTGTGCCGCAGCTGAAGGCGTTTTCCTGCCGCGAGCGGCGGCGCCGTCACGACAGGCCGGCGATGTTGGCCAGGAAGCGTTTGGCCCACCACTCGTCCAGGTCCATCGGAACGAAGTCTAGACATGAGCAACAGATCCAGAGTCAGAAGTACATCAGCGTCAGGATGTTGAAGGAGTTTGACAAAATATTTTAACTTTTTGAAACAATTCAATAGTTTCTATATTTTAAGGTTGAACTTTCTTTATTTTAATGATTTAATTAAAATATATAAAAACATGTAAAATACAGTCGCCAGACATTACTAACAGAGTCCCGAGCTACGTCATCACATGATGGTCTCTGCTCCACATGATTGGCTGACAGATCCGACAGCTCGATGCTCTGTTGGTCTTGTCTGGTTTAAACTAGTACAAATAATAAAAATGAATCATTTTAGAACATTTACTTTTGAATTATTGGAATATTTTTTAATGTATTTTATTCTAATTAAGTATATTTGTCACTTTGTTCTCATTTATTTTATTTGTATTTATTTTATTTATATTATTACATTCTTTTCATTCCTGTGTTGTGTTTACAATTTATTTATTTATGACAAAACAAGGTTTTGTTTCTGAAATGTAAAATAAAAACATAAACACATAAAATTCGATTTCTTTTTAATTATTTAGACAAAAAAAATCAACCTTTCAATTTAGGAAAATAAATAAATAAAAAAAAGTTATGAATTAAAAAATACTGAATTTAGAAAAGTTACTTTTTAATAAAAAAAATATTTTAAAAATCGATTTTTGTATACAATATATTAAAAGGAAAAACAACCATGAAATATCTAGATAATAAAAAAGTGGTTAAACTTACTCTTCGTGACGCCGCCGTGAGTTTTCTCCGCGTAACGAACCGTCGTCTGACTGGACTCTCGCTCCACTTCCTGCCAGGCTGCACACGCGTGTCACGTTCAAACGTGTCCCCTCGCTCACGGTCTTAACGTTCATGTGTTCGAGTCTCACCTTCGTGCACGAAGCGCACGTTCTCCTCGTGCGCTGGTGTGAATCCCTCGCCGGCGCCGCTGCTCTCGGGCCTGACGCCGGCGTGGTAGCGTTTCCCGTTGAGGCGGTTGAACACGATCTTGGGAGAAGAAGAAGAGCTGCGGAGACGACATGATGTTGGTGGGAGGAAATCGGAGCAAATACAAGGTTCTAGAAAACCATAACAAAACTATATTTGATCATTTTTTATTGGTTTAATAAGAACTTAAATGAAAACAAATCTAATCTTGATTCAAGCAAATATTTTTCAGGTTTTTTTATTTTTAAAAATCGCAATAGTTTTATTTCTTAACGTCCGCGATGCGTTCAATGACGCGTTAACTTTTAATATAAAACTTAAACATGTTGAGTTTGAATTTCTAAGAATAAACTTTAACTGATCGGAACAAAAATTCGTAGCAGCATCGATTTGTTTATGTTTATAGACGTTTTACTGGTTAGCTTTTATGTTGCTAACGATGCTAACTATTCTGCTAGCATTAGATGCTAGTGTTGTTAATTTTCTTTTGTTCAGCAAAGATATAGTTATAGATATTTATGTACAATACATATGTATATAGATCTATATGAATATATAGATCTATATTAATATATAAATAAATATTTATTAAAGCATTAGCGACAGCATCAGTGACGCAAAGAGCTACACAAATATGTAATGCTAACTGTTAGCATTATTAAAAGAACTGTGAAAAAAAGAACTAAAATATTCTTAGAATGAATAAAATAAAAAAAAATAATTAGTAAATAAACCAACTGTCATCAAAGTAATTCGATTAAAAACAATATAATACAATATATTATAATGTTACGTCTAATAATAAACATTTGACGTTAAAAAGAAAAGTAAAGATGAAATAGTCGTCGATTGTCAACCTTGGTAAGAAATTCAAGTTAAAACATTCATTAATTTAATTAAATGAATTAATGAATGTGTTTAAAACGTGTCATTATTTGTACAAAATAAACGTTAAACAACATTACAGTTGAAAAAAGAGAAGGAAAAAGTTTTTGTTTAGTTTAATGGAATAAAAAACTAATAAATGTACTCACACAAAAGTATTTAAATGAAAAAGTACATATACATGCAGTGAATAAAACGTTTGCAGTAAAAAAAATTATTACATAAAAGAAATATAAGTAAAAAATATAATATTGATGAAAAAAGGTAAAAACTCCTTAAACAATAATAAATCTAAAATAACAAGAATCACTTGATTTTCAACTTTTCTTTCCCTGAATTTCAGTCAATATTTGAAAAAAACTTTCTGGAGTTTTTGAATTAAAACCTGAACTTTTGACACAAAAAAAGTTTTAAGTGACAAATAACTTTATTCATAAATATATTTAAATACGTGAAAAACATTTAAATACATCTTTTGTCATAATAATGAAACTTGTCATCATTGCCTGATGGACCGTGAACGCATCACCACAGGTAAGTCCTGCACACACACACACACACACGCACGCACACTCTTACCTTGACGTGATCCAGGACGTGGGTCGGAACTTGGGTTCGGCGAACTTGCTCTCGACCTGCTGCGTGGGACCTTCGTGGAGACAATATCGTGACGTCACCAAAACATGTGTCGTCACGGAGGTGATGCGGTGTTGCATCATCACGTGTGTGTGTGTGTGTGTGTGTGTGTGTGTGTGTGTGTGTGTGTGTGTGTGTGTGTGTGTGTGTGTGTGTGTGTGTCACACTCACCTGTCCTGCGTTGTGTAACCAGTTTGCTGGGACCTCTGCTGATTGTGTACATTATTGTGTGGGATTCGAACCAACAACCTGTCACGTGCGTCTTTCAAATTCCGTCGAGAAAAAGAAATCAAAGAAACGTCGCCACGTCCGTGTCAGCTGACCCTGGACCCGTCCCTCCTCGGTCCAGACCCTGACACTGACCCTGACTCTGACCCCCGCAGGATCTTGTAGGTCATCCAAGGAGAAAAACAGCGCTCGTGCCCGTGGCGTCTGTCGCGCGCGCTGCAGCTCCTGACGCCCGGAAACACCGACTGTGACCCGGACACGCGACTCTGACCCGCCGATGGTTCGGTTCCGACTGACCAGATACAAGGACACCGCCGTGACGTCACATCAGCGCCGACAACACGCTGCTCCAAAGTCAAGGCGGTCGTAGCGAACACAGCCGTTTCCGGCGAAGACTTTCAAATTAAGATGCTTGTTACGAAATGTATTTATTTCTATTTCTCTGAGAAACGAAACAAATACATATTTTTTAAAACGAGAGTTATGTCCAAGTTCTTCTTATTCTGTCACGTGTTTTCCCCCCGATTTTCTGTTGTCACACGGTGTTTTATTTTGGTTTTTAAAAAAACAACAATGATTAAAAAGTTATGTAAAAACATACTATTAAATAATTTGTTGCAATAATTAAATTAAATTAATTAATTAAATGTTGTTATTACACACAAAATAAAGTGTATATATATATATATATATATATATATATATATATATATTTTTTTTTTAACAGTTCAAAGCAAGTTACCACATATTTCTACACAAATATCCATAAAATGACAAACGAGCACAGATACCTATATATAATAATTATCTATATTCTACATAGTAGTATATGTATATTTACAACGTTTTCATTCATTACTTGAGTCCATACGTACCCTCTTTTCTTTAAACAACTAATGGTCTTTTATACTGAAATTCAGATCCTTCCTCGAACTCAATGTATTCTTGTCACTTTACACGAAGGTTAATCTCTCTCTGACGTCACAACACACCCCCTTAAGATAGTGTTTTGTGGGCGGGGCTTGTTTCCACCTTTCACTTGATAAAAGTGAGACAGGAAGTGAAAACTTGACTTAACATCGTCAACTTGATTGTTTTGAGCCACAAATAATATCAGCTTCATCAGAAAATGGATTTGATTTAAAAATTTCATTTTTTTTTTAATCTTTCTTTTTAAAGTCTTTTTTTGAAGTTTTAAAATATTGAAAAACAATATAATTCAATAATTTCTATATTTCATGTTTGTATTTGTTTTTCCTGTTACTTAATTTAATTAAAAAAAAATAGAATCTTTACCATTTTTTACAGTTTTATATTCAAAAATATATTTGTTTCCTTCATAACCTTTTAAATTCAATATAACAATATTGGAATAAAAGCGACAGAATCTTTGTATTGAAATTTTATTTTTTAAAATTGGAATTAAATAGAAAAATAGTTTTTATATTTAATTTCAAACACACAAATAAGAAAACGCAATATTTTAATATATAATTTATTTTATTAAATTATTTTAAAAAAGTCGATGGTTAAAAATAAATTTCTAATACGTGACAAATACATGACTTAGAAAAATGTTCATTTTTAAAACTAATTTCCTCAAAAAAATAAATAAAATGTTATATTCAATATTCTGATAAACTTGATGTATTAAAAACAAATAAACGCATGTAAAACAAATACTTTGAGTCTCTTTGATGCTAAATCTCTTGAAATTTAACTGACGGTGAAACTAAAAAAAACAACAAACATTAAAACATGTTGAATATTTTAATTTTCCCTCAAATGACACAAAATGACGACAAAAAAAACATAATTTCTCGACAGTTGATAAAAAGTTACAAAATTATTGCCCAAACATCTGAAGTATTTTTCTCTCCGTCTATGATTTTGAAAGAGAAAAAGGTTTTAAAAGAAGAGTCCTGGTGGTCGTAATGTTACGGTCAGTAGTGCGGCTCGCAGTCCTCGCGCAGACTGTCGGTGATGTAGTTGACCTTCAGCAGGTCCTCGTAGAAGGTCTTCTCCACACGAGAGTTCACGGTCCAGGCCACGACCTCCACGTCCCTCTGGCTCCAGTACTGGACGTAGTCCCTGCGGAGGAACCGTCGGTCAAAGATGGCAGCCATGAGCCACAGACGCCACAGACGCCACAGACGCCACAGACGCCACAGACGCCACAGACGCCACAGACGCCACAGCCGCCACAGACGCCACGAGACTCACATGGACACGAAGTTCTTCTGCACCAGGAACGCCGAGACGCCGCAGAGACGCCACAGCCAGTGGTGGTGGGCCCAGTCCAGGACCACGTCCATCAGCGCCATCCAGTGGTGCTTCAGGAACGACGCGTGTCGTCGGCCGCCGTCGCCGAACCTGCTGAGGCTCCAGGGCCGGTGGGTCAGCGCCGTCACCACCTCGGGGTCCGTCTGACGCATCTGTGTAGTATTTGTTTGGATGAAGAAAGTACCAAAACAAATACTTGACACAGTTTCATCAAAACTATTAAAACTTGGAGAAACAAAACATGAACTTTTAGCTACATTTTTGCACCCGAAACAATTTATCCCCAAACTTTACTGAAAGAACATTACCTTCTCTATAAGTTAAAATTAAAAAATACTGATAGTATTTCTACAAATAAAACTGCTAACAAATGTTTGTACCTTAACATTTTGCCCCAAAATAATCCTGGGAAGAAAATTTTCTTTTACTAAATAAATCCACATTCTCAAGATTTTCTGTCAGGAATCATTTAGGATAAATGACTCCTTTAAGAAACACCTTAAGACGTTTGTATTTGTTCAGGCTTTTCCTTGATTTTCTGGAACTCCTGTGTTGTTCTCAGTATTATCTTGATCTTTAAAGTATATACTTTATTGAATATTGTTTTGATTGTTTAAGCGCTTTGTGACCCTGGTCTGGAAAAGCGCCATATAAATAAATATTACTTACTTACTTACTATATATTGTACCTCAAATTTTGAATAAAATTCAATATTTCAACAGAAACAGTAACTGGGAAAAGTTACTGTTTTCGTCCTCACAAGACACAGCTGTTGTTGTCTGCCTAAGGTTCTGTCAGAATTATTTTGGCGACAAATTGTGTGCATGAGGATTTTTTTTTCTTTCGTTGATGTCTCGTCATAATTGAAAAACTGCTTTTAT
Source organism: Callionymus lyra (assembly GCF_982586985.1). Classification (NCBI taxonomy): domain Eukaryota; kingdom Metazoa; phylum Chordata; class Actinopteri; order Syngnathiformes; family Callionymidae; genus Callionymus; species Callionymus lyra. The sequence goes on along the minus strand of NC_141818.1, from coordinate 42,745,885 downwards.
TTGTAAAATCGGATGATTAAGATTTTGACAAATAAAAACTGGTAGACGTTTCTCTCTGTGATGTTCTGTCAAGATTATTTTGGGGCCAAGAAAGTGACACAGACTCACCCTGTAGATGACTTTGGGCTCGAAGGAGCAGACGATGCTGGTGTTGTAGAGAACTGGATGTTTCTTGTACAACGACGACAGCGCCGCCGCCGACTGTGACGGAGACACTTGTGAGACACTCGTCCTCACACACGGAGACACTCGTCCTCATATACGGAGACACTCGTCCTCATATACGGAGACACTCGTCCTCATATACGGAGACACTCGTCAGATAAACGTCCTCATATACGGAGACACTCGTCAGATAAACGTCCTCATATACGGAGACACTCGTCAGATAAACGTCCTCATATACAGAGACACTCGTCCTCATATACGGAGACACTCGTCAGATAAACATCCTTATATACGGAGACACTTGTCCTCATATACGGAGACACTCGTCAGATAAACGTCCTCATATACAGAGACACTCGTCCTCATATACGGAGACACTCGTCAGATAAACGTCCTCATATACAGAGACACTCGTCCTCATATACGGAGACACTCGTCAGATAAACATCCTTATATACGGAGACACTCGTCCTCATATACGGAGACACTCGTCAGATAAACGTCCTCATATACGGAGACACTCGTCCTCATATACGGAGACACTCGTCAGATAAACGTCCTCATATACGGAGACACTCGTCCTCATATACGGAGACACTCGTCCTCATATACGGAGACACTCGTCAGATAAACGTCCTCATATACGGAGACACTCGTCAGATAAACGTCCTCATATACGGAGACACTCGTCAGATAAACGTCCTCATATACGGAGACACTCGTCAGATAAACATCCTTATATACGGAGACACTCATCCTCATATACGGAGACACTCGTCCTCATATACGGAGACACTCGTCAGATAAACGTCCTCATATACGGAGACACTCGTCCTCATATATGGAGACACTCGTCCTCATATACGGAGACACTCGTCAGATAAACATCCTTATATACGGAGACACTCGTCCTCATATACGGAGACACTCGTCCTCATATACGGAGACACTCGTCAGATAAACATCCTTATATACGGAGACACTCGTCAGATAAACATCCTTATATACGGAGACACTCGTCCTCATATACGGAGACACTCGTCCTCATATACAGAGACACTCGTCAGATAAACGTCCTCATATACGGAGACACTCGTCAGATAAACGTCCTCATATACGGAGACACTCGTCAGATAAACATCCTTATATACGGAGACACTCGTCCTCATATACGGAGACACTCATCCTCATATACGGAGACACTCGTCAGATAAACGTCCTCATATACGGAGACACTCGTCCTCATATACGGAGACACTCGTCCTCATATACGGAGACACTCGTCAGATAAACATCCTTATATACGGAGACACTCGTCAGATAAACATCCTTATATACGGAGACACTCGTCCTCATATACGGAGACACTCGTCCTCATATACGGAGACACTCGTCAGATAAACATCCTTATATACGGAGACACTCGTCAGATAAACATCCTTATATACGGAGACACTCGTCCTCATATACGGAGACACTCGTCAGACAAACGTCCTCATATACAGAGACACTCGTCCTCATATACAGACACTCGTCAGACAAACGTCCTCATATACAGAGACACTCGTCAGATAAACATCCTTATATACAGAGACACTCGTCCTCATATACAGAGACACTCGTCAGACAAACGTCCTCATATATGGAGACACTCGTCCTCATATACAGAGACACTCGTCCTCATATACGGAGACGCTCGTCAGACAAACGTCCTCACATACGGAGACACTCGTCCTCATATACGGAGACGCTCGTCAGACAAACGTCCTCACATACGGAGACAAAGGTCCTCACATACAGAGACAAAGGTCCTCACATATGGAGACGCTCATCAGACAAATGTCCTCAAATATGGAGACGACGAAGCGTCTCAACAAACCTTAAACACCGTGTTTGCTAAACTTATATTCAATAGTTTTGAGTAACATCGAGAAATATTTAAAATGTTATTCCTTTTAATATTTCTGGTCAAATAGCGATCAATTCTTCAAAAAACAATGTGTGGATCCAGATGGTTATCCGTAACAAAACCACCTATTTTTTCTTCAGTCAAAGGTGATTTTTTTATCATTTTATTTTTATTTAGTGCTGGTGACGAAAGTTTGATCGAGTGAAAGGTTGATATAAAAGTGTAGAAGTTCTTATCTTATCTTACTTTGAATGTTGGTGTGTTCAGGTGCAGTCAGAGCGTCAGTCTCTTTACTTTAGTAAGTTAACGTTTAACAGTTTTTCAAAAGAACCAAAAAACTGAAGAAAAAAAGTTAGCTAAAGTTAGCATAGCGAGCTTAGCGTGTTGAAATAAAGCGTGATTTGCAAGATGTCTTTGAACGCACCGTGGTCGTTTCTTCCAACAAAACGTTGTTATTTCAAATGTTTTTCTGTAAAACAAAAACAATTCCGAGTTTTTGGGTGATTTTGATGTAAATTACAAAAATGTTTTTGACTGAGCTGAACGTATTTTTCTCGCCAAGATCACGTGGCAAAGGTATCTGAATAGCAGATGGTTTTTGGTCTGTGTTGAATTTGCTAGTATAGGACTGTAGCGCCCTCTGCCGGCGCGTTTTGTAATCGCCATGAAATCCTGTCATAGTCGCAACAGAGTAAATATAAAAAAATATTTAAAAGTATATACAATATTAAATTATTAATGATTAAATTAAATGATGATTAATGATTTCAACTGTCTGTTTCTTAACGTGTTTCTTTAAGAATCTACGCATCTTATCTTATCTTACGGATCATTCAACGTTTAAGCTTCTTTCTTAGGTCAAACCTGGTCTGGATGTCCTTTCACGTCGAAGTACACGACCAGGTTCAGACGAATACATTCTTCCACGGCCTCGTCCAGGGTCGGGATCTTCTCGCCGGGAAACTTTTCTCTGTCCAGTAGAAAAATGATGTATTTTCACATTTTAAACATTGAAAATGTTTAAGAAAAACAAACAAGCGTCACATCGTCGAATGTAAAAGTCTGTTTAGATCGAATCAATAAATGTTTAGATTCAAAGACTCGTGACGTTCACCTGAGTCGATGCTTGGCCGACGCGTCCAGCGTCTGGAGTTGAGAGAAGGTCATCGTGGAGAGCGGACCCTCGCCGTCCGTGGTTCGGTCCAGAGTGTCGTCGTGCATCAAGATAGGAACGCCGTCGGCCGAGAACTCCAGGTCCAGCTCCACACCTGTCGCCCCGTTTTTACTGGCCTGGACCGAGAGAACAACTCATGTATCCATCCATTATCCATCCATCATCCATCCATCAGTCATCCATCCATCTATCATCCATCTATCATCCATCCATCTATCATCCATCCATCCATCCATCTATCATCCATCTATCATCCATCCATCCATCAATCATCCATCAATCATCCATACATCATCCAACCATTCATCCATCAATCATCCATACATCATCCATCCATCCATCCATCAATCATCCATCAATCATCCATACATCATCCAACCATTCATCCATCAATCATCCATACATCATCCATCCATCAATCATCCATCCATCCATCATCCATCCATGTTCGACTCATCCTCACATTTGACAAGAACACATTAGTTTCTATTCATCAGAATATCCAATAAAACCTTTAGTTTTATATTAATGTTGTTTTAAAAAAGTATTTAATAGTTTTTGGATTGATTTAATTCAATTATTTGTTCATTAAAAGATGGAATTTGTTATTTTAAAATAATTAAAAGAAATCTATATATATTTTCATAATATTTATATATTTTTTAATTACACATAGAGACTAATATTGTAAATAAATGTTATAAAGTCTAAAATCTTTCATTCTTAGTCTTTTAAATTCAAAACAAAACGTTGGCGTCATGGTGTCACCAGACATTACTAACAGAGCACAGAGCTACTGGAAAATATTGAATTTAGAACAATTATTTTTAGCAATTAGAATTGGGGGGAATCAAAGTTTATGTGACGGTTAAGAACGTTTTTATTCAATTATATAAAATAATAACAATAATAGTGTAACCTTTCAAAATAAAAATCAATAATTCATAAAAAAAATTGGAATAAGATTAGATATTTGTATTGATTGGAGTTAGAAAATCATCAAGTCATTTTGTAAATTTTTTTTTTTTTTAAATATTTTAAAAAGATAATTCCACCTTTTAATGTATACATTATTGAATTCAATCAAACAAATAAATGTTAAAAAAAAATATTGAAAAAGAAAATCAAAGTTTCAACATTTTAACTATAAATTAAACTAAATTCTAAAATACATTTGAACGTTTTTATTTATGTTTTATTCACTTATGTGACATTGAAATAAGAATAATGGATATTTTAAGAACATGATGTTTGACATCAATGACACTAAAGGTTCGTCACAACAAACACGACCGGAACCAGAACTCACCTCCCGGATCGCTGCCATGGTGTTCTCGGGCGCGTCGTGACCTCCGCCCCGGTGCGCGATCACGGACACCTGGTCCGGGTGAAGCACCAGCCTGGCCCGGCTCGCGGGGACCTGGGGGAACCGGAACAGCGCCAGGAAGAGGTACATGGAGGCGGTGAGGACGGTGGTCCAGAGCGGGCTCCTCGTACTCAGCAGCAGCACCACGAACACCACCGAGTACAGGCTGACGTCATCGCCGAGCTGCAGCATCTCACGCGCGTGTCAATCACAGAAAAATGTTCAGAAATGTTTCTTTGACATGTCACCACGGCACGCGCTGCTTTTATTTACTTCTGAAGCTGCCGCTGACGTCACTTCCGCTTTCAAATGTCATCACCGTAACCTCACTTCCTAATACATTTTTTTTTCGTCTAAATATTCAACAGAACGTCTCGTCTGTATTTAAAATAAAATAAAAATCTAAGAAATTGTTTATTCATGCGATACAAAAATATACAAAAACGAGAGTCCATGGATGACATTGTGACAAGCACTTCCGGGTCATAGGCTGCGGACTGCGGCTACATGCTTCCTGGTTCACGCCATAATAAAGGTCTTTCAACGGTTTGGCGAATATGGTGAGTTTTTAACGAAGCGAATAGTGTTTTATTCGTGATCATAGTGTAAGAATTACTTTACTCTTGTTGTCGTGCGACATTTTGAGGGTCTTTTTAACGTCTTTTATAACCAAAATAAATCAGTCTCAGTTCACATTAATGTCAAACTATTAAGACAGTTTTTATAAAGCGATGCGGTTCGTTCACCTCTAGCTCATGAAATGATGTGTTTTCAGTTTCATTCTTGTTGTTTAAAATAATTATATAAATCAAATAAACTGCATTTTGTATCTTCTTGAATGCACTAATCTGGTTTTTACCATCTGGATCCACTCATATTTTGCAGTATTGATCCTCTACGGATTCCTATTTGATTTTAAATATTATGATATCAATCTTTTAAAAAAATATATAATTGAGTTTAGACTTTTCTGTTTTGTGCAATTTAAAAAGAAAAGAACAATAAACACAATCGATAAAGAAACATTACACGGAGAAACAAACCAAAAATATTATAATAATATATATTAATATTAGAGTTTAACAAAAAGCACAAGATAACAAGAGAAATGAATTAAATAATAGTAAATGTACGGCAATAATGAAGAGAAAAACTAAATAAATTAACAGAAAATACAAGTGTGTGTTTATATCTCTTGAGCAATAAGAAACATAATAAGAATAAAAAACAGACAAATGTTTACATAGATCTTACACTACAAAGCAGCAGTTTAATTATAATTCAAGCCTAAAAACATTAAAAAAAACATTTCAAAGAAGAACAATAATCGTGAAAAAACTGTTTGCTGCCTCGAAATCTAATGGAGAATTGAATTCTGGGAGATTGGCGTGTTGAATGGATGAACCGTTGAATTTTCCTTGAAATAAGTATCTTTTAAGTAAACCGTAAACTGTCATTTATTGTTTCGACATGTGCGTTAAAGTCCAGACGAACATTTCCAAATGACAGCAGAAAGTCTTGATGGTGTCGATTCCTCCGACAGATGGGATCCGTGTCGCGACACGGACTCGCCTCGGCTCTCAAGTCCCTCAGTCGGGGATCGTGTGTCGCGGGTCGGATCGAGTTCCGCTCAGAACCTCCGTCCACGAATAAGAATCACGGACTCGTTTCGGCTCAGATTCAAGCTCGCCGCCGCTACTGCGACTCGTCGGCGCAGACCTACAGCATGATCTACAGATTCCCCCACATGAAGCTCTTCCGAGCGCTCTCCAGACTGAAGCTGTTTCAGACCGGACTGACCGTGGTGGTCCTGCCGCCCGTGTACGCCTTCTACCTCCTCGGGGAAGCGCCCGTCTCCGCCGTCGCCGGCTGCACGGCGATAAGCGTGTTCGCCGGCATCATGTTGTACACGTTCAGCCACTTCTTCAGGAAGGTGGTGGGGTTCATGTACCTGGACCCGAGCCGGACCACGCTCAAAGTGTCCCACCTCACGTTCTGGGGCCGCAGGAACGACGTGTACATGCCCGTGACGGACGTGATGCCCGCGGCCGAGACCGGCGACGCTCCCAGCGAGCTCATCGTGGCGTTGAAGAGATACAGCACCGAGGACACGCTGTATTTCTTCGCCCGACAGGGACAAGTCGTCGACAAACCAGGATTCGAGAAGGTGTTTGGAAGTTTACAGTGAGGATTTTATGAAGATTGTGTTAATATCTATGGGTATTTAAATAATAATAAAATACATGTTTTTGATTTTTCTGATATCGTCATTTCTCTTTCGCATTATCTTGTCAGATTTCGAAACATTTTTCATTTGGAAATGAGATTTTGACCTAAGTGCACATATCTCGATGTTCTTGGGAACAGTATGTGTACAATAACCAAACACTGAAGCGATTTGAAGTGGAGCGACACCAGTGGACTAAAGTGGTAGTGTTTAGTCCGACGGGAGACTACATTTCCCATGAGCACTCGCTACAGGTCTCAAAAGTTGCCATGTCCCATGCTGTGTCTCAAATCGCATACTTGCGTACTCAAGTTGCGTAGTTAAAGTTATTTTTAGTGCCTAAGTGCGTCTCAATTCTTAGTATGCGAAATTTAGTGCACCATGCACACTAAATTGTCACTAAAACTCCCACAAAACTGAGTATGGTTCAATGGACACTATCCTAAACGGCTTCATCTTAGTGACGTTTTAAACGGAAGTTACGTCATATATAAATGCATATATATTCATATACTTATCGGTGCTGATACCAGCTTAAATATCTCGTGAATATTTCGATTCTCATATTTTTTCTTTATTTCTTTTTCCAAAGTTGCAAAACGTGCTGCCAGCAGGTGGTGATAGCGTTCAAACAGCTGGTTGAAACATCATTAAATAGTAGAAGAAGAAGCTGTTGCGTCATTTCCTGTTAGTGCGTAGCGGCAGTGTTTGATTTGAGACTTACTATCTGTTGAGAATTTGCATACTAGTTAGTATGTACACTATCCTGATGCATACTAACTTCTAGTATACTAAGAGAAGTATGCGATTTGAGACACAGCACTGGTTTGTAGCAGTTGATGAATGTTCTGCTTCCAGACTTCCATTGATGAATGAAGGATGATACTGATGAGGTAATGAATCAGATTGTGGAGAATGAAATATGATATGACGGCTTTGTTAATAACATAACTTTAACTTTGTTTTTGTTTGTAAATAACATAACTTTAACTTTGTTTTTGTACCGTAATTCACCACCACAACCAGTAGATATGTATCACGTTCACACCATCAAGAACTTTTACAGTGAAAATAAAAATCACACAAAACACCTCAAATGACCGTATATGAGTCATTCAACTAGTTTTAAGTTGATGTGTCATCATGATTTATTTTAGTACAAGAATATATATATATATATTATATATATATATATATATACATTAAATGAACGCATGCATGAATAAATGAATTCTGAAATTGTTTCTATCTTTTGTATTCTGTGACTATAATAATAATGTTCATGTGCTTTTATTTTACTCCAACTTTGAATAAATAAACATGGCTTTATGGAAGTTTTACAGGAATGAGACCTAAAGAAAATGATTTATGGTTTCGAAATGCAGTGATTTATGTGACCGGCAGAGGCCGCCACACTCCGCCTGAACGCGAGTGGTGTCATGTTTTAGCAGATCACATGACTTGCAACATATATATATATATATAAATATATATATATATATCATGTTTGCTGAAAATTATGAAGTAAAAATGTTTTACTTCGTCATGTTCCTCTTCTTTTTTCTCAATTGTTCATTTTTTTCATCCTTATTCCCTGTTAAAAAATAATTGAGATTCATGGTTTGAAGCCGTAACACAGACTCGGACGAACAAAACAATAAAGTTCTCTTCGCATGTAGAAACATGTTTTGGCTCAAATGTCATTTCAACATCTACAGTCGTTTGATTTTATTGCCAAGTATCCAACTTGATTTACGAGTGTTGCGTGAGAGAGTTGTTGTTTAAATATTAAATATATTCAGATGTTTTCGTGATAATTCCATTTTTTTCCAAGTCATCTCAGCTGTTTGATATTATCTTCGACTGTTTCCCTTTTCATGAACAAACAATCAGGATATATTGGTAAATCAATGTTTTCTCACACCCTCAGCGAGTCCCCGAAGGACACAAAAAACAAAGGAACAAATATCCCACTTGTTTTTATTATTGTGTGTGTTCTTATTGAAAGTGGAGCTTCTCTGTCATCTGGCGCAGGAAAGTCCCGCTCGTCCTCGTCGTGTTCTGACCCGGTCCCGCCTCGGATTGTTGTTGTCATTGTTAATATCTGAGACACGCTTCCTATCATCAACAATATTGCATTGACCCCGACTCGGCTGCCGCTCCAGGGATTTGCTTTTATATTGAAAACAACTTCCTGTGTTTCTTGAGCCTCTTTTGTTCGACCTGCGAGGCGTTAACAATACGTAGGAAAGAACTAATGCTGCGTGATATGCTTGGTATTTTGGCCCTAGAAGGTATTTATCGATGCCGTCGGCTTCATGTCACTTCGTGCCAACGTTGAATTATCACGATCACGAAATGTTGACTTGTGCAGATCATATTGTTCAAACCTCTTCAGGATTGTTTTTGGCACCGAGCGTCATTATTAGTTAAAATATCAACTTTCCTGTCTGGGGAGGATTTCCTTGTTTTGAATAATTAAAAACCTTCATGAACAAATAATCCATCTTTGAAACAAATGTGACTTTATTAAGGTTTGTTTTTCTGAGATAACAGCAGCTAATTGTTTGGTAAAACTAGCGACGGATGCTAACCGTAGATTGCTGTTATTTTATTTAAGTACATCAGTATCATTATGTCACATCAATAATATATTAAAAACTGTGTTCACAGAGTTTGTATTTATTTCTATTCTAATGTTTAATTAGCTGTTTCCATGATAATGTTGGTACGTGTACTGCAGGCTACGCTAACCCAGTATCAGTTACTCTTTAATACGACAAATAAACTAAAAAGAAAAGCATGAATAAAGTCTGTTTTCAATTGAGCTAATGCAGCGTATTTCCTCTAAAGCCAGGCTAACAAGTGAATATTTTCTAATGCTTAGCTATCTACTTGATTTTATTCAATGCTAAACCATCCACTGAATCTTATCTAATAATAAACTAAACACTGGACATCAACTTATGCTACGCTAGTTTTTACTGTATCTTATTAATGCAACACCGACCCTTGGATTTGATCTTATGCTAACATAAACACTGTTTTTTACCTCATGCTAAACCTACAATTAGATTTTATCAAATGCTAAGCTAATGATTGGATCTCTTGTGAGACTAAGCTAACCACTGAATTTGTACCTAATACCAGGCTAACCACTAGGTTTGTATCTAATGCTATGCTAACAACTGTTTTTTTTTTTCACCCAATGCTAAGCTTACTTATGGATTTTTATCTAATGCTAAGCTAACAGTTGGATCTTCTGTAATGCTTACCACTGGGTTTGTTTCTAATGCTAGGCTTACCACTACTTTGGATTCTAATGCTAGGCTTAACACTGAATGTTTATAATGCTAGGCTAACCACTGAATGTTTCTAATGCTAGGCCAACCACCAGACTGGCTTCTAATGCTAAGCTAACCACCGAATGTTTATAATGCTAAGCTCTTATCTTGCCCTTTAAAGTATATACTTTATTGAGTATTGTTTTGATTGTTAAAGCGCTTTGTGACCCTGGTCTGGAAAAGTGCTATACAAATAAAAAAGACTTACTTACTTACTAACCACTGAATGTTTCTAATGCTAGTATAACCTCTGGATTTGTTTCTAATTTCAAACTAACAATTGATCTTCTGTAATCTTAAACTCTGACAGAAGCTTAAATACTTAATACTTTATGTGTTTTCCACATTAAAAGGTTCACATTGAATAGAGAAACCGAGAAGTTAAGGCCACGGCCTTGAAGAAGAGTTTGTGATCGTTAGCATGTTGAGCTGATAGCAATACTTGCTTTCATTAGGAAATAACTTAAGCCAGTTACGATTCTTTCTGTTTCCTGAGTATAATGTGTGGAAATTCCTCTCCAGGCCGCCGTGGAAGAGTTTGATTCAAGGACAAGTCGACGCTGATCTTGTCCAGGACTCGGATCCTGGCGAGCGACTGATCCAACAACCAGCTGCCGACGCTCTTCGGTGTGAGTACTTGTGTCTCAGCGACGAGAACATTCTGACCAGTATCTGAGGACTGGAGTCGGTAAACGTCGACTCAAGTGGCGGATTGATGATCAGAAAGTCGGGAGCTTTGCTTCGGAAGTGTGTGTGTGCGCGTGTGTGTGTGCGTTTGTGTGTGTGTGTGTGTGTGAGAGAGATCTGGACCTTAATGTGAAGAATCCCGGGCGGTCCAGAGACACTCAACACTGGGCAGAGTTCGTAATTAGAAACACACCTCGATCGGGAAATAGCCCGGACCCTCCTTGTGTGTGTGTGTGTGTGTCTAGATGTGTGTGTGTAGGTGTGTGCTTGTGGGTTTAAATGTGTGTGTATATTCATGTGTCTAGATGTTTGTGCGTATGTGCGTCTAGATGTGTGTGTGTGGGTTTAAATGTGTGTCTATTCATGTGTGCGTGTGTGCGTCTAGATATGTGTGTTTCTATGCGTGTGTGTAGACGTGTGCGTGTGCATGTATGTGTGTATGTGTATGACTGTGTGCATGTGTAGATGCATTTGTGTGTAGGCCTGTATGTGTGTGTCTGTAGGCATGTGTGTGTGTGTGTGTGTGTCTAGATGTGTGTGTGTGGGTTAAGTGTGTGTGTAGACGTTTGTGTGAGCGTGTGCATGTATGTGTGTGTATGTGTGTGTGTGTGTGTGTGTGTGTGTGTAGGGGCCTGTGTGTGCATGTGCGTGCAAGTGTAGGTGTGTGTGTGTGTGTGTGTGTGTGTGTGTGTGTGTGTGTGCGTGTGTGTGTGTGGGGGTGTGTGTGTGTGTGTGTGTGTGTGTGTGTGTGTGTGTGTGTGTGTGTGTGTGTGTGTGTGTGTGTGTGTGTGTGTGTGTGTGTGTGTGTGTGTGTGTGTGTGTGTGTGTGTGTGTGTGTGCGTGCGGTCGCCGCTAACAAAGTGCATACATGAGGCATGTCATGTGATCACAGTCACCTCGTTAGAATGTGCAGGTGGATCAGAACCACAAGTGTTGGTCCTCAGACCAGGAGGGAATACATTAGAGCGAGAACCCTGAGGCTGAAGCAGATCCTAATCTTTCTAATGCCTTCTCTGTGATAGAGTGAATGATTAGCTGCGAGCCTTCGACGAGCCTCAGTTTCCCCCAGAAATAACAAACTAAGTTTTGTTTTGTAAAACCTCTTATACGTGCGACTCTGTACAACCTTTTTAAATAAACGTGTGTAATGATGGAGTGAAAGTCACATGATGGACGTGATGAAAAAAACATCTCTATCAATGATACGCGTGTATATTTTCCTAAAAGTAAATTAATGACTGCGTTTGATGACTAGTATTTAGACTTGACTAGTAACTAGTATTGGCTACTTACAGTGAATGTGAACTATTTTAAAATCAGCTCTTGAGAGAAAATGTTATTTTTATACCAAAAAATGCAGATAAATATGAATTATTGAGTTCAATAATATGGTTTATTGCATCCTGAAATTTAAATGTTAATAAGCATGACAATTATAAAACAGTTTCATATCATGTTTTTTCTTCTCATGCTGTATTTGTAAGTGTTAAAACTACAAAAAGAAAGTTTTAATGTTGTTTCTGTCCCCCCCCCGTGTGTCAAAACAGTGTTACTGCGGTCTCGTAATTAATTCTAAACGATACGATATATAGTGATAGTGTGAAGGATTTATGTGTAGTATTGTCGAGTACTTGACTCTGGTGTTTTGATAGTGTAGTAACAAGGATATATGTATAGTATTGTCCAGTACTTGACTCTGGTGTTGTAGTATTTACAGACCACATGACTCTTGACGAAGTCGTAACTGCTTTCATTGGTTTTCAAACCAAAATATGTCCAAACATCAGCTTTAAAAGCTGCTGGACTCACTGTATCCTCTCGTCCTCAGTCATCGCCTCAAAAGCAGATCTATGTATATATTATTGAGTCGGATAATATGGTCTGAACATCCTGAACAAGTATAAATATCAATAAGTCGGTCACTTTTTATCAGGTGGTTTCTTTTCACTCTGTATTCTTATATGTTAAAGCTACAAAATGCTAGTACTAAAATGTTGTTTCTAGCTCCCCCTGTGTCAGAGCAGTGGAACTGCATCGTCATAATTCATTCTTATGAAGACAAAGTCTCTTGTTGTCTCAGTTTCTGGTTTTATCTTCTCAGGAAGTTCATATAAAAGTACCGTCTATGACCCACTGATCAATAATGAATACGAAAGTAGTCAAAATGTAACGTTTGCTGCTTCAAAACCTCTTTTATTTCTAAACACGCTGAAACATTTAGTGGTCGTAGTTCCTGAAGTCATGATGCAGTAGGAGTCGCGTCTCCCTCGAGAAGAAGCAGAACAAGAATCTCATTGAAGGATCCATGTTCTTGGACACGCTTCAGTCCATCTTCTGGTACAGCTCCACCAACCTGGCAACCCGGGCCAAGAGCGGGATAACAAACGAGGAGTGTCCGTCCACACAAAAGGATTCACTGGCCGATGTTTGTTCCCAGTCAAGCTGCAGAAGGAAGTGTTTCGGGGAGAGTCAGGCGGCGTCTGACAATAGACAAAGACTCGTCTGCATCACAACATCGATTGTGTTGCGAAGCCAAACGTCTCCGAGTTTATGTCGCGGAGTCTAAACCGTCTCAGGAACCCAAAATAATGTGTATTCTTACATTCTTACAGTGTCTCTCACTCTTGGAATGAGTTCATTTTTGACCCCAAAAATGAATGTCTTTAACCATAAATGTGAGATTAGAACCCTCTGAAAATAGAAAGTCGGTTACTAGGTTCAAGGTTACTATATTTTCATTGTTCTTTTATGGTTTGTATTTATATTCAAATACTATATTTTTTTTAAATATAAAATAACATTAAAATATTTATGGCGTTTGTACTTGGAATTAAACTTCCGGCCTCTAGATGGCAGCAGTCATTACGTCCCCTGCAGCGAAAGGAAGAATAAAATCCCTCAAGATCCCAGTGATGACTGGGGATGAGAGGATACAGCAGCTTTTAAAGCCTGCGGTGAACTTTTGTATTTTGATTTTATCATTTAATTTTATATCTAAACATCCTAATCAGGAAAGTTTCAAAAGATTTTGGGAATACTTAACTAAGAGTTTGTATTGTCAAGAAACTGACGATACAACGATGCGATATATAGTGATAGTGTAGTAACAAGTATATATGTGTAGTATTGTCCAGTACTTGACTCTGGTGTTGTGATAGTGTAAAAACAAGGATATATGTGTAGTATTGTCGAGTACTTGACTCTGGTGTTTTGATAGTGTAGTAACAAGTATATATGTGTAGTATTGTCCAGTACTTGACTCTGGTGTTGTGATAGTGTAGTAACAAGGATATATGTGTAGTACTGTCCAGTACTTGACTCTGGTGTTTTGATAGTGTATTAACAAGGATATATGTGTAGTACTGTCCAGTACTTGACTCTGGTGTTTTGATACTGTAGTAACAAGTATATATGTGTAGTATTGTCGAGCACTTGACTCTGGTGTTGCAGAATTTACAGTCCACATGACTCTTGACTTTAAAAAGCTGCTGGACTCACTGTATCCTCTCGTCCTCAGGCATCACTGTATCCTCTCGTCCTCAGTCATCACTGTATCCTCTCGTCCTCAGTCATCACTGTATCCTCTCGTCCTCAGTCATCACTGTATCCTCTCGTCCTCAGTCATCACTGTATCCTCTCGTCCTCAGTCATCGCCTCATTCTAGCTTTAGCTGTGGAGGATGTAATGACTGCTGCCGTCTAGAGGTCGGAAGTTTAATTGCAACACAAAAATGAACCAACACTGTGAATATCTATCAATTAGAAATTCATATTTTATTTACGCTTTATTTAATATTAACCATTAACAAAATCTGATTTTATAGCAAAAATAAACATACAATACACTTCCCTTCAATATCAATATGGTATCATGGAAATAAAATAAATATAAACATATTATATTATATATTAGGATTTTCTTAAATCTCTTTATTTAACTTTTTGTTGCGTTCGGCTGCATCTGCCCGTGAAGAATGAGATTAATATTGAGATGAAGTGTTAAATCTACACATGAATGTCGCTGCAACTCATGTTTGCTCGGCCTTGTGGGAACAATTAAAAGTTCTAAATCTCTCAAGTGAAAGCCGTGCGTGGAGGGAAGAGGGCAAAAGTTCACGGTTTAAAATGTCCTGCATTGGTAACAATTTGCCATCTCGACAGCTTTTCTTTAAAACCTACATTGTATCTCCTCGGCTGAACAAACCCGGAGGGGCCCGGGTACAAGGCCGCCTTTAAAAAGAGACCCTTGTGGGTCGTCCTCCACATTAGAATTCCTTGAAAGCGATGCCTCAGTGGGGGGTTTCCGACCGACGCCTCAGTCTCACAGCACAGGATGATGGGTAATTCGCCGTCTCGTTTCCCAACATGGCCGCCCCTGAACCGCCTGCAGGTCGCCACAACCTCCGACCGTTGGATAAGCAGGTTTATCTAGGCGACACCCGTCGGAGGATTTCCTCGTGGTCTCCCTCGTCAACGCTCAACAATGCCGCACCAGGGTGGCTGGGATGCGGGGGTGTTGGGTGGCATTCTGGTTCGGGGCTGTGGTGCCGCAGAACCTTCCCCTGAGGTACCGAAGCACAATGCGTGAGGAAGTGAAAGGTTTGCATTGTACAGTGTTCTTACTTCGCAGAGCAACATGAACTTTCTTTAACCCCCAATGATTTACTGCCAGCTCAAGTACCTGGCGCTGTCCGGGGGTTTTCATCAGATACAAAACAGTAAAGAATACTTTTAACGAAAAATGCAAAGGCCATGTATGTTTGCCGTGTGCTTGGGTTGTTTTCCTGTTGAAAGGTGAGTCGTTGGAGGTCCGGTTCTCCGGAGAAGACTTCCCTCCGGTTGTTTCTGTACCCCGCTCTATTCATCCTTCCCTCTATCCCGACAAGTCTTCCAGTTCCTGCTTCTGAACCCACAGCTTGCTTCACTGTAGGCTTGGCAAGCCGATGAGTCGCTTCGGCGCCTTGAGGCAAACTTTTGCTGTGGTGATTCTTTCTGGCAACGGGTCCACCTTCTACCCGGTTCCTCGCAGTGATGCTGGAGCTCAGAGTGCTCCTCGGGTTCTTGTCTACCTCGCTGACCAATGGATCAGTTAGGAGGATCAGATCTAGGAAGAGTCACGGTGGTTTTGATCTTCTATTTCTGGACGATGGGGGGCTACTGTGACCTTTAGGAAGATTGAATGAATCCGACATTTGTTTGAATCCTGGCTCGTCTTCTGACTTTTTGCTCTCATTGGTTCAAAACCAAAAAAGTGGTTCAAGTGAAGGGGTCTGAGGACTTTCCATATTCACTGTAACTGAACTTGCAAACTCAACATTGCATCTCAGTGAACAGTAAGAGTAATGCTTTGCCGCCCAGTCGACCAATCCCAGCTGTGGATCAATCGTGACATAGCAACGTAGAATTTAACTGCAGTATTGTAGCGACCGATAAACCATCGCTTAACGAACAATGTGTAGAAAGGCATCATGGGAGTTCACTGCCTTTTCTAATCCAGTTTGTCTCCTCCATCCGACTCCAACATCGGTCACGGGCGAACGTCCTCCATCTTGTCGTCCCTCAGTGGAACGAGCACGACGTGTATTGAGCAATGAGGCGAAGCGACCGTGGACGTATATTTCGAGCAACAACCTCAGTGCAGGTGTGTTTTGTTTCTGTTGCTATGACCTGATGAGACGGAGACCTCGGTTGACTAATGGACGCCGTAGCCACACATCCGTCAACATTGTTCTAGGGCCGCTGGGGAAGGTTTGGAAACTTTGGAAATAAGGAAATAATAGTGATTTATGTCGGTGTGGTACACGTGTGTTTTTGCTCAAAGGTTCAAATCCGATCCAGAGAATCAAACCACACAGCAGAGCCAGTGAGGAACAGGTTTTTATTAGACCGACTGTAGCAGAGGTCGACAATCCAGTTTACTCAGGGGCCACATCATGTACTGGGACTGTACAATATAAGTATCTGTTAGATCGTTAACTATGATGGGAAAACTTTAATACAAACAACCAAATAAAAGTAGATTCTCAAATAAGATTTAGTTGAAAATTGATATCATTTAAAGTTTCTAAGTAAAAAAATCATTGCGTTTTTAATAAAATACTTAAAAAATATAAATAAATTGTAAATCAATACATTTTATATACATGTAAAAAATATGATAAAGAAGAACTACAAAAAAATATAAAACCAATAACCAGAAAAGAACAAATAAAAGAGGAGAATAAGGTTGAACAAAATTGTTAAATTTCCATTGGAAACCTTTCATAAATGGTTCAGTTTTTTACTTTTAATAGCTCTTTGTGATTGAAAGAAATTGTCATTATTTTTATTTCTCTGCAACAATTTTTTCTTTTTGTGCATTTAAGTTCACACAAATGTAAAGTTTTTAAACAAGCAAAATATGAAAATATTAATGACAAAAATACATTCAATGAAGTATAATTTCTCTGGACCGTGTAGAAAATTTTAATTGAAGAGGAAAAAAAAAGATATATATGTATATATGTATATATGTATATATATATACTGTGTATATATTCCTTCCCTCATCAGGACCAGATGTAGCCATTAGCTCGGAGGTTCATTGCAGCTGCAACATTCTGATTTTCTAGCACCTTATATATATATATATATATATATATATATATATATTGTCAAGTATCATCTTTCCTGACCGTGTAGTCCCGTATGAAGTGGTTTCCTGGTTATTAAAGGAAGGGTAGGTATCCTGGGGAAATGACTTTAGATTTTGAGTTCAAATCTACAACCTTCTTGTTTTAGACACTTTAGCTCAACAACCTTTAATCACCAAATATTTAAAAATGTAGCTTTTTTTTTTCTTTTTTTTTTAAGTTCAATTATTGTAATCTATCTGCGTTTATTTCCACACAAATGTGAGTGTGCAACACAAAATTTCATAAACAACGTTCAATATTTAATTGATAATTATTGGAATATTTTTGTGGCGTCAGTACAGAACGAGCTGCGACGCCAAAAAGCTTATAATGTCTAAAATAGTTTAGCTTTTCCGTGTTGTTACTGGAATGACTTGTGGTTATTAAAGGAAGGGTAGGTAATCTTGAGTAAATGATTTGAGCCAGATATGTAGTATATATAGTATATAGTATAGTATGTATTGTATATATATTGTTAAATAGTTCAAAAACATTTATCTCACGACTCATCCACGAGATAATACCTGAGAGCTTGTACTTTGACAGATGTATCCAATAATTCCAATGCTAATAATGTTTAACTGGAGTTATTGTTAAGGACTCTCCGATCCTACCTAAGAATTCCTTAATGTCCTTGAAATTGTTTTCTAAATGTATTTAAAAAATGTTTGTGACTCACTGGTGTCGCTGCAGTTTTTGATGAAAGAACATTGTCCTGAAATATCTAAGACTCCATGGCGCTCGTAACGTCTCCCACTGGGGCGACCGGCTCCCAGTCATTCTTTCTCATATTAGGGCATAATAAGACGGTTCCTCTGACTCGGTGGCAGAAAACGACAGTTCCTGTGTTTGTGCCTGTTCCTGTCTCCTGCTGTCACCTCCGAGGCACGCCGCCATTGTCCCCCCGCCGACCCCCCCGAGGTCAGGGCTCGCCGCCTCGCTCTGGAGTGGCGCGAAGGTACGACTCCGAGCACAACTAGTCAACAAATACCAGCCAGAGATGCACGAAAATAAACCGCACGTCCACCTTTTGTTGTCCGCGAGGGGAATTCCACACGCTCTTGTAAACATTGTGCAGGTACAGACTCTGTGTCTGGACCTCGGAGACTCACTCGAGTCCATCTGGTTCGAATCCAGAACCAATTGATGGTAAAATAAACACCTCACATTATCTCCTCAGGAAGCTTCTGGAACACAGTAATTGAGCTCATTTTCAGATGCTTTTCCACTGGTGGCTCTGATGTTGGACGACCACGATGTTTGTTTAAGAATCTTCCTGAAGTGTGAAGTTTGTCTCTGCAGTGTTTCAGACTGACGGCTAAAACTCTCGCAGCTGTTTGTTTGTTTGGGAAGCAGTTTGGTTTGATGAGAAGCGACTAAAACATGTTTTTTTATGATCCGACAAGTGATTCTTAAGTGCTTTATTGTGTTTGTGTAAGGATTATCTTTTCTTTTGTATTATGCTAACTTATCATGATAACTTATCATGCTAACTTAACATGCTAACTTATCATGCTAACTTAACATGCTAACTTAATATGCTAACATAACATGCTAACTTATCATGCTAACTTAACATGCTAACATAACATGCTAACTTATCATGCTAAATTAACATGCTAACATAACATGCTAACTTAACATGCTAACTTATCATGCTAACTTAACATGCTAAATGTACATGCCAACGTATCATGTTAACATAACATGCTAACTTAACATGCTAACGTATCATGCTAATTTATCGTGCCAACTGAACATTATAACTTCACTAAAGTATAATGCTAAGTTAACATACTCAATCAGGCTAAATTATCATGCTAACTTACTCCCAAATGATTTTTTTTACTCAGTGAATGCTGATAAAAACCTTTGGTTGTTTTTCTCAAAAAGGAAAGTTTCCAAAAAATTATCTTGATGTTCTGATGTCAGATTCTTAAGAAATGTTCTTATTTTTTTTATTTACTTTTATTATTTATGTACTTTTTTTTTTTTTAAATGTAAGTGTTGTTTTTGTTTTTCAAATGATATATTTATTTGTGGTAATAATACATCAAAGACAATTACAGGTTATCATTTAGTTGGAACTGAATATGAGATCAAAAAGTACATTTCTTAAAACTTACTTCCATTAATAAAAAAAGAAAAATCAGAATTATGTTCACAAAATGTAAAACTTTTCATATTAATGTTATCAGTATTTAATTCAGTATATAATCCAACCAGAGGATGTAAAACAGGCAACATTTTTAAAAAGAAAAGTTTCAAAATGTCATAGTTTTTAATTGACAAAATCAAAGGAAGTGTCCACAAAGGGAAGCTAATAAGATGCTTTTATTTTGAAGTTCTGAATGAGATAACGCACTATGATGACACACAACAGCTTGTTATATTGTTGTGTGTCAAAGACTTCATTGTGTTCATGTTTCGCTGCCAACTGTGTTACCGAAAGTCGTGCAGATCGAGTGAAAGAGTCTTTTTTAAAAACTGTTTCTAAATATCTCAACGGAAGTAAATCTTTCAGATCCGAACATGGATTTATCCCCGAGAGGAAGTAGCTTGGAAGCGCTTTAATAAATGGGGTCGTGACCCCGGGTCCTCGACGACAGGTGAGGGTCGGAAAGAGCCGCGAGTTCTGGCTCGACTCTCGTCCCGCCACAATAAGGGCGTGAGTCAAGCGGAGAGTGAGTGATCTCGCCCTCCGTCAGTCTCTCCGTCACGCGTGTGTTTGTTCAGCTGCTGCACACGTTTATACCTTCACGTGTCGTCACTCTTTCATGTCGTGCTCGTGGTAGTGTTTGCTCTCGTAACTGTGTCTGGATCAGCAGCTCGCGGCGACTCTGCTTCTGTGAAAGTGTCGGAGGTGAAGGAAAACATTGAAGGTCAACCCTGGAGGGTCTTTGCTCTACACTTCAGTTTCTACGTTGAAAGAAAGGTGCTAGAAAATCAGATTGTTGCAGCTGGGATGAACCTCCGAGCTAATGGCTACATCTGGTGCTGATGAGGGGAGGAAACACGCCAAGCGTTTTAGTTCCATTTTTCTTCGGCAGTCGTTCTTCTCTCGACTAAAATGTTTAGCGTGTACAAATGAATTTTCCTGAAACTTTATTTTCGATTTTATAGTAAGTTTTGTCTTCATTCCTTTGATGATAAACGACGTGGAATCTCAGATTGAAGAGAAGTTGTACATAAGTTACAACAAAAGTGTTAATTGTGTTCTTACGATGTAAGAACAACAACTTTTCCAAATATCTAAATTTTAATAGAGATTTGATCTTACTTTAATTCAAAGTGGAAGTTTTGAAACGTTACTTATGATAAAACGTCGCTTTATAAAAAGGACAACAGGCTAACCTATCATGCTAACTTATCATGCTAACTTAACATGCCAACTTAACATGCTAACTTATCATGATAACTTATTATGCTAACTTATCATGCTAACTCAACACGCCAACTTAACATGCTAACTTATCATCCTAACTCATCATGCTAACCTATCATGCTAACTTATCATGCTAACTCAACACGCCAACTTAACATGCTAACTTATCATCCTAACTCATCATGCTAACTGTTCATGCTAACTTATCATGCTAACTTCACATGCCGTCTCAACTGTCTCCCAAATTGTTGTTATTTCTTTGCTAAATAAATGCTCAATGCGATCGTTTTTAAACTCGTTTTGATCAGTCATGTTCTGTCAGTATTATTTTGGGGCTAACCTGCGGGTGTGGTGGCAAGAAAGTGAGACGACAACCTACGTGTGTGTTTTATTTTCAAAACCTTTGATAATAATGTTCATTTTGGACAATAAAGGATCAACATTTGGCTGAATAAATGGTTATAAATGCTCAGTTAATACTGTAAATTCTGGGTTGATATTTTTATTATGTAAATGGTTATTTTCATCATCCTTTAAAAAGTATGAATTATCTTCTTTATAGTTAAATAAAAACTATTCTCAACTAGATCTCATGAAAATAAAAGCATATAAATGAACATTGTTTTTATTTCAAATAAAGCTTTGACAGTAAATGTCAGATAATCTAACGTTTCTATTAAGAAACTCCTGGAGCTGGAAACACTTTTCTTGTCTTTCATTGGTGACGTTGAGCAGAACCTTCTTGGTCGTGTGACTGGAGTTTAATCAGAAACAATCACAAACACGACTGACGGCCTCGTATTCCATCCATGATTAATGACTGTGAGATACTTGAGACGAATAAACATGTGTCAAGACTTCATGCTCAACTATTAAGTGGCATAATTGGATCTTTATTCTACAGACTCTTGTTTGGTCGACTGAGGCTCAGAGCGGATCCTTGTGTGTGACCTATTATATATATGTATATATATATATATATATATATTTATTATATGTAAACTATATTATATAATATTATTATTATTATTTAATGGATGAAACCAGGTTTAATCGTTGACTTGCTGGTTTATTTTGGTTCTTCTGAAAGTCAATCTCACGTCAACTTGTGTCGCTTGTGTTTTTATTCTGCCGGGGGTTCGACCAGTTCTCACGAGTGCTTGTGTTTCCATGGAGACGGAGGTCAGAACGAGTATCTGGTCTTAACGATATTGACGTGCGTTTGTTCTGGTGTCAGAAGTTTGATGGTCTGATGTGATTCGACGACGCCCGAGTGGTCTTTGAATTCCTGTTTCCAACGTCGACTTCAGTGGGTCTAATGTTAGTGTGAGGTCAAAATGGCGGATCTACCAGATCTTACGGAGGTTTAATTCCGTTTCCCTTCGTTGTCTACTTACTCATCCTCTTCTTCATTTTCTTCCTCTTCTACCTCTCTTTTCATCATCTTCTTCTGTTTCATCTTCTTTCTTCTTTTCCTTCTGGTCCTTTGCTTCTTCCCCTACTTATTCTCCTCCTTTACTTTCTATCCTTTTTTTTCTCTGCCCTCTTCCGTTTCTTCTTTTTTTCTCCCTATTTTTACATCCTTATTTCTCTCCCTTTTCCTTGTCTTCTTCTGTATCATACTTTTCTTTTTCCTTCTTTCTTCCTCTTCATTTTCTTCCTCCTCTTTGTCTTTTTCTTCATTTTCTTTCATTTCTTTCTCTTCTTCTCCCTCTTTATCGCCTTCCTCTTCTTCATCTCCCCTTTCCTTGTCGCTTCCTTTTGTTGATCATTTTCTTTTTCCTTTTTTCCTCTTATTTCTTTTCCTCATCTTCCTCTCTTCTCACTCTACTTCTTTTTCTTCCTCTTCTTCTCGCCCTCTTTTTATTCTTCCTCATTCTTTTCTTCATCCTCTTCTTCTTCCTCCGTCCAGCTGATGTTTAGAAAATACTTTGGATAAAAACTTTAACGCACATGTTTTGGCTTGTTTAAATAAAGTTGTCATTGAAAGTGATTGACAGGCTTCGTTGTCTGGAGACGTGTCGTCGGAATCTTGAGACAGAAATGAGGAAAACAAAACAAAAGACAACTTATCCATCAGTTTTTTATCAGCTTTAATTTCTCTGGACACGCTACTGACCACTGCGGACGTAACCCTCGCACCAGCAACTGATGAAACATGCAGACAAGTGGTCTTGATGTTTCAACTTCTGACTCCGAGATACAGAAGCACAACATCTGTTGTTGTGTTGAAGGTCTGGGACTGATGGAGTCTCTTCATTCGTCCCAGACTATTGCTGCTCTTCGTCTCCTTCGTTCATCAGTTCGTGTCTTTAATCAAGACGGATGCGTCTCTAATGGAGACGCTTCTCTAATGGAGACGCTTTCTTCCACGCCTCGGATTCAACGAGTCTGTTGACACAGTTCACCGGCAAACAGCCAGCAGTGGTTAAACGCTCACACACACACACACACACACACACACACACACACACACACACACACACTGAGCACATCCATCACTCTGTAATTGACACACAGTCTCTGGGTCTACAAAAGGTTCCTCAGGCGGAGCAACAGCTTGTAAAATGACTTTTAAAACCATTAAGAGATCAAAGAATACCATGTCGTGATACTATAACCTAGTAATACTACTGCTCTGAGCCACTTCTTTTTTTGTACATAAACTCATATTTAAGAACTAATACTTGCACCATCTTGTAGTGAATCCAACACAACCTCTCCGGTGAACAAATGAACGTTTGTGTCTTGATTTGCAAAAAAAACGAAACACTTTATGTAAATAGAACAACATGTAAAGTTTCATATGGAATCAAAGAATTATTAAAGTGGTATTTCAAGTAGTGATGAAGGTAAACTATGGTTATAATTGCAGTTATTCATAGTTAATTTACTGCAAAAACCTTAAAGAATAAAGAAATACACACGCTAGAGAATTCATTCTTTTAATTGGACAATAGAGAATTAAAAAAAACACAATAAAAAATAAAGAAATACACACAAGGTAAAAAAAAATACATAAAAAGTAATTATTAAATAATTAAAAGAACACAAGAGAAGTAAAAAATGTAAGATATAAGAAATATATGAGAAAAGAATACAAAAATACGAACAACTGAGAAATCAAGAAAAAAACACACCGGAAGAATATATATTAAAGAAAGTACTACGAATACACAGTAGACAAAAACTATAAATATAGGTATTAGTTCATACGATAACAAGACTAACAGAACACAGACAAACCTCTGCCAAGGTCAGCGTCAGACGATCAAATCCTAAAACATTTTCGCTCAATAACCAGCAAGAACTAATGTGGTCGTCAAGCATATTATTGGATGGAGAACAATCGTGTGATTATTAAACAAACGTCGTGGACGTTGGATGATGAGATCCAGGAGGGAAGCTGTGGAGGATCAGATGAATCAATAGGAAAGAATGAGCTCAATAGAGGAGATGGATGATCGTAATCACCTGCTCGTCTGGTTGAAAAATCACATGTTAGGTCTTTGACTGCAGTTTCTCTGTCTTCGTTTCCTCCAGAGAAACTTTTTTACGTTTACTTTCCTCCCACAGACTTTTACTGTGACTCTCCTGTGACTCTCCTGTGACTCTCCTGTGACTCTCAGAATCAAGATTAAAATTATAATAATAATAATTTTAACATTTTGGGCATTTTTCAGCAAAAACTAATTTTAGCTTTAAAAAAGTTAAACAAATAAACCAAAATAAAATACAAAAAAATCTCCTCGCTAACAACGCATCAAAGCTTTGATTGACACGATGATTGACGATAAACGAACTCCCATGTTCGTCTGTCAGTCTCCTCTGATTATATTGAAAACATCTGGATGAGATTTCAAATCTTTTCGACATTTCAAACACAAACGTGTTTCAACAACATTTCACTTCAATAATATTCTCCGTTAAACGCGAGGATCCGTCGATACGCTCGTCTCTCGGCGGCTCGTTCCCACTGCACACGGACGACCGTTGGAAAAAATCTGCGTTCCCATCTATTATAAGTTTCCTCACGACTCCCCGGAGGAACGCCGGCTTTGCCACCCAAGGTACTTCCCTGACCTTTGACCCCTGCGACATCGCTTTTCTGGTTGTCAAGCGTCGTCTCTCTGCGGGGGGGAGTCACGGGTCGACGTAGGGTTTTTATTATAAACCCACCACAGTGTTTCTATCTTGCTTTGTGTACGTCGTGTTTTTTTCTTCAAGCTAACTTGTTTTCTCGAGCTACATTTTCTGCGTCGTCCCGCTGGACCTTCTCTCATAAATCATATTTCAACGTCCGTGTATTTTAAAGACATCATCTGTGAGAAAATGTTTCCATCTGTCACTCTGATTCGTTCCCTTCTATAACGGACGGATCTCTATTTGTAGTCAGAGCGGATCGGTTAAGAGAAAATGTTTCTTTTATTTTAGATTAAAGCTAAATGCTAATCTTGCTATCTTGGCTAGTCGCTAACAGTGCTAGCTGCTGTCAGTCCCAGGTTAGCTTCACCCAACTTAACACTGTCTTTAATTAAATTAAATATATAAATTATGTTTCTGCAAGCATCTGACAAGCAGGTAAAAAAAAGTGTTTTGTGAAACATAAGTGTTTCCATTATGTCTTAAAAAATGCAAAGTAGAATTGACCATAACTGAACGTTACTTCACACTCCACATTCACAACAAGAAAAAAAAAATTCTAATGTAGCACGTTTTCTTAGCTTACTTAATAACTAATTTTTTCATCTTTATATATCGTTTTTTTGCTCCAGGTTTCGAGATCATTTTCAGACCAACATGTTTCAAGCTAATTTTATTAACCACACATTTGGGGCTAACTTTCATAGCTACAGGTTTGTCATTTCCTTACACTAGCTTCATTTCTTAGCGACATGTTTCTAGCTCATTTTCAAAGCTAACAGTTTCCAGCCAGTTGTCCTTGCTACAGTTTTCCAGCTTACTTTTCTCTCGTTTTCTAGAATTTTTTCTTAGCTACAGGTTTCTAGCTTGTTTTCTTAACTACACAATTGTGGCTTATTTTCTTAAGTACATGGTTTTAACTTATTTTCTTAGGTAACAGTTTCCAGCTAACTGTTTCAGGCGAAATGTTGTAGCTAATGGTTTCTAGCCAAGTTTCATTGGTAACATTTTCTAGCAAATTTTCTAAGCTAATGTTTTCCTAAACTACGAAAATTGTGGCAGATTTTTCTAGATACATGTTTTTATCTTATTTTCTTAGATAAAAGTTTTCGGCTAATTGTCGTAGCTATTGCTATCCAGCCGATTTACTTAGCTTATTTTCTTAGGTAACATTTTTCAGAGTCTTTTTCTTAGCAGTTTTTAGCTAACATTTGTAGTTAATGGTATCTAGCCGATTTCCTTAGTTTATTTTCTTAGGTAACATTTTTCAGAGTCTTTTTCTTAGCAGTTTTTAGCTAACATTTGCAGCTAATGATATCGAGCCAGTTTCCTTAGCTATAGGTTTCTATCTTATTTTCCAATGTAGCGGTTTCTTGCTTCTTTTCTTAGCTACATGTTTTTAGCTTATTTTCTTAGGTAAAAGTTTCAGGTTAATTGTCAAAGCTATTGGTATCTAGAAAATATTCTTAGCTTCATTTTCTTAGCTTATTTTCTGAGGCAACAGTTTCCAGCTAATTGTCGTAGCAGTTTCTAGCTAACATTTGTAGCTTATGGTATCTAGCCAGTTTTCTTAGCTACAGGTTTCTTCCTTTTTTTAAAATTAAATACACGTTTCCATCATATCATTTTTAGCTAGAAACCACAGCTAACCGCCTCGAACGTTGCAGGACAAATCACTTTGTTGCGAAATCCTGGGCCATGATGGTAAAAAGGCCCTTCAATCCCCAAAAGTCACTTTATCTGGACGAAGATTTATGTGCGCGAACGTCCGTCTGCTGTTCTCTCCATGTCTTCGACCTCACACCTCCAAAATAAGACGCAGCTCCAACTTATGAAACACATCACTTTGACCTTCTCCCCATGTTACGAGGGTCCACAGAGTATTGGGGTGCACGGGGCTCCACAGATGAGAAAAGCTCCTGGACTCAGAAGATGGACCCGAGTGTTAGCTTCAGGCTAGTTTACGTCACTTATGGCGGTTGTTGCCAAACTTTTTCCAGTTTATTGAAATGGCTTCGTGCCAAAGTCGAAAATTTGACTTTTGGCAAATAGGGAACAAATAAGTGTTTTATTATCAACATATTAATGCTAGATAAAATTATATTTTGTATATTTAAAGATATGTTTACAACATGTTATGATAAATGTCACAAATAATTTCATTTTTTCGTCTGTTTGAATTTTTTTGTTTTTCCAGAAAACTTCTCCACAAGTTACCGACAATATTTGGAATCTCATGGTGGACTTCCTCTTTTTTCGCCTCACAACATCCTTTATCCAACATAGTTTTTTATTTACTCTCCAAGATTTGATTGAAAGAAGAAGTTGTTGTTTTTGGGACATCGAAGGTGCTTTGATGGTTATTTATCGAATCTGTTAATGATTTTTATTTCGAAAAATTATTTTTTAAAAGCATGTTTTTTTTAAGGGAACAGCTCCCAGAACAAGTATAATATGGCTTGAATTTGAGGCCATTACTCAAGAAACATGTATTTATTCCCTGAAGGAACCAAAAAAATGTCCTTTCTTAAATATTTTGCCAGGAAACGTTGTTAAGGACAATTTCCTGTTGACTCATGTGCACCTGTGTCGGCCGTCACTGGAACATGACATCACATGGTTCAGTTTGAGAATAGTTGATGTTGTCGTGCAGCGTCACTGATGTCATGTCGTTCAGACACTTTAATGCATCAACTGGGCTTTTGTTGTGTTTGTGGTTGAATTGAGAATTTTCCCAGTTGCTGCACAATTTTCCCTTTTTGCACTTTGACTTGTTCACTCTCCTCACTGGGACGCTGTTGATGCTGATGTGTTACAGCTGCACACACTGACCTGAAACACACCGTGTGTGTGTGTGTGTGTGTGTGTGTGTGTGTGTGTGTGTGTGTGTGTGTGTGTGCGTGTGTGTGTCGGTGTGTGTGTCGGTGTGTGTGTGTGTGTGTGTGTGTGTGTGTGTGTGTGTGTGTGCGTGCGTGTGTGTGTGTGTGTGTGTGCGTGTGTGTGTCGGTGTGTGTGTCGGTGTGTGTGTCGGTGTGTGTGTGTGTGTGTGTGTGTGCGTGTGTGTGTCGGTGTGTGTGTCGGTGTGTGTGTGTGTGTGTGCGTGTGTGTGTGCGTGTGTGTGTGTGTGTGTGTGTGTGTGTGTGTGTGTGTGTGTGTGTGTGTGTGTGTGTGTGTGTGTGTGTGTGTGCGTGTGTGTGTCGGTGTGTGCGTGTGTGCGTGTGTGCGTGTGTGTGTGTGTTTTTAATAATTTGAAGTTTAAAAACTGTTGCAAACTCAAGTTGTGTGATCTAAAATTAAAGGTCGATAAATACTTAATACAGTAAATCCTATCATCGACACCAATTGTAGATTTTGCAACTTGTAAAGTACTGAACGACACAACCTGTTTAATATTTTCCCAGCTACTGATTTCTGACTGTTTTTTAGCCAAGCAGGTTTCTAGCTAATTCCTTTAGCTACAGGTTACTAGCAAATTTTCTTAGCAACACAAATTACTTTTCATAGCTAACAGGTTCTTGCTACTTTCCTTAGCTAAAGGTCTCTAGCTCATTTTCTTAAAAAAAAAAAGGGTTTTTAGCTAATTTCCTCACCTGACGCTAACTAGAAAATTATCTTAGTTTGCTGTTTCTGGCTCATTTTCTCAGGTACAGATTCTAGCTAGTTGTTACAGGTTTTTATCTAATCTTAGCTTAAAGTTTTAACTAGAGTTTTATAGCTAATTCTTTTTAGCTAAAAGGTCCAACTCATTTTCTCAGCTAGAAAGCTAATGCTAACTAACCTTTTTGTTAAAAATGAAGCTACAACAAATTTTTCACATTTTAATGTTGACTTAACACATCAACATCAGCTGCGTCAGAGAAGCTACTTTGCTAGCTTAGCTCATATAACAACTTGGGGTCGACTTGTCGTATAGTTTTAAAAAAACGACGGCAAAAAAACAAGTAGCTTAAGCAATTTCTTATAATAACAACAACACAAGTTTAAGTCGACATAAATCACTTTATAAATACGTTTAATAACGTAGGCTAAAGGAAAGCTAGCATGATAAATTCACTGAAAAGGAAAGTGTTAAAAAAACAACAGACTTTATCAATCAAATAATAATGATTATTTATATTAACATTAATCATTATTGTTTGATACCACAATTGCACAGAATAAAGCTGCTGACCGCTAGTTAGCTTAGCATCCAAGTGGATTGAGACGTCGTCAGCAGTTGAGGTCGAGGAGTTGTTATTGTTCGTCGCTGACACCACATCTACCTTCGTTCATTTCCTGAAGACTCTCCTGAAGTCTTAGCGGTAAAAGTTGTGATTTATGTGAGCAGCCTCTCGCCCGCACAACACACACGTCGAACACACACGGAGCCGCCGCCGCCGCTAGCATGTTTCCCATTAGCTTGAGCTGCTGGCGTATGAAGTTGTTCAAAGTCGAGCCTCAAATCACAGCGGATTACCCACAACCTCCAACACCCCAATCAAGCGCTGATTTGTTGTCCGGCGCGGGGATGTCTCGTGTCCCCAGTGATTCGTGGTGAAGGCTGCGAACATCTGTCCACGACGCTCGCAGAACCATGGACTTTTATTTTCCAGAACGTCAGGTCAGCAGTTCACGCTTCAAACTTCAGGCCAAGATTTCCTCTGCAGAGACCGGTCAAGACCTGTTGACTGCAAATATAATGTTTTAATATCATAGTATACATTATATACACAATTTTCTTATTTAAATAATTGATGATGAGATTTCATCTAACTTTCTGTAATTTTAATATTTTGAAAACAATTATTAATCACTTTTCATCCAACTTTCTGTAATTTTAATATTTTAAAAACAATTATTTATCACTTTTCATCCGACTTTCTGTCATTTTAATATTTTAGAAACAATTATTTATCACTTTTCATCCGACTTTCTGTCATTTTAATATTTTAAAAACAATTATTAATCCCTTTTCATCCAACTTTCTGTCATTTTAATATTTTAAAAACAATTATTTATCACTTTTCATCCAACTTTCTGTCATTTAAATATTTTAAAAACAATTATTAATCACTTTTCATCCGACTTTCTGTCATTTTAATATTTTAAAAACAATTATTAATCACTTTTCATCCAACTTTCTGTCATTTAAATATTTTAAAAACAATTATTAACCACTTTTCATCCAACTTTCTGTAATTTTAATATTTTAAAAACAATTATTAATCACTTTCCATCCAACTTTCTGTAATTTTAACACTTTAAAAACAATTATTTATCACTTTTCCTCCAACATTCGATAATTTTAATCTTTTAAAAACAATTATTAATCACTTTTCATCCAACTTTCTTTAATTTTAACATTTTAAAAACAATTATTAATCACTTTTCATCCAACTTTCTGTCATTTTAATATTTTAAAAACAATTATTAATAATAATAATAATAATAATCTCTATTTATATAGCGCCTTTCTAGACCAAACCACTTTTCATCCGACTTTCTGTCATTTTAATATTTAAAAAAAAAAAATTAATCACTTTCCATCCAACTTTCTGTAATTTTAACACTTTAAAAACAATTATTTATCACTTTTCATCCAACGTTCGATAATTTTAATCTTTTAAAAACAATTATTAATCACTTTTCATCCAACTTTCGATAATTTTAATATTTTAAAAACAATTATTAATCACTTTTCATCCAACTTTCTTTAATTTTAACATTTTAAAAACACTTATTAATCACTTTTCATCCAACTTTCTGTAATTTTAACATTTTAAAAACACTTATTAATCACTTTTCATCCAACTTTCTGTAGTTTTAATCTTTAAAAACAATTATTTATCACTTTTCATCCAACTTTCTGTAATTTTAACATTTTAAAAACAATTATTTAACACTTTTCATCCAACTTTCTTTAATTTTAACATTTTAAAAACAATTATTAATCACTTTTCATCCAACTTTCTTTAATTTTAACATTTTAAAAACACTTATTAATCACTTTTCATCGAACTTTCTGTAATTTTAACATTTTAAAAACAATTATTAATCACTTTTCATCCAACTTTCTGTCATTTTAACATTTGAAAACAATTATTAATCACTTTTCATCCAACTTTCGATAATTTTATTTTTTTTAAAACGATTATGAATCCCTTTTCATCCAACTTTCTTTAATTTTAACATTTTAAAAACAATTATTAATCACTTTTCATCCAACTTTCTGTCATTTTAATATTTTAAAAACAATTATTTATCACTTTTCATCCAACTTTCTGTCATTTTAACATTTTAAAAATAATTATTAATCACTTTTCATCCAACTTTCTGTCATTTTAATATTTTAAAAACAATTATTAATCACTTTTCATTCAACTTTCTGTCATTTTAACATTTTAAAAACAATTATTAATCACTTTTCATCCAACTTTCGATTATTTTAATCTTTTAAAAACAATTATTAATCACTTTTCATTCAACTTTCTGTGATTTTAACATTTTAAAAATAATTATGAATCACTTTTCATCCAACTTTCTGTCATTTTAATATTTTAAAAACAATTATTAATCACTTTTCATTCAACTTTCTGTCATTTTAACATTTTAAAAACAATTATTAATCACTTTTCATCCAACTTTCGATAATTTTAATATTTTAAAAACAATTATTAATCACTTTTCATCCAACTTTCTTTAATTTTAACATTTTAAAAACAATTATTAATCACTTTTCATCCAACTTTCTGTAATTTTAACATTTGAAAACAATTATTAATCACTTTTCATCCAACTTTCGATAATTTTAATTTTTTTTAAAACAATTATGAATCCCTTTTCATCCAACTTTCTTTAATTTTAACATTTTATGTTTTGATTGTTAAAGCGCTTTGTGACCCTGGTCTCGAAAAGCGCTATATAAATGGATATTACTTACTTACTTACTTACTTTTCATCCAACTTTCTGTCATTTTAATATTTTAAAAACAATTATTAATCACTTTTCATCCAACTTTCTGTCATTTTAATATTTTAAAAACAATTATTAATCACTTTTCATCCAACTTTCTGTCATTTTAATATTTTAAAAACAAGTATTAATCACTTTTCGTTCAACTTACTGTCAGTTTAATATTTAAAAAACAATTATTAATTACTTTTTATCCAAATTTCTGTCATTTTAATATTTTAAAAACAATTATTAATCACTTTCCATCCAACTTTCTGTAATTTTAACATTTTAAAAACAATTATTTATCACTTTTCATCCAACTTTCGATAATTTTAATCTTTTAAAAACAATTATTAATCACTTTTCATCCAACTTTCGATAATTTTAATCTTTTAAAAACAATTATGAATCCCTTTTCATCCAACTTTCTTTAATTTTAACATTTTAAAAACAATTATTAATCACTTTTCATCCAACTTTCTGTAATTTTAACATTTTAAAAACAATTATTAATCACTTTTCATCCAACTTTCAATAATTTTAATATTTTAAAAACAATTATTAATCACTTTTCATCCAACTTTCTGTAATTTTAACATTCTAAAAACACTTATTAATCACTTTTCATCCAACTTTCTGTAGTTTTAATCTTTAAAAACAATTATTAATCACTTTTCATCCAACTTTCTGTCATTTTCATATTTTAAAAACGATTATTAATCACTTTTCATCCAACTTTCTGTAATTTTAACATTTAAAAATAAATTATTAATTACTTTTCATCCAACTTTCTGTAGTTTTAATCTTTAAAAACAATTATTAATCACTTTCCATCCAACTTTCTGTAATTTTAACATTTTAAAAACAATTATTTATCACTTTTCATCCAACTTTCGATAATTTTAACATTTTAAAAACAATTATTAATCACTTTTTATCCAACTTTCTGTCATTTTAACATTTTAAAAACAATTAATAATTACTTTTCATCCAACTTTCTGTAATTTTAATATTTAAAAAATAATTATTAATCACTTTTCATCCAACTTTCTGTAATTTTAACATTTAAAAATAAATTATTAATTACTTTTCATCCAATTTTCTGTAGTTTTAATCTTTAAAAACAATTATTAATCACTTTTCATCCAACTTTCTGTCATTTTCATATTTTAAAAACGATTATTAATCACTTTTCATCCAACTTACTGCCAGTTTAATATTTAAAAAACAATTATTAATCACTTTTTATCCAACTTTCTGTCATTTTAACATTTTAAAAACAATTAATAATTACTTTTCATCCAACTTTCTGTAATTTTAATATTTAAAAAATAATTATTAATCACTTTTTATCCAACTTTCTGTAATTTTAACATTTAAAAATAAATTATTAATTACTTTTCATCCAACTTTCTGTAGTTTTAATCTTTAAAAAAACAATTATTATTAAAAACTTTTCATCCAACTTTCTAGAATTTTAATATTTTTAAAAGAATTATTAATAATTTTTCATCCAACTTCCTATCATTTTACATTTTTAGAAAAAACCTATTTGTTACATTTAAGCGACTTTCTGTCAATTTAGTATTGGTGACTTTTGTCATTTTCCTTCTATTTGTTTTATTATCTCATAACTTGTTACTAACCTTCTCTACACTAATGTATGTTATTCTTGCTCACAGGCTTTGGTTTGAAGGATTTATCGTCTCGTTCTCTTAGAAGTTCCGTCTCGTAAATCAAAGTCTCCTCCGTGAGATTCTAACACCTCCGGGTTTGTTTTACCGATGTGGTCAGAAACCGCAACATTTCACACGTCAGCAGTTTTGAAATATAGTCTCTGTCTTCACCAACATCCTGGACACGCCGACCTCCTCCTGCGCCGCTCGAACCCCTTAATCACCTCCGAGGGTCCCCACGAGGCGGAAACATCCCCTAAAAAAACCTCCACTTGGTCGGAGTCCAGGCGCTCTCGGCTTCCTCGTCGCTCATGAAGCCACTTTAACCTGCTTCTCCGTGATTAAGACCGACAGCCGCCTGGACTCCCTGCTGGCACTGACCACTGCGAGTCCTGCTCCTCAGGGGTCGCACTGGCTTCCTGCAGCAGATCCGATTTTTCCATGGAGGAAAAAAAACTTCTAAATAGATTTGTAATAAAAATAACAATGAAGTTTCTAATGTCAATCAAGTTATTTTACGTTCAGTATTTTCTGAAATACTTGGACAGTATTTTTGATGTAAAATACTTTTCAACACGATGTTTTTGAGTCGAACATCCTGTCGGATCGGTTCTCGGTTTGATTGTTAATGTCTTGGAATTATTCATGGAGTAGTTCTGGAGACGCGTCAACAACCCGAGTCACGTCGAGGTCAACGTTCCAAGAGTTCGGCGCGAGGAGGTTTGACGGACGCGTCGCTGCCTGTTGTTATTTCCGTCAAAGTAATCGGTCGCGTCGGAGCCGAGGCCAACAGCGACTCGCTAGCGTCGGAATATATCAACGTTGAAATTTCCTGACCTCAGTAATTGAACTGTACGTCAACGTACGCCAGGTTTACATCGGGTTTATTTTCATATTCATAAGTTTTATCTCGTTTTTAGCTTCATCTCATCTTTTGTGTCTTTCCTGTTCTTCAAATCCAGTCAAAATTTGTATTTTCACGAGCAGCAACAACATGTGACAACATCCAAGAGAAGCTAGCAAACGATAAACTAGCTACTTATGGCTGAAAATAAACTGGAAAGTGTTAGCTAAAACAATTAGCTAGAAAGTGTTAGCTAAAAGAATTAGCTAGAAAGCGTTAGCTAAAAGAATTAGCTAGAAAGTGTTAGCTAAAAGAATTAGCTAGAAAGCGTTAGCTAAGAAAATTAAGTAGACATTTTCAGCTAAGAATATTAGCTAAAAGTGTTAGCTAAGGCTACAAAAGCGTTAGCTAAGAAAATTAGGTAAACGTGCTAAACAAAAAGCGTTATCTTACAAAAAGCTTTGGCTAAGACAATTACCCTTGACAACTTTAGCTAAGGAAATTTGCTAAAAGTGCTAAACAAAAAGCGTTATTTTACAATAAGCGTTGGCTAAGAAAACTACCCAGACACCTTTAGCTAAGGAAATTAGCTAGAACCTGTTAGCTAAAGACATTTTCTAGAAGCGTGCAGCACAGAAAATCCATTCAAAAGCATAAGCTAAGAAAATTAGCTAGAAATTGTAGCTAAGAAATGTAGCTAAAGGCCTCATCTTAGAAAATAAGTTAAAAAGTGTTAGCTAAAAAAATGAAGTAGAAAATTAGTTAAAAATCTTTACCAAAAATAAAAAATTTAAATTATCGGCTAAGAAAATTAGCTAGAACATTTTAATTAGAAAATTAGCTAGAAACCCTAGCTAAGAAATTTTGCTGAATAGTGTTAGCTTAGAAAAATAGCTAGAAACTTGTGGCTAAGAAAATGTGCTTGAAACCTGTAGCTACGAAAATAAGATAGAAACTTGTAGCTAAGAAAATTAACCAGAAACTTGTAGCTAAGAAAATGTGTTTGAAACCTGTAGCTACGAAAATTATCTTGAAACTTGTGGCTAAGAAAATTAACCAGAAACCTGTAGCTAAGAAAATGAGCTAAAAGTGTTAGCTAAGGCTACAAAAGCGTTAGCTAAGAAAATTAGGTAAACGTGCTAAACAAAAAGCGTTATCTTACAAAAAGCTTTGGCTAAGAAAACTACCCAGACACCTTTAGCTAAGGAAATTAGCTAGAACCTGTTAGCTAAAGACATTTTCTAGAAGCGTGCAGCACAGAAAATCCATTCAAAAGCATAAGCTAAGAAAATTAGCTAGAAATTGTAGCTAAGAAATGTAGCTAAAGGCCTAATCTTAGAAAATAAGCTAAACATTGTTAGCTAAAAAAATGAAGTAGAAAATTAGCTAAAAACCCTCACCTAAAATAAAAATATTAAATTATCGGCTAAGAAAATTAGCTAGAACATTTTAATTAGAAAATTAGCTAGAAACCCTAGCTAAGAAATTTTGCTGAATAGTGTTAGCTTAGAAAAATAGCTAGACACTTGTGGCTAAGAAAATGTGCTTGAAACCTGTAGCTACGAAAATAAGATAGAAACTTGTAGCTAAGAAAATTAACCAGAAACTTGTAGCTAAGAAAATATGCTTGAAACTTGTAGCTACGAAAATTAGCTTGAAACTTGTGGCTAAGAAAATTAACCAGAAACTTGTAGCTAAGAAAATTACCTAAAAGTGTTAGCTAAGGCTACAAAAGCGTTAGCTAAGAAAATTAGGTAAACGTGCTAAACAAAAAGCGTTATCTTACAAAAAGCTTTGGCTAAGACAATTACCCTTGACATCTTTAGCTAAGGAAATTAGCTAAAAGTGCTAAACAAAAAGCGTTATTTTACAATAAGCGTTGGCTAAGAAAACTACCCAGACACCTTTAGCTAAGGAAATTAGCTAGAACCTGTTAGCTAAAGACATTTTCTAGAAGCGTGCAGCACAGAAAATCCATTCAAAAGCATAAGCTAAGAAAATTAGCTAGAAATTGTAGCTAAGAAATGTAGCTAAAGGCCTCATCTTAGAAAATAAGATAAAAATTGTTAGCTAAAAAAATGAAGTAGAAAATTAGCTACAAACCTTCACCTAAAATAAAAAAAAATAGCTCAAAATGATCAGCTAAGAAAATTAGCTAGAACATTGTAATTAGAAAATTAGCTAGAAACCCTAGCTAAGAAATTTTGCTGAATAGTGTTAGCTTAGAAAAATAGCTAGAAACTTGTGGCTAAGAAAATGTGCTTGAAACCTGTAGCTACGGAAATTAGCTAGAAACTTATAGCTAAGAAAATTAGCTAGAAACTTGTAGCTAAGAAAATGTGCTTGAAACCTGTAGCTACGAAAATTAGCTTGAAACTTGTGGCTAAGAAAATTAACCAGAAACTTGTAGCTAAGAAAATGTGCTTGAAACTTGTAGCTGAGAAAATGTGCTTGAAACCTGTAGCAATTTAAATTAGCTAGAAACTTGTAGCGAAGAAAATGAGCTAGAAACTTGTAGCTAAGAAAATTAGCCAGAAACTCGTAGCAAAGAAAATTAGCTAAAACTTGTAGCTAAGAACATGAGCTAGAAACTTGTAGCTAAGAAAATTAACCAGAAACGTGTAGCTAAGAACATGAGCTAAAACATGCCAGAAACCCAGACTAACAGCTTTAAATCTTCAACAAGACTGAGAGAGAAACGATAACATCCTGAATATTTGTCAAACACGATATCATGGGACGATACGAGTGAAACATCTGTTCTCGACTTCATGTCCAGAAAAAGAATCTACAGATTGAATCACATGTGAAGTTCTGAGGATCGAGCGGATCATCATCTCCAGCGAGTCGTTCTGTCGTGTCCGACGACACCTGAAGATAAATCCTCGGATCAGAAACACATGCGACTCGGTTCTGCTTCGGATCAAGACGAGAGACTCGTGGGAGGAAAAAATCACTCGTTCAACTTTTGATCAATAAGAGTTTATTCTTGTAACAAAAGTCTTTATATGAACAAAATCTTCATTTAGTAGCTACAGTAAGTTATTAGTAAGATGATGCACCGTAGAAAAATATATAAAAAAACACATTTAGAAGTAATAAAGTGGCTCAAATATAGATTTATATAAAAGACACAACAAACAAATGTCCTCACAGACGAATCCTCGGAACATTTCAGCTGCTTCGTTTATTTCCTTGATTTCTAGCAAGAAGTCGATCCTCGTCCTTCTTCACCCACAACAGCATATTAGAGTCGATAAAGATAACTTTATTTAAAGGGTTTAGTTAAACACTTCATTTTAAAACTATTATTAGTGTAAAAATACATTTTATTTAAAAGTGATTATTTGATTTATTTAAGCAAATCTTAAGACGTAATGTTTTTTTTTAATAATTAAGACATTGAGAAACAACAGGAGTTTTAGATTATTTATCCAAATTAATTAAAATTATTCTCGTGTTTATTGACAATTTTGTAAATGTTTCCATTAATTCAACTCGACGTGTCTTAAAGCAACAACACGTAACATTTGGACTTGATTTACTGACTTTAAGTTAAGGTTAAAAACGAAAAAACGCCTTTTTTCCTATTTTGTTATGATTTTCTTTGATGCTTATTTTTAATGCTTAAGATTTAAGCTTAACAATTTTCTTGATCAGCCTAATTTACCGTTGCAACGTTTTAAAGCTGTAACATCTTGACGTGATTTATTAGATTTTTCCAGATTTTTTAAAGTTTACAAAAAGGTTAAGCAGAAAAAAAAATTACGCAACAAGAACCTTTTTTTTGCAAACAAAGGCACATCCAGTATTTGACACTGGCGCATCAGACATTTCACGAAAAATTGTATTTACGTTTTTCTTTGTCGCAAAAGACAATTTTTGAATCTTGTCACTTCACTAGTAAACATTTTTTAAACTTTTAAATTTTCTTGATCAGGTTGGTTTGCGGTTTTAATATTTACGACAAAAGCTGCTGAAGAAAATGTAAAAATTACCTTTTTTAACGCGACTTATTTAATTTGACTCTTATTAAAGCAACAAAATGTAACATTTTGGTGTGATTTGTTTACTTTTTAAGTTTTCAGGAAAGTAACAAAATAAAAATGTTCTTCTTGCGAAAAAGGCACATCCAGTATTTGGCATTAACGCATCATAAGATCGCAGAAATGTTGCGACATTGCAGTTACCTTCGTGTGACACTTGATGTCGCCGGTAAAAATACCTTGAATTTGTCGTTTTGATCGTAAACATTTCAAAGTATAGAATAAAACGCATTATCTCGATCGAACTAATACGCTGTTGCAACAAAAGCTGCTCGTGTTTGAACGCGAAACAACAATTTTGTTTTTCTGCTACGATGCTAGTGATGCTAACAAACAAACGTGTCTTGACTTCCTCTCAAAAATCCACGTCTTCTGTGAGTATTTTTCCTTTAATACAAACTTAACTTCAACATCCATCACACGTTAATATTTTTTTAAAAAAATGATTAAATAACTTCTGCCGACGTACGACGGAAGTGAATGCGTGACCTTTGAACTTCTCACTGAATCTTTGAAGCATCAAAATCAGACCGAATTTTTTCGACGCGTGAACACGTTCAGTTTCAAATTTAATGCGTAAAAAAATATTCAGCGTTTAACAATTCAACGTGAAAAAAAATATGTAAATAATTCAACGTAAATGAATCCAGTGTAAGAAATTCGCTGTAAAAAAAGAATCGGGGGTGAAGCAGGAAAAGCAATCGATCCCTGATGTCACTGAATATTTTATGGCATTGAAATTTTCAAGTTGAATTTTACACTGAATTTGTTCACGCATTGAAAAAAAATAGAAAAACTAGAAATATAACTTTAAATTTTTGATCCTGTTTTAGTAACTAACCTTCAAAGTCCCAACATTGACTTCCGTGACGACAAAATAAATCTTGAGGTAACAACAACAACAACATGTGACGTCACATAAAACATCCCAGAATATAATCTGCTCGAGCGCCCTCTAGTGGGGGGAACCTGCGGCCGTGAGGGGAGGAGCTTGGGATCCGAAATTGCGGGAGGAAGTGCTGGTTCTGCGAGCGGCCCGGTGAGGTACAGCGTGTTCTACATACATCCATAGCAGTGATCGGGAGGTCGAGGGCCTGCAGGAGGTGAAGGTGCCGCTCAGTCCTTCTTGTTGGCGCGTCTCCTGGACTTCTTCACACTGGAACAAGGAGACAAGCGTGTTGACACGATGACATCACAGACACTCGCTGATCGGCATGCTGGGAAATCGAAGCGATGGAGTCGAGCTCGGTGACGGGCGACGCCCGAGTCTCACCTCGTTGGCGTCCGTGACCTTCAACGAATGGCATGTGATGATGAGGTTTTTGATATTGTTGTCATTTCGGCTTTTTCACCCTGACTTTGAAATAACCTTTATTGACTGTTTTCTACATTGACGCAAGTCTGGCTCCCTCTCAGTGAACTCATCAACACACAAGTGCTCCTCAGCAAAGTTACATCAAGAATGAATATTAAAATTAAAATGAACACCAACAACAAAATGAGCTTTAATTACTTTGTTGTTGTTTTGAAAATGTTCATTTTTAGATCAAGATTTTTTTTTCTTGTGTTTCTAAGTTTGTGTTAAAAGTTGAATCTGCATAAATGTTTCTACTTGCGTCTAATCATGAACACACACATACTGACCACAGATACACACATACTGACCACAGATACACACATACTGACCACAGATACACACACACTGACCACAGATACACACATACTGACCACAGATACACACACAATGACCACAGATACACACACTGACCACAGATACACACATACTGACCACAGACACACACACACTGACCACAGATACACACATACTGACCACAGATACACACACTGACCACAGATACACACATACTGACCACAGATACACACACACTGACCACAGATACACACATACTGACCACAGATACACACACACTGACCACAGATACACACATACTGACCACAGATACACACACTGACCACAGATACACACATACTGACCACAGATACACACACACTGACCACAGATACACACATACTGACCACAGATACACATACTGACCACAGATACACACATACTGACCACAGATACACACATACTGACCACACACATACTGACCACACATCCACACATACTGAACACACACAGACACACACACTCACTGACTCACACAGACACACACTCACTGATTCACACTGACACACTCACACTGACTCACACACACATACACGCACACACAGACACACACAAACACCCACACATTCAAACACACACTGAAAACACACACAGAAAGACACAGCCACACACACACTGGCTCACACTGACACACACTCACACTGACACACACGTACTCACACACAGAAACACACACACACACCAACACCCACAAATTCACGCTCACACACACACACACGCACACACACACGCACACACACACACATACTCACACTGACACTGGTCTGTTCTCACACGCGCACGCTGTTACACTGACATACACACAAACACAGACACACACACACACACACACACACACACTGGTCTGTTCTCACACTGACACAAGCTTCTCTGCAGCTTCAAACTCGTCCAGATCTTCTTCTTCATCAACAGCTTCAAAAACTCAAGGGTCTCACAGCAGCTCCGTGAACAAAGACCATGTTGTGCTTCATGTTCATAATCAGAGCCAGACTTGATTTCACGAGCACTTTAACAACAGTCTGCGACTGAAGCTTCGTTGACCTTGAAACTTTCATCAAAAACGGTTTTTCATCACAAATACATTTGTGTTTATTTTTGAGCTTCTTTACTAGAAAAACTGTCAAACTTTAACTCTTTATTAACGATATATCATAACATGAATCCAACATATTATAACATGAATCCAACATTATCTAAAATCCTTTTCAAGGTCATTCCTAATTTTTTTCACAGGGATCCAAATGTATTTGTGTAAAACAAACATTTAGATATTATCAATTTTATTCCAGAGACAATATGTTAATTTTTTTGTGGTATTTTTAGAATAGAAAATAAAAAGGAATAAAAGACTCAAACCGTTGTTCTCACATAGTGTTTTTGGCTCCATCTGGTGGCAGAATAGTGTCATATCCTCCATGTTTTTGCCGACAACTGGGGTCAAATTCAATCACACAAGGGGCCAAACTTTGTTTTGATCAGTTCGAGTCATAGGCTCAATTCTTTTTTTATTCGTTTTAATAGAATTCTCTCTATCTGGCAAAATTTTTTGGCGGCTATTTTGTTTTCTTCCTGGTAACTTTTTAGAAAAAGTACAATTTAAATCATCAAAGAACACAGAGATGTTTTTGGACAGTGGGAGGAAACCAGAGTTTCATGTGTACTTTTTAACTGCTCAAGTATTATTTTATTACAGGCAAATCAACCTCTGAGCTCAAGTCTACATTATAAAATGCCGTTAAAAGTTGGTGTCAAAGAGGTTTTGAGAAACGTAAGAGGAGAAGTTTCTTTCACGTACTTGTTGATGGCCTTCTTCAGATACTGCTGCAGCCACTTGGTCTCAGGGTTGATGCAAACTTCTCTGTTGCTCTTCAGTTTGGCTCTGTGGAGAAGAACATGAGTGAACATCACGTCTGTGGAGAAGAACGTAAGTGAACATCACGTCTGTGGAGAAGAACATGAGTGAACATCACGTCTGTGGAGAAGAACATGAGTGAACATCATGTCTGTGGAGAAGAACATGAGTGAACATCACGTCTGTGGAGAAGAACATGAGTGAACATCATGTCTGTGGAGAAGAACATGAGTGAACATCATGTCTGTGGAGAAGAACATGAGTGAACATCACGTCTGTGGAGAAGAACATGAGTGAACATCACGTCTGTGGAGAAGAACATGAGTGAACATCACGTCTGTGGAGAAGAACATGAGTGAACATCACGTCTGTGGAGAACAACATGAGTGAACATCATGTCTGTGGAGAAGAACATGAGTGAACATCACGTCTGTGGAGAAGAACATGAGTGAACATCACGTCTGTGGAGAAGAACATGAGTGACCATAATAATTCCAACAGTCTTGAACGCACCATAGTAATTAAAACAGTAATTCCAACAGTATTGAACTCACCATAGTAATTCCGACAGTATTGAACGCACCATAGTAATTCCAACAGTATTGAACGCACCATAGCAATTCCAACAGTATTGAACTCACCGTAGTAATTCCAACAGTATTGAACGCACCGTAGTAATTCCAACAGTATTGAACGCACCATAGTAATTCCAACAGTATTGAACGCACCATAGTAATTCCAACAGTATCGAACGCACCATAATAATTCCAACAGTATTGAACGCACCATAGTAATTCCAACAGTATTGAACTCACCGTAGTAATTCCAACAGTATTGAACGCACCGTAGTAATTCCAACAGTATTGAACGCACCATAGTAATTCCAACAGTATTGAACTCACCGTAGTAATTCCAACAGTATTGAACGCACCATAGTAATTCCAACAGTATTGAACGCACCATAATAATTCCGACAGTAATGAACGCACCATAGTAATTCCAACAATATTGAACGCACCATAGTAATTCCAACAGTATTGAACGCACCATAGTAATTCCAACAGTATTGAACTCACTGTAGTAATTCCAACAGTATTGAACGCACCATAGTAATTCCAACAGTATTGAACTCACCATAATAATTCCGACAGTAATGAACGCACCATAGTAATTCCAACAGTATTGAACGCACCATAGTAATTCCAACAGTATTGAACGCACCATAGTAATTCCAACAGTATTGAACTCACCGTAGTAATTCCAACAGTATTGAACGCACCATAGTAATTCCAACAGTATTGAACGCACCATAGTAATTCCAACAGTATTGAACGCACCATAGTAATTACAACAGTATCGAACGCACCATAATAATTCCAACAGTATCGAACGCACCATAATAATTCCAACAGTATTGAACGCACCATAGTAATTCCAACAGTATCGAACGCACCATAATAATTCCAACAGTATTGAACGCACCATAGTAATTCCAACAGTATCGAACGCGCCATAATAATTCCAACAGTATTGAACACACTATAGTAATTCCAACAGCATTGAACACACCATAGTAATTCCAACAGTATTGAACGCACCATAATAATTCCAACAGTAATGAACGCACCATAGTTATTCCAACAGTGATGAACGCACCATAGTTATTCCAACAGTATTGAACGCACCATAGTAATTCCAACAGTATTGAACGCACCATAGTAATTCCAACAGTATCGAACGCACCATAATAATTCCAACAGTATTGAACGCACCATAGTAATTCCAACAGTATCGAACGCACCATAATAATTCCAACAGTATTGAATGCACCATAGTAATTCCAACAGTATCGAACGTGCCATAATAATTCCAACAGTATTGAACACACTATAGTAATTCCAACAGCATTGAACGCGCCATAATAATTCCAACAGTATTGAACACACTATAGTAATTCCAACAGTATTGAACGCACCATAGTAATTCCAACAGTATTGAACGCACCATAATAATTCCAACAGTAATGAACGCACCATAGTTATTCCAACAGTATTGAACGCACCATAGTAATTCCAACAGTATTGAACGCACCATAGTAATTCCAACAGTATTGAACGCACCATAGTTATTCCAACAGTGATGAACGCACCAAAATAATTCTGTTTATGTGGAGAAAACATACTCATGACTTATTATCGGTTCTGACCCTGAACACATCGTCCACTCAAGTCAGAAGTCAGGAGATAGAAAGGGTGAGAACACGATCACACATAAATCCCGGAGCACTAGTGGAGGATCAGTGAACATAACAAAGTGT
The DNA here is from genome assembly GCF_982586985.1 of Callionymus lyra. NCBI lineage: Eukaryota > Metazoa > Chordata > Actinopteri > Syngnathiformes > Callionymidae > Callionymus > Callionymus lyra. The sequence continues at coordinate 42,701,450 of NC_141818.1, read as the reverse complement.
CACGTCGACGGCTGGGAAGCGTCAAAGCTGCGCTTCTTGGAAAGAAAGAAAAAAAGTGATGAAGCTGAGCTTTAATCTTTCTGACTCTGTGTTGATGAGTTTTTAATGAAACAAAATACTTCCTTCTCTGCAGACGTTTGTCTTTCTCTGGACATGTGTTTCTTTTTTTCCTGCTGGTCTCAACGTTTCAATGATGTTCCTTAAATCCTAGTCTATACTTGTCAAACATTAATTTAAAAATAAATCTTTTCCGTCCTTTTACTCCCTGATGTCTCACAGTTCCGACTGAACAAGAAAGTTCGGGAACATCTTGAATATATTATTTTAATATCTGGAAAAAATACAAACCAAACCAATTGAAATTAAACACAAGCAGCTGCTCTACTCCGAGTCTGTGCTGGATGACGAGGCTGTCGACCTCCCAAGAGTCTACAATTGTAAACTCAGAATTTTTATTAAATAATTTTCATTAAAAAAAGGAAGTGAATATGATATAAACAGAATTTCTATGGCGTCGTCCAGTGGAAAAAAAGTTAGTCAAAAAAAGAAGAAAAATATTTTTTTGTCCAAAATCATCTCTCGAGCCGTATTGATGCTGTTTGCAGGACTGATTCGGCCCACGGTTCGTATGTTTGACACCCCTAAAATGTTTTTTTAGGGGTTTACATTAGAATTATATAATTGAAACACTGAGCTGGACCGGACAACAGGTGGCAGCAGAGTTACCGAACACACAGTAGGCAAAGAAGAGTTGCACAAAGAAACCTTTGACAGATTTATAGATCCAGATGGTTATTTGTAATTTAACCATTTGTTCGTTGTTGAGTTTAAACCATTTCTGACGTTTTTTTCATCGACTGTTTATGGAATATATCAGTGCTATGATTTGAATGTTGGAATTTAACATTTAAAGGTGGAAACTTTTAAGTTCTTTATTTAGGTTTTGTTGATTTTTTTCAAGCATTTGATTTTACGTTGAATAATTGATTTCTATAATAACCAAATTGAAAAGTTAAATTCGTTTTTATTGAATATTTAAATAAAATAATGTGTTCATTGAAAAGTTAAATGAGTTTGTATTAAATGATTAAATTAAATAATTTGTTAATTTAAAGGTCAAATTAGTTTTTATTGAATAATTAAGTAAAATAATTTGTTAATTGAAAAGTTGAATTAGTTTTAATTAAATGATTAAATAAAATAATTTGTTAATTCAAAGGTTAAATTATGTTTTTATTGAATAATTAAATTAAATAATAATTACATTGAAAGATTACATTTTCTTTGTTAAATAAGTAAATAAAATCATTTGTACATTGAAAGATTCAAAGACGTTTATTTAATAACTGAAAAAAGAATTTGTTCATTGAAAATTTAAATTCGTTTTTATCGAATAATTAAATAAAATAATAAGTACATTGAAATATTACATTTGTTTTGTGTTAATTATGTCAATTAAATGTCAAATTATTTTTTTCAATAATGACATTTTTTTAATGCAATATTTTCGGTTTTTTAATTTTTTTTAATTTGCACATAGATTTTAATATATTTATTCTAAAAAAACGAAAATAAATGTTCTTAGTTCCACATGTATTTATTCAAAGCCTTTTAAATTCAATTTAAAATGTCGACAAACATCACCGAGCTGCTCGACGGATCTCTCGGCCAATCGCGTGACGGGCAGACGATCACGTGACTGACCCTAAGTTCCACACGTCTCGGACGATGTGGTCGTTGATGACGGACAGTCGGGCCAAATATTTACAAGATCCTCCAGAGCAGCGTCAGCCTGTGAGGTCCGAACATGAGTATCTGGCGCCTCCGTGGCAAAAGGTCACGTGTGAGAGTTAACAACTTAGAGCCGTCGCACCTCCGGGCGCTCTCCGTGTCCGTCACACACACCCCCCCAGAATACACCCCAAAAAAAATCAAGCCTTTATTTCGTTTGCTCTCCCTCCGGGTCCCCGTTATCTTTATTGAGGCTCTTGTTTTGAAGTGTCGCCCCTTCATCCTGCGCATCTGTCTGCAGGATCCTAATTGACTCGTGGAATTTAAGAGTTCCACAAGCAGCAGGTAGTAATGACTTCACAGCAAGGGAAGAGCAACAGCATGACGGGGTGACGGGGGGGTTGATGGGGGGGTGGATGGGGGGGTCTGATGGAGGGGGTTGATGGGGGTGTCTGATGGGGGGGGGTGACGGGGGGATAGTGTTACTGCCGTTCTTTCATCTGGACTGAGATATCTCAGCTTCTCTCTCCTGGATCAACGACTTCTTCTCTCTTCTAGTTTGAACCCTTTTCTTGACCTCCTGATCTGTCCATCAATCACCCCCGACCCCCGACCCCCCCCCCCCACACACACACACACACACTCCCTACAGTGAACAAATAAACCAGGTGATCGGGATCATATGTTCCAGACCAGCCACGTTTATATCGGAGACAAAACAAACGTATTTATCACTTCCCGTTCAAAACCATGACGTCATCCTGTCAATCATCGCATCATCTCCCTCCGTTGGACCGAATATAAATAAAAACCAAGAGCTTCGTTTAAAATCCTTAAAACGACTGTTTACACTTTTGTTTTCGTGATATTTTAATGGAAAAGAAAGCCACAGATGTTGGAAACACCACGAGAAGATACTTTGGATCAAAAGCGAGGCAGCAGGAGAACGTTAAGTTAAGTTTTCTCTGAAGTGTTGAAACCAACATGTCCAAGAACAACATGGAATCTGGAGAACAATTTTCATCAAATCGTTGCTTCGCCACAAATTTTTTTCTGCAGCTGCGTTTGATTCTTGACGAAGAATGAAAAACACGTTTCTTTGTGTCGTGAGGTTTGTGCGGGTGATTCCAGGTGTGGTTAACGTGTGGTTAACGTGTGGTTAACGTGTGGTTAACGTGTAGTTAACGTGTAGTTAAGTTACTCACATGACTTGGAAGGGACAGTTGGGCGTGTGCAGGAACTTGAGCTCTTTGATGGATCGCTGAGGAACCGTGTTGAGCGTCGAGCGACACCAGCAGCGCTCGACCAGACTGATGGGTTTACCTGCAACACAAACATCAAGATCATCACGAGTTCAGCTCGTTCGGACTTCAGTTTCTGTTGATATTAGTGCGAACATTTAAAAAATCATTGATTATTATGGCATTAATTCATCAAATTAATCTATTTTAATCTAGACTGAAACTTTTTTTAATTGTAAAAAAAGTAGAGTTTCAAATGTAAAGATTGATTTTTTTTTATATATATATATATATATTTTTAAAGTGTAATAAAGTAATTTATCAAGCAGTTCTGTTGTATTTAAGACCCAAGTGCTGCAATCTTTACTTTGACCAGCAGGGCTATATATGTTTCTTTTAGAAGAAAAAAAACGAGCGTCAGCTGTTGTATATTAAAACATAATTATTATTTGTTTTTAATCAAGTATTGAAATATCCAACACACAAATCAATCTCCACTTCAGACCATTGTTTTCGACAACTCCACGAGGTCGACACACAAAAAAGCAGAACAAAACAATTCAGAGATTAAAATTTAAAGAATGTGATGCACAAATTATAATTAATTGATCTCAAATGAATCGAAAAAAATCTGAAACAATAGTTAAAAGTACATGATTCAACGGACCAATGAATGTTCGCTTCAGCATCTGATATTTAAATTTGATTCATTTGATTAAAATGATAAAGCTCTAGTTATGGTTGTAGTTAATTAATAGCAAATTAATCGTGAATTTTGACAGCAATAGTTAAAAGTATTTGATTCAACAGACCAATTGATTTTTTCGAAAAAACCTGTAAATATTTCCTGAAAAAATGTTTTTATTCTAATTATAATTAATTAATCGCAAATTAATCGCAAAATCTGACAGCAACAAGATTCAAAGGACAAATCTATGTTCGCTTCAGCATCGGATATTTAAAAATGTAAACAGAAATCACACATTTGATCGATTTGATTAAAATGATTGTTGGTTGTAGTTAATTAATCGCAAATTAATCGCAAAATCTGACGGCAATAGTTAAAAGTACAAGATTCAACGGACAAATCCACGTTCGCTTCAGCAACTGATTTTTAAAAATTTAAACAGAAATCACACATTTGATTAATTCGATTAAAATGATAAAGCACTAGTTATGGTTGTAGTTAATTAATCGCAAATTAATCGCAAAATCTGACAGCAATAGTTAAAAGTAAATGATTCAACGGAACAATCGATGTCCGCCTAAACAAGTCACTGAGCATCGTTTTCACACCGACAACTCCAGAAGCTCGACACACACACAAAAAAGCAGAGATTTTGACAAAAAGACGACTCCCGAAAAAAGAAACACAAATTATAAGACACTAACTGTGACGTCACAAGACCAACACAAACATCTGGTCAATGCCACCGAGATGGAAGATTTGATCAAATCAATTAAAATGAAAAAAATAACTCGTTATGAGTGTAGTTAATTAATCGCAATTAATCGCAGAAATTTGATAGTTAACACGTGTCAACTGTGTTCAATATAAAAGTTACACAAAACAATTTTCAGCCTCACGAGACCAAAACTAAAAGGTCGGATTTCACAGAATAAAATAAAATAGATTAATTTGATTAAAAAATATTAACTCATCAATTGTTTGATGTTAAATATGAATGAAATACTTCAAACGAAGTTCTGTTAAATGAATCGACTCTGTTTCTGAAAAGAAAATGTTCTCGACTTTTTTTTTCGGCCTCAGAAACCAGTTTGAACAAAGTCATTAAAAGGAGATTAAAACACGACGACAGCCTCGACTCGACGTTTCTATTCTCTTGGATTAAAGTCGCCTCGAGTACATTCTTCAGACGCAGCTCGGCCTGGTTGTCCGGGCGAGCTCGGTACGAGAGGAGACGCTCGGTACGAGAGGAGACGCTCGGTACGAGAGGAGACGCTCGGTACGAGAGGAGACGCTCGGTACGAGAGGAGACGCTCGGTACGAGAGGAGACGCTCGGTACGAGAGGAGACGCTCGGTACGAGAGGAGACGCTCGGTACGAGAGGAGACGCTCGGTACGAGAGGAGACGCTCGGTACGAGAGGAGACGCTGGTGCAGTTACGATGATGGAGCGTAAATACTGAGCGTCGAGCGGCGCCTGAAGAAACCTTGAATCATCTTAATGAAGAGATTCTTCATCTGTCGCTCAAAGTTCAAGAGTCACTTTTAAAGAGTCAGAAGTGATTTCAATATTTGTTCTTTTCCCGCCGTCACATCCCGGTGTCGAGATAAGAATCTTCTTTCTTTTTTTTTAATCCAGCACCAAATGTCGGGTCACAAATGGCTGATATCAGGCTAATGGTTCTCACCCGCCCGGGCGTCTCTTCTCATGCTAACGCTGTGAGGGAGCGTGAGCGCCACCACCAGCCCTCATTACAAACTAATTAAAAGAAAGCAAAAAGAGAGAAAGACAAACACTTGATGAAGATCAAGAAAAGTTTGCTCAAGAGCAGCAGAGAACCAGGGTCGCCGTGACAACAGAAACTTGAGTTTAATCTTAAAAAAAATCATCTATTTTTAGACAAATTTCTCAGGTTTAATTTCATAAGCATTAAATAACTTTATTATGTTTTTAATATCTTTTATTTAAAATATGAATCAGACCATTTCTCTCATTTTAAATGTGAATTTAAACTTTTTCTAAAACATGTTTTTTATTTTCAAACTAAATTTAAATAAAGGTTTGAAGAAAAAACATTTCATGAGTGACAGTATTTGTTATTTGTTATTTAAAGTGAAAAAAAAGGGAATCAAACCGAGAACGTTGGAGAAAAGATTCTTAGTTTCAAGGTTGTGTAATAAATGTGAGAAAAAAGTCAATTTTAACGACACGAAACAACATATTTGCAGCTTAATAATAATTTAAAATCAAAGTTAAACTCATAAATAAAAGTTATTTATATAAAAAAACTATTTTCTAACTTGTATTCATTCACATTATTATTATTATCTTACAAACTTTTTTAAATCTTGAATTATTTGTTTCCTTCAAAATACACAAAATTACGAATTGTTTTATATAAAAAAGCAAAATAATTGATGATCATGGATCAATTAATAAAAAACATACATTTTTAAAACTCAATCTGTTTTTGTTCATTTCTTCAAAAAAGAAATTGAATTCCTCAAAAAGGAATGACGACGGTTTAAAAAAAAGTTCCGTCAGCATCTGACTCACCCTCGGTCGGGGGGACGTGGGTCACGGCGGCCAGAAGAGCCGTCAGCACCAGCAGTTTAGAGTCCATGACGGTCTGCAGGACGTCTGCTCGGATACGATCCAGTCTCGACTGTGAGCGACACCTCAACGCTGCCTCTATAAAGCAGAGAGAAAGAGAGAAAGAGAGAGAGAGAGAGACAGAGGAGGGAGAGAGAGAGGGAGGAGGGAGGCTGGGAGCCTTCTCAGGAGGACGGGGGAGGACGGGGGAGGACGGGGGAGGGACCCAAAGTTCTGGCCGAGAACCAGGAGAGAAAGTCTGAGGGGAATTCTCTCCGTCATTAGTCTTTTCCTTTTCGTTTAATCCCGACTCGTTCTCTTTTGTCTCGTTTCATCCTTAGACTCGCGCGACCATCTGCCACCACCAGAACAGTGTATCGCGAAGCTTCGCGAAACAACTTGTGTCGTTTTGTACCTTAAACGTAAACATCGACGGGAATCAAACGACGACACGGACGCTGCAGTGTCGTCCAGAAGAAAAAACTTGTAAATATTTCCTGAAAACATGTTTTTATTCTTATTATAATTAATTAATCGCAAATTAATCGCAAAATCTGACAGCAACAAGAGTCAAAGGAGAAATCCATGTTCGCTTCAGCATCGGATATTTAAAAATGTAAACAGAGATCACAAATTTGATCGATTAGATTAAAATGATTGTTGGTTGTAGTTAATTAATCGCAAATTAATCGCAAAATCTGACAGCGATAGTTAAAAGTACAAGATTCAACGGACAAATCAATGTTCGCTTCAGCATCTGATATTTAAAAATGTAAATAGAAATCACACATTTGATCGATTCGATCAAAATGATAAAGCACTAGTTATGGTTGTAGTTAATTAATCGCAAATCAATCGCAAAATCTGACAGCAATAGTTAAAAGTACAAGATTCAACGGACAAATCAATGTTCGCTTCAGCATCGGATATTTAAAAATGTAAACAGAAATCACACATTTGATCGATATGATTAAAATGATAAAGCACTAGTTATGGTTGTAGTTAATTAATCGCAAATGAATTGCAAAATCTGACGGCAGTAATTAAAAGTTTCCTGAAAACATATCAAATTTTTTTCTTTTGAATGAGTTGAAAATGTAACGAATATGTTTCCCGAGATGAAATGTTTTTCCAATTTCACAGATTTTTTTATAAAACAAAATATAGGTGTAGCTCAGAGAAAGAGAAAAGAGACAGTGGCTGAAGCCAGCTTTGCACTCCTTTCTTGAAACATTCTTCAAATGATTTTTGGATCCAGATTGTCATCTGGAAAAACATAAAAAATCGGAAAAAAAGAAGAAAAAGTATGCAAATGTGAGGAGGGTCACGCTATGATGTTCAGGGAAAGGACTTCATTTCGTGGAAGATCAAGAGTAACTTTTCTGTGCTATCGTGTTTGTAAGTTTTAGACAAAGTAAATACATGTTAACTTTATTAAAAACTTAATCCTGCAACATCTCGTGACAACTAAAACATCTTGTTGTTTTTTCGTAACGATCTTACATGTGTAACTTGAGTCGTTTCACATGTTTATCGATACAGTTTTCATTAACAATTAACATGCTTTATTTCCCTTGTATTTTCCTTGGAAATACAAATATAACCGATGTTGATGTCGTTCTTCCTACAGTATCGTAATATATGTGGTTTGATCTTGTATCGTATCATCTTGACAATACACAGTACACACAGTACAACATGTTCTACTGCTACTGCAGGTGGAATGTGAAGCGTTTTCATGTCGCCTTCTTTTCAAGTGAGCGACTGGACGGCGTAAGCTAACGGCTCGCAGATGTTGAGTCTCCACCTGTGTCTGGTTTCACTGCTGAACGGGACCAGCTGGTGAACTGGTCCACATGCCAGGACTTCCCTTTCACCCCCCGCCCCCCCTACACACACACACACACACACATCCACAGCTACAACATCCTACCAGCAACACCACTCGTAAAAACCATAACTCTACCAAAGCGAGGTTCAACAATGAAGTACTTCCTGTCCTTCACCAGATCTGTCCATCAATGTGTGACTCAATATCTACAGCATTGGCAGTGGATTTTAAACCAGCAATGCCAACACAACTTTTATTAACCATACAACCATGCTAGCACACTTTTATTAACCATACAACCATGCCAACACAACTTTTATTAACCATACAACCATGCCAACACAACTTTTATTAACCATACAACCATGCTAGCACAACTTTTATTAACCATACAACCATGCTAGCACACTTTTATTAACCATACAACCATGCCAACACAACTTTTATTAACCATACAACCATGCTAGCACAACATTAATTAACCATACAACCATGCCAACACAACTTTTATTAACCATACAACCATGCCAACACAACTTTTATTAACCATACAACCATGCTAGCACACTTTTATTAACCATACAACCATGCTAGCACAACTTTTATTAACCATGCAACCATGCTAGCACAACATTAATTAACTATACAACCATGCCAACACAACTTTTATTAACCATGCAACCATGCAACCATGCTAGCACACTTTTATTAACCATACAACCATGCTAGCACAACTTTTATTAACCATACAACCATGCTAGCACAACATTTATTAACCATACAACCATGCCAACACAACTTTTATTAACCATACAACCATGCTAGCACAACATTAATTAACCATACAACCATGCCAACACAACTTTTATTAACCATACAACCATGCTAGCACAACATTAATTAACCATAAAACCATGCTAACACAACTTTTATTAACCATACAACCATGCTAGCACAACATTAATTAACCATACAACCATGCCAACACAACTTTTATTAACCATACAACCATGCTAGCACAACTTTTATTAACCATGCAATCATGCTAGCACAACATTAATTAACTATACAACCATGCCAACATAACTTTTATTAACCATACAACCATGCTATCACAACTTTTATTAACCATACAACCATGCCAACACAACTTTTATTAACCAAACAACCATGCTAGCACAACTTTTATTAACCATACAACCATGCCAACACAACTTTTATTAACCATACAACCATGCTAGCACAACTTTTATTAACCATACAACCATGCCAACACAACTTTTATTAACCATACAACCATGCTAGCACACTTTTATTAACCATACAACCATGCTAGCACAACTTTTATTAACCATACAACCATGCTAGCACAACATTCATTAACCATACAACCATGCTAGCACAACATTAATTAACCATACAACCATGCTAGCACAACTTTTATTAACCATACAACCATGCTAGCACACTTTTATTAACCATAGAACCAAGCTAACACAACTTTTATTGACTATACAACCATGCTAGCACAACTTTTATTAACCATACAACCATGCTAGCACAACTTTTATTAACCATACAACCATGCTAGCACACATTTATTAACCATAGAACCAAGCTAACACAACTTTTATTGACTATACAACCATGCTAGCACAACTTTTATTAACCATACAACCATGCTAGCACAACTTTTATTAACCATACAACCATGCTAGCACACTTTTATTAACCATAGAACCAAGCTAACACAACTTTTATTGACTATACAACCATGCTAGCACAACTTTTATTAACCATACAACCATGCTAGCACAACTTTTATTAACCATACAACCATGCTAGCACACATTTATTAACCATACAACCATGCTAGCACACTTTTATTAACCATAGAACCAAGCTAACACAACTTTTATTGACTATACAACCATGCTAGCACAACTTTTATTAACCATACAACCATGCTAACACAACTTTTATTGACTATACAACCATCCATGCAAAACATGTCTCTCCATCTTCTAACCATCCATCCATCTGACCGTCCAACCATCTGTCCATTAATTCTGTCTCTCTAACCGTCCAACCAGTTATCCTTATGTTCTCTCCAAACATCCGTCCGTCAATCAACCATCTGTCCATCCATCCATCTGTAAACACACCAGGACCATAAGATGTCTTTGTTTCATTCCAACGAAGGCACTAAACGTCTCGAACGAAAACATACAGCCTTAAAATATATATTTGTCTGTACCTTATACAAATCAACGGCAGGTATTTTAGAAAGTTTATGTAAAGCTGCTTCAACGAGACATTTAGAAAGAAAAACACGTACAAAAATAATTACAATAATTACACCGTTTTTTAAATAATTGATTACATTGAACTTTTTGGAGCAATTCAACTGTTCATCCTTGACTCTGGGAGCGATCGCTTCTGTCTTGTGTTCAAACTATTTCTTTAAAGGATTAGTTTGAAACACGTCAATGATCTTGTGTCGCGACTGGATTTGAGAGGAAACGAGTCATTAATGAATTAAGTCGTGTTAATCTTTATTTAGGAGCCGCGGCCACGAGTGAGTCGACGGCGGATGTTTGTGTCTTAGGATGGTGTTGTTTGTCGCCACAACAAGGATATGTGTTCTTATTCTTGTTTTTCTCGTCCGTGTTTGTGGTGAAGTCAGATGTGGGCGGTGGGTTCTTGGGTCGGACGCATGCTGTGGTGTCGGGGGCCCGGGGACCACATGGTTTCTGGGGGCCCCCCACACCTATAATTGCCTGCTTTCTCCGGGTTTATGCGCTGAGAGGTTTGGCAGGGACGTTTCAAATCCTCAAACTCGCCTCGTCGGGATCTCGTCGCCGAGACCGACGTCGGGGACGCTCCTGCGACAAAACACAACACGGGCCCCCGAAGCGCCGCCGCTCGCGTCACACCAGGGGTCAGGGGTCATCGTTTCACGTACCTGGATGAAGTTACAAATGACTCTGTTCTGGACCCGATGAAGGACGTCTGGTCTGTGGTTTTCTTCAGATCCAGTTAAGTCGTCAGCCTTTAAGATGCAATAAATCTTGTCATTCACTCTTAAACTTGTTCCTTCCATCCATGCAAACACTAACGAAGGACTTTTTTCTTCTCTTTTTTTTTTTACATCAAACACATGTTAACATCAAACCACATGAAAAAAGTCAAGAAAAAAAAGCTCTTAAACTCATGACCAACATTCCTGGAGCGACGATGATTCAGTCGTGATTGAAAAAAGTTTGTTTTCTTGACAAAAAAAAGGACTATTATTTCTGTTCTTACGAATAAATGAGACAAATTAAGATCAGACAAATGCAATTAAAACAAACTGTCTGTAGTTTCAGGCAATAAAACGGCTGTTTATGTTTTCCTTTCTTTCTTCAGACTTATCTTAACTGTTGTTCCTTCCTGTTTCTCTGAGGAAATAAGTGACTTTTGTTTCCTCTTATCTCCACTTCCTGGTTCAACGTTTGATTTGAACTCAAGAGTTCAATTCTCTTATCAGTCGTCATCAGGAGACTTTACTGATAATCTTATTAATTCTACCTTTTCTTTGATTTTATAATACATTTGTTGATGTATCATGTCAAAGATAAACAGTTTAAGATAATCTATGTTTTGTTCCCTCAAACAAACATACAACAAAGACAGAATATAAAGAAAGAATTTATAAAGAAAAAAAAAACAGTATTATTATTAAACTAATGAAAAGAAAAAGTGAAACAAAGCAAAAATACAGTGGAATTTTTATATTTGTAGAACAACCATAGACTTGTAATAAAATAAAATAAAAAGTAATATCTTCAAAGAGGTGCCGCACCTGGGAGGAAATCATACTTTTTGGAGAAAAAAAACACAGAAAAAAATTACTTTTTAACATACGATAAAAGTTTAGGAATTCAATTTCCTAAGGAGCCACTTAATAAACCACTTTTAGGGACCGTCAAGCAAAACTAGTGAACTAAGGGAGAAGAAGATCCTCAGTATTAATCGTGAAACTCTACTTTTTATATACTTTGACAAAAAAGAAATAAGAAAGTTGTTTAAAGGGTTTAAAATTTAGTGTTTTTTCCAAGTTTTCCACATTATTTCTGTGAGGTGTGAGGGGCCGTCAAGTGAGAAGATCGCATAGATTACAAGGAGAAAACTGAAACTAATTATTTGCTTGGTATTATGGAGGAAAAATCCCCCCTAAAAATAAATGAAAATCTTGAAAAAAAAACCTTTAACTTATGAAAATGGTCTTTTAAAAAACATTTTTTCCTCTTTTTTGCCAGAGAATCATTAAGGTCTTGAAAATTAACTTTTTAAAACATTTTTCTTTCCCTTTTTGCATTTTTTACAGGATCAAATCCCAGAAAACGATTCATGAAAAGGACCAAAAAATTAGTAAATCTCTTCAAAATGGCCTTTAAAAAACACATTTTCCTTTTTTTTGCTTTATATTTTGAAGTACGTATCCTGGAGATTCATTAAGGTCTTGAAAATTAAATTTTGAAAGATTTTTCTTTTCCTTCTTGCATTTTTTTTTCTTGCATGAAAATGACGAAAACATTAATAAATCTCTTGAAAATGGAACTTTTTAAAAAACCAACAACAATTGTTACCCTTTTTCTTTATACTTTGAAGTACAAATGAAAATACTTTCCAAAGTCCTAAAACTCTTAAACTTAAAACAAATGTTTTTTTCTCTCTCATAAACCTTGTATTTATTCTTATTTCGAGGGACAAATCTGCAGACTTGGCACCTCCAGCTATTTTCCTAAAGTGTCGGACCTTCACCTCGTTTCCACTCCGGTGAGAATCTTTCAGCAGCATCATGTCATCGCACCAAACCAAACGCCCCGGCGTGTAAAAGTGAAGTCAAATAAACACTCGCTAATCTTTTCCGCGATCCCGCCGGCGATAGCCACTTTCCTGCCGGAGCAGAGATTGCTTTGTGGCGCGAGGTTTACAGTGTTTGTCCAGCCGTGTGCCGCCGGTTCTTATTGGATGTTGTCGGGTTCAGATGAAAGGTTCGGATAAACAAACCACGGGCGAAACGTTCAGGTCAACACTCGCCAGGAAACGGTCGAAGCTCTTGCTGTTAATTTAACTTGAGATGGAATCGTAGGAGTTCGGTGTGAGTTTGACTGCAGGACGCCGCGAATAAGAAGGTTAAAGACGGGGGATGGGATGCTTCTTATCACTTAGCACCTTCTTGAGTCTCAGCAGCTGCTTCTTCAAGGGGGACAACACACACACACACACTCGCACACACACTCGCAAACACACACACTCGAGGCGGCGTCCTGCTGTGAAGAAAGACGCCACTAATGCACGAATCATTCATGAATCTGACGGTTAATGACTGTGAAGTGAGAGTCGACAACATGTGTCAAACTCAGATCATCGCAAATATACATAAGAAACTCCCATGATGCTTTGCAGCTCGCTCACCCAGCATCAACTCAAGGAAACTTTGATCGATATCAGAACCAGAACCAGAAACTTTTATCGGCAGTAAATACTTTCTTTCCATTACTCTCGGATGGCACAAAATATTCTCTAAATATTATCATTTAATTGATTATTATTGTTTAATTATTATTTGTAACATCCGAGGTCTATCTCTTAATGTGGTATGAAGGTATGTCTTATTACTTTATTATTCTTTTTTTTCTTTTTCCTCTTCTTCGTGGAAGCACCAGAATTTACCATAAAAAAAAAGCTTAAGTAATTTTATGAAGTCTTTGTATTTAATTTGGTCCTCGAGGCTCTGTAGTATTACTTCTCGAGGCTACGTAGTATTACTCCTCTAGGCTACGTAATATTACTCCTCGAGGCTCTGGATTATTACTCCTCAAGGCTCTGTAGTATTACTTCTCGAGGCTCTGTAGTATTACTCCTCAAGGCTCTGTAGTATTACTTCTCGAGGCTCCGTAGTATTACTCCTCGAGGCTCCGTAGTATTACTCCTCTTGGCTACGTAATATTACTCCTCGAGGCTCTGTAGTATTACTTCTCGAGGCTCCGTAGTATTACTCCTCAAGGCTCTGGAGTATTAATCCTCAAGGCTACGTAGTATTACTCCTCGAGGCGCTGTAGTATTACTCCTCGAGGCTCCGTAGTATTACTCCTCTTGGCTACGTAATATTACTCCTCGAGGCTCTGTAGTATTACTTCTCGAGGCTCCGTAGTATTACTCCTCAAGGTTCTGGAGTATTAATCCTCAAGGTTACGTAGTATTACTTCTCAAGGCTCTGGAGTATTACTCCGCAAGGCTCTGGAGTATTAATCTTCAAGGCTCTGTAGTATTACTCCTCGAGGCTCCATAATATTACTCTACAAAGCTCTGCAGTATTACTCCTCGAAGCTCTGTAGTATTACTCCTCAAGGCTTCGTAGTATTACTCCTCAAGGCTCCTTAGTATTACTACTCAAGGCTCTGTAGTATTACTCCTTGAGGCTCTGTAGTAGTACTTCTTGAGGCACCGTAGTATTACTCATCGAAGCTCTTTAGTATAACTCCACGATGGCTCTGTAGTATTACTTTGTAATTACTTGTAATATTATGGATCTATTGTGCCTCATGGTCAGAAGAAATACAGAATATTGAAGACATTTCAGATCTTCATGTGCACCAATGAGATTAAAGGGGCGGAGCTATGACAAGGTCAGGGTTGCTGCGTTCATAAGTATTCACTGTGGGTTTGAAGACGTGTCCATCTTCTTGAGGACAACACAACTTCAACTTCACGCAACGTAATTATCGCCACAAAAACGAGACGATTCACCGTGAATAAGACCCTGATCCCATTAGCGTGACACGCCCACGACCGCCTCCTCCAAGAGTTACAAAACGCAGCAGCAGGTCTTGTCTTTTGTGGACGAGCCTCCAAAAGGAAGGTCATGTCCCTCGACGTCTCCTCACGCTCCAGCGACTCGTCGCTCACAACAACACACCTTCAAGACACTCTTTCACTTCCACAGTAATCTGCTGCTGAATGGTTGTGTTTCCGGCCTGAAGGTTCTTCTCCTGTGTGGTCCGTGGTGGGATTAGTTCACTGTGGAGGCCTCCAGAGATGTTGACGACTTTCTACGGTTTAACCTGAGCATGGATTCAACTCGTCAGAGACATGATGGACGAAGATACAGAAATATAGCATCGAAGGAAGGGAGGGAATGAGGAAATAAAGAAGGGAGGAAAAGAGGAAATACAGAGGGGAGGAAAAGAGGAAATAAAGAAGGGAGGAAACGAGGAAATAAAGAAGGGAGGAAAAGAGGAAATAAAGAAGGGAGAAAATGAGGAAATAAAGAAGGGAGGAAATGAGGAAATAAAGAAGGGGGAAAAGAGGAAATAAAGAAGGGAGGAAACGAGGAAATAAAGAAGATAGGAAACGAGGAAATAAAGAAGGGAGGAAACGAGGAAATAAAGAAGGGAGGAAAATAGGAAATAAAGAAAGGAGGAAAAGAGGAAATAAAGAAGGGAGGAAACGAGGAATTAAAGAAGGGAGGAAACGAGGAAATAAATAAAGGAGGAAAAGAGGAAATAAAGAAGGGAGAAAATGAGGAAATAAAGAAGGGAGGAAACGAGGAAATAAAGAAGGGATGAAAAGAGGAAATAAAGAAGGGAGGAAACGAGGAAATAAAGAAGGGAGGAGACGAGGAAATAAAGAAGGGAGGAAACGAGGAAATAAAGAAGGGAGGAAAAGAGGAAATAAAGAAGGGAGAAAATGAGGAAATAAAGAAGGGAGGAAAAGAGGAAATAAAGAAGGGAGGAAACGAGGAAATAAAGAAGGGAGGAAAAGAGGAAATAAAGAAGGGAGGAAACGAGGAAATAAAGAAGGGAGGAAAAGAGGAAATAAAGAAGGGAGGAAACGAGGAAATAAAGAAGGGAGGAAAAGAGGAAATAAAGAAGGGAGAAAATGAGGAAATAAAGAAGGGAGGAAACGAGGAAATAAAGAAGGGGGGAAACGAGGAAATAAAGAAGGGAGGAAAAGAGGAAATAAAGAAGGGAGGAAACGAGGAAATAAAGAAGGGAGGAAACAAGGCAATAAAGAAGGGAGGAAACTAGGAAATAAAGAAGGGAGGAAAATAGGAAATAAAGAAAGGAGAAAAAGAGGAAATAAAGAAGGGAGGAAAAGAGGAAATAAAGAAGGGAGAAAATGAGGAAATAAAGAAGGGAGGAAACGAGGAAATAAAGAAGGGAGGAAAAGAGGAAATAGATAAGAGAGGAAAAGAGGAAATAAAGAAGGGAGGAAACGATGAAATAAAGAAGGGAGGAAACGATGAAATAAAGAAGGGAGGAAAAGAGGAAATAGATAAGAGAGGAAAAGAGGAAATAAACAAGGGAGGAAACGATGAAATAAAGAAGGGAGAAAATGATGAAATAAAGAAGGGAGGAAATAAAGAAGGGGGGAAACGAGGAAATAAAGAAGGGAGGAAAAGAGGAAATAGATAAGAGAGGAAAAGAGGAAATAAAGAAGGGAGGAAACGATGAAATAAAGAAGGGAGGAAACGCAGAATAATCTCATGATTTACTAAAGAGGAAATAAAGAAGGGAGGATGAAATCCATCCTACTTTCCTGACTGACATTATTTCATTCATTTTTCGCGGAGTCTAACCAAGCTACTGTGGGCAACGAAAGGGGACACCCTGGACAGCTCACCAGTCCGTGCCACATATAGACAGACCACTAGTGGTCATTATTATAGAAGGATTTAAGATGGTGGGAGGAAACCAGAGTGCCTGAAGGAAAGTACAAGTACACAAAAGTACACAAAAGAACACACATGTCACAGCTCCAATGATGGAACGTTTAACAAGCGCTTCAGGACCAGACGTGACACACAAGAGTCTTTTCTCTGGAACCAACAGCTCATTGAGTCTCGTTCTAATCCGTCTTCTTCCTTTCTGAGGACGCAGCGTACGGTCAGAAAGCTGGACGCCGGGAGGACGAGGACAGATTTGCATGTGAATGGACGTCTGGAGGTAAAAGAAACATCTGTTTGAAGCTCCGGCTCTCGCTGATTAATCCAGTTTACTTTGGGCGGCGTTGTGCGAGCGAGACCCTGGCACGACACCAGACCCTTCAATGGAAGCTTGCCTTACAACAACAAAAAAAGTAAAATGGCCGCCCCTCCTCGACACTCCTCGATCCTTCTCCACAATCCGGCTCTTTGTGGGTCCTCGAGTTTGTCTTTGACCCCGTCGCCATGGCGACGCCTCCTGTATAGCCGCAGACATCATTGTACCTGCGACGAGGATCCTGGCGCAGCGAGAGAAGAGATGGCGGCGAAGAGAGTGAAGTGTGTGCGGACGTGTCCTGAAGAAAGAGCGTCTGGTCTGGAGGGCGCGGCGAGGACGGGAGGTCATGGAAGGAGACGCTCGTCAAAGTCTTAATGAGCCCAGTTGACAGTCGGAGACAAAATGGGACGAGCTTTGACATGAACGTCAGAGACGTCTTTGATTCAGTCGCTGAGACTGTGATCGTTGCCGCGGGAGACGACACCACGAGACTAGTTTTACTAGTTTTATCTTATTTTCTGGTTGTTTAAACTTATTTGTATTCATTCCAACGTGTCGTCTGGTCGACTCATGTCGACTCATGTCGACTCATGTCGACTATCTACAAAATAATCTGTTCTTTTTAGGGTTACAGACAAAAATGTTTGTTCATTTTAATGTAGCGACTGGAGCTTGGTTGTCTTCGTCAAAAAAGACACTTAAAACATCTAAATACCTCTGAACGTCGTTTAGCCTGTAGATTTAAATTGAACTAAAGTGTGTATTTGTGTGTGTGTCGTTGTGATGTGTGACTCTGTTGTATCATCAATGTGTGTGTTGTTGTGATGTGTGACTATGGAATCATCAGTGTGTGTGTGTATGTCGTTGTGATGTGTGACTCTATTGTATCATCAGTGTGTGTCTTGTTGTGATGTGTGACTCTTTTGTATCATCAGTGTGTGTGTTATTGTGATGTGTGCCTCTATTGTATCATCAGTGGGTGTGTGTGTTGTTGTGATGTGTGCCTCTATTGTATCATCAGTGCGTGTGTGTTGTTGTGATGTGTGACTCTATTGTATCAACAGTGTGTGTTATTGTGATGTGTGCCTCTATTGTATCATCAGTGTGTGTGTGTGTGTGTGTTGTGATGTGTGACTCTATTGTATCATCAGTGTATGTGTTGTTGTGATGTGTGCCTCTATTGTATCATCAGTGCGTGTGTGTTGTTGTGATGTGTGACTCTATTGTATCAACAGTGTGTGTTATTGTGATGTGTGCCTCTATTGTATCATCAGTGTGTGTGTGTGTGTGTGTTGTGATGTGTGACTCTATTGTATCATCAGTGTATGTGTTATTGTGATGTGTGCCTCTATTGTATCATCAGTGTGTGTGTGTGTGTGTGTTGTGATGTGTGACTCTATTGTATCATCAGTGTATGTGTTATTGTGATTTGTGCCTCTATTGTATCATCAGTGTGTTATTGTGATGTGTGCCTCTATTGTATCATCAGTGTGTGTGTGTGTTTGTGTTGTTGTAATGTCTGACTCTATTGCATCATCAGTGTGTGTGTGTTGTTGTGATGTGTGACTCTATTGTATCATCAGTGTGTGTGTGTGTTGTTGTGATGTGTGCCTCTATTGTATCATCAGTGCGTGTGTGTGTGTTGTTGTGATGTGTGACTCTATTGTATCATCAGTGTGTGTGTGTTGTGGAATTATGTGACTCTATTGTATCATCAGTGTGTGTGTGTTGTTGTGATGTGTGACTCTATTGTATCATCAGTGTGTGTGTGTGTTGTTGTGATGTGTGACTCTATTGTATCATCAGTATGTGTGTTGTGATGTGTGACTCTATTGTATCATCAGTGTGTGTTTGTGTTGTTGTGATGTGTGACTCTATTGTATCATCAGTGTGTGTGTGTTGTGGAATTATGTGACTCTATTGTATCATCAGTGTGTGTGTGTTGTTGTGATGTGTGACTCTATTGTATCATCAGTGTGTGTGTGTGTTGTTGTGATGTGTGACTCTATTGTATCATCAGTATGTGTGTTGTGATGTGTGACTCTATTGTATAATCAGTGTGTGTTTGTGTTGTTGTGATGTGTGACTCTATTGTATCATCAGTGTGTGTTTGTGTTGTTGTGATGTGTGACTCTATTGTATCATCAGTGTGTGTGTGTGTTGTTGTGATGTGTGACTCTATTGTATCATCAGTGTGTGTGTTGTGATGTGTGACTCTATTGTATCATCAGTGTGTGTGTGTGTTGTTGTGATGTGTGACTCTATTGTATCATCAGTGTGTGTGTTGTGATGTGTGACTCTATTGTATCATCAGTGTGTGTTTGTACAAAACTTTCTTTTCATTGAAATATTGACATTAGAAAATGATCTTAAGCTCCGCCCACTGAAAACACTTTGTTGTTCTGGAGATTAAATCTTGTTGACCATAACCACACCCACTCTGCTGTGATTGGTCAAACATGGAGGTTTGTCACCGCGAGTCATAAATCATGGAAGTTTCCACCTCCAAGGGACTCGTTGTATAAACAAAGCGGGCGCGATTAAAGCTGGAGGAGTGAAGCCATTATTACGTCATAATGGACTCTCGTAACCTCTCGTTCGTCCAGATTTCAGAGCAAGTTCATAAAGTAATGAGTGTAAAACATGATGAGGAACTTACTGCGTCTTGAAGAACATTCACTACGTAAGTGAAGCAGGAGAGTTTATTATTAGTTCATTCATTCATGTTCTTTGCTGCGTGTTCTTTTATGGGGGTCACGGGGGGGGGGGTGGAGTCTATACCAGTTTCTTCGGGCGAGAGGCGGGGGACACCCTGGACAGGAGGCCAGTCCGTCTCAGGACACACAAAGACACACAACCATTCACACACACACTCACACCTACAGACAACTTCCCAAAGTTCCAAATCAACTTCTGTGTGTTTTTGGACGAGCTCTGGTTTTCACATGAGTTGACTTTGAAATAAACTTGTTTAAGTCTTTCTGGAAATATATCCGACGTCAGCAGACGAGGGCGAAGGTTCGCCATCGAACGCTCGTGAAGTCATTTCTTCAAGTTTGATTCTCAGAAACTTGGCGAAGCGTGTCCGTCCAGGGGTTCACACCTGATCCCTCCTGGAAACATGTCGACTTATTGGAACGTCAGAGTCGAGCCCAGAGTCCTGGTCGTATAACAATAAAGAGCAGACTCTGGCGTTTAAAACACATCTTGTGCTTGAAAAGTACGTTTAGTGTTTCCTTGTTTGGTTTGATTGACAGACGAGGTGGAATATTTATGGCGAAGAAAAGTGAGTCGGCAACAGTTGCGAGTGTGTTGCGTGTTAAATACACATCATCTGTCAGCGAGTCGACACTAAAACATGGATAAAGTGAAATCAAAAAATCCTCCCGATCCGTTATTTTGGAGCAGAAACAGCATCTGTGACGCATCAGCAGAAGAAAACTCTGAGCAGGTGACGAAGGATGAAACACGAACATTTGGGATTCATTTCCACGTTTATTTTCTAAAACAAGAGGCAAAAGTTCTCAATAAAACGTTCAAGATGAAGACTTGGAAACATTTCCAGCTGACAATTTACTTCTCGCTCACTGCGAAAAGTTCCTCGCTTCCTAAACGCCGTTTCGGGGCCTGTGATTGACAGCTCGTACGGCGGCTTCCATGACATCACGCGCGGGAATCAAACGCTAACGTTGGTCCCGCGAGAGTCAAGAGAACCTCTGACGGAGAACCTCACCGTCGACGGCTTCAACTGAGGAACCGTCGGCGAGGATCACGTTGCAGGTTGGCGCTCCTTTGATGGCGGCGCCGCCGCGTACAGTTTACCGAGTGATTCCCCGCGTCAGAGTGGAGGCGGGCTTTTGTGATGCAAATTGCTCCCGATGCCTTTGACGCCGTAATGGGCCGCTTGTCCCAGAACATATCTGTTGGTTTTAGGGGTTTCTCACGTAACTGAAAGGAACGTCGTCCAGGATTTGAACCTTCACACACACACACACACACACACACACACACATCGGAATCCTGGACGTCGGCCAAAGCTGGGACCCGCCTAGAACCAGATGCTGATTGGCCGAGTCTTACAAAAAGCCTGGACCCCGGCGAGTCAACATCAACGAGTCGCTCTCGATCCTGGCAGCGTTGAGGCAGGAGTTTACTTTTCAAACATCTCTATCAGTTTCATGTCATTTCAGGAACTCTATTCTTAGTTTCTCGGTACCTTGACGCCATGTTGCCGACCGTGACCAGACATGTGAGACCCGTGTCCACCGGCATGTTTTGGCCCGACTCCACTCCACTCCACTCCACCTGGCTTCTGTTGGAACCTGCTCCGCTCTGGTTCCGAGCGAGCCGAGCCGGTACTAAGAAGGTGACGTCAACCGGCGACTGATTTTGTCAGAGAGCGTCGTCACTAAAGAGTCATGATCGCGACTCCGAACACAGGAAACAAAACCCACCATTTTTAAAAAACCTCTGCAAGACCTGGACCTACTTGTGTCTCGTGGCCAATGGACGCATCCATCGGGAGTTGGACCGAGCGACCCCGGAGTTTGCAATCCCGTTCGACTTGTGTTGTGTTATGAAAACACAGGGGGGCGCTGTTCCGCAGGGCTATGTTGTGATGGCCCCGCCTACTGAGAGTAGGTACCAGGGTCAACACAAGCCAACAGAGTAGAGACGAGTCGTGTGAAAGCGACTCTAGACCAGGAGAGTCCGATCCGGTCCTCAAAAGGGCCACAGTGGCTGCAAGTTTAACCAACGAAGTTTCAGTTTCAGTCGAGTGATCCGAAGACACCTGCTCACACTGTGGCCTCTTGATGGGTTGAAAAACAAAAACCTGCACCCACCCCCCCCAACCACACGTGTCAAACTGGTCCAGAAAAGGGCCGAGACGGTGCAGGTTTTGGATCCAACCAGTCGAGCACATATAGCTGAACCAATCAGGCGTCTAAAGACAGTAATCAATTAATTGTCAGTCAGGTGTTGCTTGTTTAAGCCGACGCCTGATTGGTTAACTCATGTGTGCTTGACTGGTTGGAACAAAAACCTGCACCACCCTGGACCAGTTTGACACATAGACCCTCAACCTGTTCGGGGGACGCCAGCCAACCACAGGGCACACGGAGAAAAACAACCACCCTCACACCTCAAGTGTTGGTACTCGATCATCCATTCTATGACATGGGGGAGGAAACCAGAGAACCCGGAGTAAACCCTCGCAAGCGTACGATCACAGGTTACCTCAAGCTAGAACCTGCTGTGACACTCTTGGATCTTGGATCCAGTTCCTGTTTTGAATCAGTTCCTGTAAAAGTCACTGAAATCTTTAGTGTTTACGACTTGTTTAGCGTCAGAAATGTTAGATTCAGAAGAGAAGTCAAGAAAAGTGACTTATTTAAGTATGTGAAGTTTAACGTTGTCCAAAGTATTTGAAACTCAAGAGAGTATTGATACTAAAAGGTAGTATTTGTATACGATACTATTTTCAAAAGTATTGATTATTTAGATTTTGCATTACCTTTTTAAAGATACATATTTAACGTGTGGTTTTGTTAATCGTTACATGTTATAATAGAGTTTTTTTTATTATTATTCTTTTGTTAATATAAATATTTTTCTTAAGTTCCTTTTTTTTTGTTGTTTAATCCTTGTTTCTATTTGTTCAGGCTTTTCCTTGATTTTCTGGAACTCCTGTGTTGTTCTCAGTATTATCTTGATCTTTAAAGTATATACTTTTTCGAGTATTGTTTTGATTGTTTAAGCGCTTTGTGACCCTGGTCTGGAAAAGCGCTATATAAATAAATATTACTTACTTACTTACTTACTTGAGGTATAGAAAATGGCCTTGAGTATCGTGATAATATCGTGACAACACAGATTTTTTTTAAATCACCTAAAATCACCTTAATGAGTAGTTTATAGATTTGAAAACAAAAAGTGTAAGAAAACATTTTCCTGTCAAGTCTCTTCAAACAAGGATCATGTTGACATCCTTATGTCGTTCAGAAGAAAGTCGAACTAGATTGTTGTCTTGTAGGTTGAATGTAACTTAATACTCGTTTAAACTTAAATACTTTCTCAGTTTGTGCCGAGTCAGCACTCACTCCGGGTCACTCGCTAGCTTGTCTGGGTTATTATTATTATATTATTATTGCTCAGAGCAGAGATGTTGGAGCCAGAACTCTCACTCGTTTAATGACCTCGGTGTCGAAGCTGCTCTTTACGAGCCGTCTGTGAACACAACGCTCTCCTCCCTGATCTCCTCCTCTGTCATATCTTCACCACGAGACGTTCGCTGCCCTTCAAACGTCCTGATGTTCACCAGATGGAACCGAACTCACAGTTCAGTCCAGAAGAACCATTTATTTACCTCGTGTTTTCAGGCCAAACAATAGAAAGTAAACACAGGAAACACGTTGAATTGACCTTTTGTTTTGAGTGTCCGACTGAAGTGGACCCTCGAAGCCTCCTGATCGATGGATCTGGTCTCCGGTTCCTCGGGGCAGACGCTCGTATCGATCTCATGTAAGGTGACCCGTGTGGGTCTGCGTTGGTTTGACGTGTGATGGACGGAGCAGCTGATCGGTGTCGTCATCTGAGGGAGAAACTCACACGACCTCATGAGGTAGAGGTGCCTGTGATCTGTCTTTGAAGTGTGCGTTTTTTGACAAATACACAATATTGTCTATACTTGAAGTGAAGCAGGAACATCTCAGCGCTGACGGCTCAACATCCTCTCGTCACACGAGCACCTTCAGGTCGAGGACAGTTCCAGTGATTTATTCTCAGAGTCGAGGAGAAACATTTTTGTCGTAAGAGTAACATCTGTATAATTACTGTGTGTAACACTAGCTCTGCACCAGGAGAAGGCGCCATACTTGAATTTGTTTGTGTTATTATCTGTTAAGATCAAGAAGAAAATAGGAAAGTTAATATATAAATACATAGCATTAGCTATGTTGCTCGCTATCATTAGCTATGTTGCTCTCTAGCGTTGGCTATTTTACTCTCTAGTGTTAGCTATGTTGCTCTCTAGCGTTAGCCATTTTGCTCTCTAGCATTAGCTATTTTGCTCTCTAGCATTAGCTATGTTGCTCTCTAGTGTTAGCTATGTTGCTCTCTAGCATTAGCTATGTCGCTCTCTAGTGTTAGCTATGTTGCTCTCTAGTGTTAGCTATGTTGCTCTCTAGTGTTAGCTATGTTGTTCTCTAGTGTTAGCCATTTTGCTCTCTAGCATTAGCTATTTTGCTCTCTAGCATTAGCTATGTTGCTCTCTAGTGTTAGCTATGTTACTCTCTAGCATTAGCTATGTTGCTCTCTAGTGTTAGCCAGTTTGCTCTCTAGCATTAGCTATGTTGCTCTCTAGCATTAGTTATGTTGCTCTCTAGCGTAATCTATTTTGCTCTCTAGCATTAGCTATGTTGCTCTCTAGCATTAGCTATGTTGCTCTCTAGCATTAGCCATGTTGCTCTCTAGCATTATTAAGCATTTATTAATCATTTTAGCAAATTCATTTGTAAAATTACTTGTGGTTAGCATTTAGAATTAGCATTTATGTTCTTATATAGCAGTAGCCAACATGAGATCTAATGGCTACAGTTAGAATGGATCAACTTTGAACATCAAAACTGGTCGGTTAGAAAGTAAAATACTACATTTCCTAATTTGGGAACTAAGAAGATTTATGTCGGGAATTAACGATGACATCCGCATCCATGAACCAAAGCGTCTCAGAATAGCTAATGTGGCTAACCTTGTCCGTCGTCAACTTCACGACACCAACAGTTCCGACCCGACTTGACCCGCAAGAGAAGTCTGGGAATTGTTTCCCGAGCTAAAGAAATCCGGATCATCAATCCGTCTCACTGAGCCGACAAATTCGTCTCCATGTTCGTCTGCGAGAACGAACGTTTCCATTAGATCAGTAATAATCCGGGAGGACATGATGGACGGACTTTTAGTAGAAAGTTAGTTTGGCAAGCTTCGAGGAAAATCCATATTCTCGTCCTGGAATAGCATCTTAATGGACTCAAACATGACATGAACGCCAAACGTTCCCATGTTCCTTTGGAAGGTGAGTCGAGAAAAGTCTGAGTTTTCTCATCGTATCTCACGAGGTATTAGAACGTCTGGAGTCTGCTCGTAAACAATACGACCAGTCGACCTATACAGTGGATTTAATGGGGAATACAACCTTTTTTTAATGTCTTCAAGTATTTATGACTTTTTTTACGTTCAGTTTCTTCTTGTTGCTGTAAACCATGTTTTTTATAATGTAGCCACAAGCTTTATGTTGACTTGAAGTCCTTTTATCACATTTGTAGAATCTTAAATTCTTTCTTCGTCAGTAAAACATTTAATTTATTTACATTCATTCATTTTCTACGACTGATTCCCTCACATATGGGTCACAGGGGGGTTGAGTCTCTCCCAGCTACTCAGGGCAAGAGGCGGAGGACACACCCTGAACATGTCGCCAGCTTGTGACACACAACCATTCATACACACACTCACACCTTCTGACACGTTAGAGCTTTTCAATGTATCTGTTTATGTTTTTGAAATGTGGGAGGAAACCGGAGTGTTTACAACTTTAATCGTTTGTGGCGAAAGATGACGAAAACAAGAGAAATGTTTCTTTTGGCCTCATTTCATCTCATGATTGTCTGGAGAAAAATGGTTTGAATTTAAAAAGATTTATTTTAATTTAATATATATATATATATATATATATATATATATATATATATATATATATTTTTAAGTAACATAAATGTATATTTATTCTCAAGTTTTTTCTTCTTCTCTAAATGTTACCTTGGTTTGAAGTCGATCTTTAAAATGAAACAGTTTATTTGCTACTAAAGTTACTAATTATGTAACTTAAGCATTTTTCTCAGGTAAATACATAAATAAAATGTTTTTTTTTAATATATATTTTTGTCAAGTAAATGAATAAATAAAGTTTTTTTTAAATATATTTTTAGTCAAGTAAATTAATATATTTTTTTTTTTTAAATGTATTTTGTCAAGTAAATAAATAAAGTTTTTTCAAATAGATTTTTAATAATTAAATAACCCTTTTTTTAAATTCAGTTTTGTCGAATAATTAATTAAGTCCTTTTTTTTTCCTTTTTTTGTGAGGTAAAAAAAAACTAACTAATTCATTTTTTTAAATGTATTTTAGTCAAATAAATAACTTTTTTAAAACACATTTTTGTCAAGTAAAAACATACATATGTTTCTCAAGTTCATAAAAATTGTTTTTAAATATATTTTTGTCAAATAAATAACGTTTTTGATAACATATTATTTTCAAGGAATACAATTTTGTTTAAAATTATATCTTTGTCAAGTAAATTAATAACGTTTTTTTCAAATACATTTCCGTCAAGTATATAAATAAATGCATGACGTTTTAAAAAAACAAAAACAAGTAAATAGATAAATATAGTTGTTTAAATGAACATTTGTCAATTAAATAAGTTAAAAAACCTTTTAAAAGAAATGTTTGTAAAGTAAATAAACGTTTTTTAACTATATTTTTGTCAAATAAATAACGTTTTTTCAAATACATTTTTGTCAATGACTACAGTGAATACACAAACTCAGATCCACATGTTTTTATCTAATGTATATATAGTTTTCATGTCTTCACTCTTGGATCATTCTTGCGTCTTCAAAGCCAGTTGCTCGGTAAGTACGTCGAGCGCCGACAGCCGAGGAGTCTGGGAAACATTAAGGCTCAGTTCTGCCACAATCAGGAGGCACTTAGCAGACAATCACTGCAGGGGTCAAGAGGTCAGCACATCAAGCGTGCAGCGGCGAACAAAAGAAGAGGGACGCGGAGGCTTTTCACTCCAGACACTCGCAGAGAAAATAGTAGCCGGGATTACACGCTCGGAATGAAAGTGTGTTTGCTCTGCGGGCGTCGAACGCGTTGTTTCAACATCACTTAGTGCGAGTTCTGTCGTTGAAACCACGACGAGTCAATGTTTTCTTTGTCAAATCAGGTTTAAAAGTTTCACAAATAAAGTTAAAGATATATTTATCGCTTATATATTTCTTATTTAATCCTTTTGTTTTACTTGTTTTTTATTCATTATCCAGGACAACATTCATTGTTTTAAGATCATAAAAATGTCCTGAATTTTAAATAATAATAATTATAGTTTTTTTTTATAGTTATAGTATATAGTTATAGTTAATATTTAATTAGAGATTTACAGAATCGAGATTCAGTATCAGGTTTATTGAAAATACGTTAAAATGAATAAATAAAATGAAATAATAATAATGAAATAAGTCCTGCAAATATTAAAGTATTTATTAAAAAACGAATTATAACATTAAACAAGTAAATAAATAAAATTAAATATCTAAAGTTTTCTTGATTTTTTTTATTTTTAGACTTTTTTAGACTAATTTTCAAAATATACTAAAGATTTGAAGCTCAAACGGCAGCTAACACTGTTAGCAACTGGCTAAGCTAACAAGTAGCTAGCATATGTGATTTTATTTATTTGTGTTTTATTATTGTTTTTTAATCTATTGTTATAGCTTCATGGTATATAAATAAGTAAGTAAGTAAGTAATATTTATTTCGAGACCAGGGTCACAAAGCGCTATGTGAAAAATGTCCATTTTGTAGGTAAATCAATAACTTGAACATTAATATTTATAATATAAGTCGTTTTTTTGTAATTCAAAATCATTTAAATTTAAAGAATCATTTTTAATAAGTTTTGAAACAATTGTATATTTTTACTAAATTAATTATTAGTTTCATAGAATCAATTTTATAATTACCAGGTTTTCTTACTGAGAATTATTCTCTTTTAATTGTTTTCCTTTTTTTCCTTTTGACCATTTTTAACATAAAAAAAATCTTAAACCAAAATACAAAAAATCCTTTTGAACAAAAAAAAACTTTTCTTCTTTTTCACTGAATGAGATTATTTCTATAAACGTTTATTCTTCTTCATCCCATGTTGGAATAAATGTTCCTTCGTTTCTCCTTCATCACTGTTTTCATCGCTCACCAGCATCTTTTTGTTTTTAAACTAACACTGTGTTGAACCGTCTTCATCAGGGTGGTCTAACTTTAGGGGAAGATCTGTCCATCAGCTGAAGATAGAGAGTATTTAGGAAACATCTGCTTCACTGAAGCGCGACACGTTTTCACCTCCGTCAGTGAAAGAGAGACGAGCGTCGACTCCAGGGATCAATAAGGCGGTGATTGACAGGAAGTGATTCTGCAGATGTTGAGACTTTGTTGCTTTATTTGTTTTCAAAGTTATTGTTGAACGAGACTGAAAAGAAAAACTCTTTAAGTATTTTTATTTACATTTTAAGGTCAATATCATTTACAATATCATGACATTCTTGACGCTTTGAATGTAACTTTTATTCTCTGGTTTTAATCTTTACAAGCTGTGATCAAGAGGATCAAAAGTCAAATAAGCTCCTTGGCAGAGGTATGCATAATCTCAGTGCTTTTGTCGAGCCAGTCAGGGTTGGAGGTGAAGGACACCCTGGACAGGTTGCCGGTCCAACAGAGGGTCATGATGTTCTTACACACGAGGATTAAAAGTTTTGTTTTTCATGAAGCTTCAGCTAGCTTAGCTAACACCTGACCAGGTAACATCCAGGTCAATTAACAACATCCAGGAAGTGACCAGGTTAATTAATAGTGTCCAGGAAGTGACCAGGTTTATTAACAACATACAGGAAGTGACCAGGTAAATTAACAACATACAGGAAGTGACCAGGTAAATTAACAACATACAGGAAGTGACCAGGTAAATTAACAACATACAGGAAGTGACCAGGTAAATTAACAACATCCAGGAAGTGACCAGGTAAATTAACAACATCCAGGAAGTGACCAGGTAAATTAACAACATACAGGAAGTGACCAGGTAAATTAACAACATCCAGGAAGTGACCAGGTAAATTAACAACATCCAGGAAGTGACCAGGTAAATTAACAACAGCCAGGAAGTGACCAGGTAAATTAACAACATACAGGAAGTGAGCAGGTAAATTAACAACATCCAGGAAGTGACCAGTTAAATTAACAACATACAGGAAGTGACCAGGTAAATTAACAACATCCAGGAAGTGAGCAGGTTAATTATCAACATCCAGGAAGTGACCAGGTAAATTAACAACATCCAGGAAGTGACCAGGTTAATTAACAACATCCAGGAAGTGACCAGGTAAATTAACAACATCCAGGAAGTGACCAGGTAAATTAATAGTGTCCAGGAAGTGACCAGGTAAAGGATTAACTACCAGGAAGTGACCAGGTAAATAGACAACATCCAGGAAGTGACCAGGTAAACTAATAGTGTCCAGGAAGTGACCAGGTAAAGGATTAACTACCAGGAAGTGACCAGGTAAATTAACAACATCCAGGAAGTGACCAGGTAAACTCATATTGTCCAGGAAGTGACCAGGTAAATGATTAACATCCAGGAAGTGACCAGGTTAATTAACAACATCCAGGAAGTGACCAGGTAAATTAACAACATCCAGGAAGTGACCAGGTAAATTAATAGTGTCCAGGAAGTGACCAGGTAAAGGATTAACTACCAGGAAGTGACCAGGTAAAGGATTAACTACCAGGAAGTGACCAGGTAAATAGACAACATCCAGGAAGTGACCAGGTAAACTAATAGTGTCCAGGAAGTGACCAGGTAAAGGATTAACTACCAGGAAGTGACCAGGTAAATAGACAACATCCAGGAAGTGACCAGGTAAATTAACAACATCCAGGAAGTGAGCAGGTAAATTAACAACATACAGGAAGTGAGCAGGTAAATTAACAACAGCCAGGAAGTGACCAGGTAAATTAACAACATACAGGAAGTGAGCAGGTAAATTAACAACATCCAGGAAGTGACCAGTTAAATTAACAACATACAGGAAGTGACCAGGTAAATTAACAACATCCAGGAAGTGAGCAGGTTAATTATCAACATCCAGGAAGTGACCAGGTAAATTAACAACATCCAGGAAGTGACCAGGTTAATTAACAACATCCAGGAAGTGACCAGGTAAATTAACAACATCCAGGAAGTGACCAGGTAAATTAATAGTGTCCAGGAAGTGACCAGGTAAAGGATTAACTACCAGGAAGTGACCAGGTAAATAGACAACATCCAGGAAGTGACCAGGTAAACTAATAGTGTCCAGGAAGTGACCAGGTAAAGGATTAACTACCAGGAAGTGACCAGGTAAATTAACAACATCCAGGAAGTGACCAGGTAAACTCATATTGTCCAGGAAGTGACCAGGTAAATGATTAACATCCAGGAAGTGACCAGGTTAATTAACAACATCCAGGAAGTGACCAGGTAAATTAACAACATCCAGGAAGTGACCAGGTAAATTAATAGTGTCCAGGAAGTGACCAGGTAAAGGATTAACTACCAGGAAGTGACCAGGTAAAGGATTAACTACCAGGAAGTGACCAGGTAAATAGACAACATCCAGGAAGTGACCAGGTAAACTAATAGTGTCCAGGAAGTGACCAGGTAAAGGATTAACTACCAGGAAGTGACCAGGTAAATAGACAACATCCAGGAAGTGACCAGGTAAATTAACAACATCCAGGAAGTGAGCAGGTTAATTATCAACATCCAGGAAGTGACCAGGTAAATTAACAACATCCAGGAAGTGACCAGGTAAATTAACAACATCCAGGAAGTGACCAGGTAAATTAATAGTGTCCAGGAAGTGACCAGGTAAAGGATTAACTACCAGGAAGTGACCAGGTAAATAGACAACATCCAGGAAGTGACCAGGTAAACTAATAGTGTCCAGGAAGTGACCAGGTAAAGGATTAACTACCAGGAAGTGACCAGGTAAATTAACAACATCCAGGAAGTGACCAGGTAAACTCATATTGTCCAGGAAGTGACCAGGTAAATGATTAACATCCAGGAAGTGACCAGGTTAATTAACAACATCCAGGAAGTGACCAGGTAAATTAATAGTGTCCAGGAAGTGACCAGGTAAAGGATTAACTACCAGGAAGTGACCAGGTAAATAGACAACATCCAGGAAGTGACCAGGTAAACTAATAGTGTCCAGGAAGTGACCAGGTAAAGGATTAACTACCAGGAAGTGACCAGGTAAATAGACAACATCCAGGAAGTGACCAGGTAAACTCATATTGTCCAGGAAGTGACCAGGTAAATGATTAACTACCAGGTAGTGACCAGGTAAATAAACAACATCCAGGAAGTGACCAGGTAAAGGATTAACTACCAGGAAGTGACCAGGTAAACTAATAGTGTCCAGGAAGTTACCAGGTAAACTAATAGTGTCCAGGAAGTGACCAGGTAAGTGATCAACTACCAGGAAGTGAACGGATCTTTCTACAAACATTCCTCGACCTCCAATGATGTTCCATCAGTTTTATTTTCAGGAACAACCTTCCGCCACTTTACTGGCCTCCTTCTGACCCACTCGGGTCAGCGGAACCAAACAGCAGCTCAGGTGGAGAACGAACACATCCGTCCGTCCGCAGCCGCCGGAGGCCAGACTGACTTATGAAGCTCAGAGGGGCGCCAGGACGGGCGCCGTGTTTATTTACGCTCGTGTTTAACAAGCTTTATAATTCATAAGTGAGAGCTAGAGGCCCTCAGGGGCCCAAATATTTATGTAAGTGGGACACACACACACACCTACACACACACACCTACACACACACACTCACATTATTACATACACACACACACACATGTTTTCCTCGCAGCCATCTCTCATTATGAGCGGGGCCTGTGGCCCCGAAACACCTCAAAGCCGACACGTGAGATTATCCACTGATGAATGGATGAAAACGAGTGTGTGTTTGGAGGAGAGAAGTTCTGGAGAAAGATGGAGTGATGGTGGAGGAAGAGAGGAGGGAGGAGAGTGACGACACCGAGCAAAGATGCAGCAGAGACGGAGAGAAACTACTACGACTGGAAAATAAAACTTTCTTCTCTTCTTTCTGCTCATCACACGTTTTCCTGCTTTTATGGTCAGACTTTACTTTCTCTGTTTCTCTAATGATGACCATTGAGCTCCTTCTGTATGATAAAACTACTTTACTGTCTTCACCTCGCCTGCACTCTCTTCTTCGCCTCCCTTCACCTCACAATATTCTGCAACCACTTCTGTTGCTTCTTTAATAAATCAAACAGTTTCTGTTATAATTTCATTAATCAATTGATATTAATATCAGGTTTATTTATTATTTTGTTTTTAATTTGTACACATTTTTACTGCAGTTACATTGTTTTTACCACAGTTTATTTCATAAATTGTAATCGTGTATAATACTTTTAACACAAATCAATTTTAGGTTAAAAATGTGTTTTAACATATTTAACACATTTTCAATGATTTTTAATAGAACGTATAGTTGCTGTTTATTTAAAGAAAAAACTTTAAATTATTTTATTTAATATTCTACTCATTATTCTGTATTTCTTTAATATTAATAAATCATATGATACGTTGTATGTTGAGTAAATAATCAGTTGAAACCATGTGTGTCTGTTAGATTTATTATTCTAATGTTATTTAAATGTCAATATTCTTTGGATTATTATCTTCATTATACAACATTTGGAATATTCATGATCACCTATTTTTGTTATGGCTCATTAAGATAAAACACAAAACAAGAACTTAAAATTAAAAGCAAATAAAAAGACGTGACCTGCACAATATTGGAGTGAAATCAGTGAAATGTCAGCGAAGGACTTGTACAGCAGCTGCCACTCAAACAATATAAAACCATTAAAGTGAAAACGTTGTTGTTCTGTGGCTGTAAATGTCGTCAGGAATGCGGATCAGAGTGAAATTGAGCGTCTGCGTCGGTTAATCTTCTCCAGACGTGAGTTTACGACTCGTAATGATCCTGTAATGACCTCCAGAAGATCCGTCTTCACGGCCGCCATCGTTGGAGGTCGACGAGCTCGACACTCGTCTCTGCTCCGTCACTTCCTCTTCCTCTGAATCAGCAGAAAAGTCAAGAGCGAATGGTTTTCCTCTGATTACTTGATTTAACAAAGAAAAAGATCTCAGATCCAGGTTCCCCGGTGTTTGTTTTAATCAGGGTTTGTGGTGACACTGGGGTTCCGTGGCGGTGCAGCTCGGGGATGTCCAGCAATTGTGGATTTGTTTTTGTTCAGAAAGATTTTTGGATTTTTTTATTGGAGCCAAACCTGATTAGATCTCACTGGGAATAGAATATGTTGTTTTTTAAGTCAGCGGTTCATTTAAAAACCGCAATGTTGGAGAATGTTGTTGTAAGTTTCTTAATTTGAGTCATTGAGGTATTATTGCATCTAATTACATGATTATAACTCGCTTCACTTTCTCTCATTTGTTATGACAACGTGGCAAAGGATAGAACATGGGAGGGAATTTTTTTAGGACCACAACATTGATTTTCCCATAACTTTCTTTTTTTTTTTTTTAAATGACCCAAAAAAAATGTAATTTTCAGATTTAAAAGACTCAAAGACTGAAACCAGTGTTTCAGCTGTAATTACATCTTTTTAACTGTATTATTTAGTTATTCTGATATATATTTTGATTATTATGTGCATTTTATTGATGTATTACGAGCCTCACTCGTGCAATACATGCTCTTTATTATGACCAGCACTGTTTCCACTTCCACACTGTTGGACGAATAAAGGTTTTATCTTATCTTATCTTGAAATAAATACAATTTTTACTGTACATAAGACGATAAAATGTGCTTATATTTCCGTTTTGAAGTTAACACTTTACTAAACAAACACTAACAATACACACAAAATGTAACAAAATAAGATTGAAGATAACAAGGATGAATAAAGTTTCATTCAAAGCAATGATAGACAAATTACGATATAATAATCATTTTAGTTTTCTTGTGCTACAACATGTGGTGTGTCACAAATCGCACACTTCTACACTTACACTTAACATTTTCAGTGCGAAATGTCGTACTTTACGCACACTCAAACGGCCAGAATATTGAGTGTGGATTGATGCACACTTTCTACCCTCGACGTCTCCTTCTTAGTGACGTAGATGAAGCTAAACTGAAACTACGTCACTGACGACGTGTCCTCGGAGCAGATACTGACAAATGTCTCCAGAAAACACTCATTTTACCACAAAGCAACACAACAACAGTAATCACACAATGAAACACAAGTTAAAAACTTGTTTCTATTGGAGTAAAGTGCTGTCAAGTGTTGATGAACGTCTGGTTGTAAACAGCGTTAAAAAGTAGTAGAAGCTGTCGCCTTTCCTCTAAGTGTGTAGCGGTAGAGTTTGATTTGAGACAGTACTAAAGTAAGTGCACTGGACGCAGGAAAACGATCAAACAGGTTATTAAGTTGTGTTTCGTTCAGTGACGAAGATTCAATTTAGCGCCATCTTATGGCGGCGGTTAAGGGTGGGAAGTGATCGATCCACACTCAATTTTCCGGACGTTTGAGTGCACCAGTTGAGTGCTCATTGCACACTACATTTTCGCACACTGCTCATCGGGACGCACTTGTGTACCCAAATAATAAGTGTAAAGGCAGAAGTGCACGATTTGGGACACACTCCATAGCTGTGTCTCAAATCACATACTAGCGTACTAAATGTTAGTATTTTTAGTGCATGAGTGCGTCTCAATTCTTAGTATGTGAACTGTAGTGCTCCATACACACTAAATTGTCACTAAAACTACACTAAACGACTCCATCTTAGTGACGTTGTAAACGGAAGTATACTATATATATATATATATTTATACATATATATATTTATATATATATATATATATATATATATATATATATACGTATATATATATATATATATATATATATATATATATTAGGGTAGAAAGTGCCCATTGATCCATACTCAGTTTTGTGGGCGTTTTAGATATGATATAGTATAGTAAATATAGTAAATATTTCGCCAATATTTCTCTTATTTCTTGATCCAAATCAAACGTGCTGCCAGCAGGTGTCGCTAGTGTTCCTACAGCTGGTTGAAATCATCCTTAAATAGTAGCAGAAGAAGAAGCTGTCGTCTCATTTTCTGTTAGTATTTGATTAGAGACATACTATCTGTGGAGAATTAGTTACTAGTTAGTACGTACACTATCCTGATGCATACTTACCAGTGCACTCAGAGAAGTGTGTGATTTGAGACACAGCTCTGGTTTTGAGGAAGTGTTTGCTTAAAGAAAACATACAAAGCATTTGTCGTGGTCATTTAAAAGATATCGAACCAACAGTTTTCTCCTTTTTTTTCGTTCACGTTTCTTGAATTGCTTGAAATATTTGATATAGTTCCGACGTCACTGGGAAAGTGTCGTCGAATCTTTTGTTTCTAATCTCCTGAAACTCAGTGTGTGGTTCGAATCCTGGACGCTACCGTCTCCGTCGCAGCAGACGTTGTGAGTCCGGTCACGTCTCAGGTTCGTGTGGACTGTTGGCAAACATCCTTCCCAGTACTGAGGCTCTTCCCCCGGAGCCTCCTGAGATAAGTTAATATTACACTTGGCAGTTCGTCCGACGTGCGGCTCGCGGCCAAATATCTGCAGGAAGAAAACAAACCGTGTTTTGACAAACATTCTTGTGTTGATCCTGCAAATGTTTGTGAGTCTAATGCGAAAGATCTGCCGCGTGAAACGTGATTGTTGTGTTGACTCGTGAAGTTTGTGTGCAGATGGTTCCGTTATCGTAGCTGTTAGACTTGAACATGTGGAAGATGTTTATTTTTTCTTCTTCTTCTTCTTTTATTGTCTTTTATTTTTTACGTTTCAATTATATTCTGGTTTCAGAAAATAAACGTTGCAGCTCATGTTTCCATCACGTTCATTGAACGTTACTGTTATTATCATTGTCGTCTTCTTCATTAGTCAGGACTGTGTGGCGCCACCTTCAGGCCTGGCATGTGTATTACATCATTTTCTCTAACAAGAGGTCCTACTTGTTGAACATCCCGATCTCGGTACTCGTTTGCTTTAGTCTGGTCTTTATACCTACATTTTTATATTGGATTTCAAAGACTACGAAAACGACTCTAAAAGTTGTGTTGTTGACCTGTTGTGTTGACCTGTTGTGTGTCGATGGATCGGAGAAGTGTTTGCCCACGATCGCGGGCCTCGCACGCTCAACAGAACCTCTTGACGGCGACCGGCCAAGTGGAACCAGGTCCGCTCGGAACGGCATTAACCCCGTGACTCCGGGAGAGAAAGAAACTCTCGTCTTCTATGGATCCACTCGGATGGTTGTTGGTTCTGTGAAGTTCTCCTGGCGAACTGCAAACAAAAAGTCCTCCCGTCTTTTCACTCCACATTTTTTCCCCGGACACACACACACATATAACACACCTCGCTCCACAAAGGCAGCGAGGACAGACGGGAGTCTCGGGGTCTCTCCATGAAAAGAGCTGGAGGGTCTTCACCTGAGTCCTGAAGGTCCTGATCCACCCCACCGAGATACACTGTTCAGAACCTAGAACCTCTGAGGCGTCATCATCATCATCACGTCTTGACCGCACAGATGTGGTTTTGTTGCCTGTAAAAGTCGCCGTGAAAGATTACGAGCTGCTTTAAAAACCCTTCCGAGCGTGGTCCTGGTCCAGGAAGGAAGAGGTTCTGCTGCACATCTGCTGCTTCTCCTGCGACTCCTGCTCGCTCAACAAAGATCTTTGTTAAATCTTTAAGAGGTGAAGCGGCTGCTCCGGCATCTTTATGTGAGATTTACGCGACACTTTTATGCGAGACATTAGCGGCGCTTCGCCACTGGTCGCGACGAATCTTCAGTTTATGGAGTTTCTTTGGCTTCTGGAAATCCCTTCCGACGCCACGTGGGTCCTTCATCCACCGACATGTTGCAGGATTAACGACTTCTGTTTCACCGTTTGAGCCAAAAACCATCTTAAAAGTGTTATTCATCGCACAGTAGTAACTTGAAGCTGTAAATCAAAAGAATACTTTTAAAGATGTTTCTGAAGAGTTCAGTTCCCACCTCTGACAGGTGAACTGTGACGCTTTGAGGTGTTTCCTGCTGAGAAGGTTTCTCTCGGTTCTTATCTGCGTCCATCGGTCCAACGCTCTCCAGGCATGTCCTGACCTCGCTCTGGGTGACGGGGAAGAAGATTATGAGGCTACATTGTAAACGAATACAATTCTTTTTTTTTTAACTCATGAAAGTCAATTTTAGCTTAAGTTTCTTACATTCTCTGCAATGTTTTATTTGATCTAAAACATTTATTATATTATTTCTTTTTTTACTTTTCTTGCTTATTTTTACGCATTAAATTTAAGGTATATTAACATTTTTGATTCTTTCTGGCAACGGCTCAATATTGATTTGCTTTTTTTAAGGTTTTTTTTTTTATTTGTGTTGATGTTTATTTTTTATTTTCGTACGACAGTAAAATCTATTCTATTTTACACTTTTCCTCTCCAGACTTTCGATGAATCACTTGATCTTTCTACTTCAAAATACTGTGTAAAATATTGAGTATTTCAACAGATATTTAGGCTGGAAATCATCATCAAAGGAAGTTTATTGAAGTCACTTTTACGATCACTTTGTTCGACCAAAAACAACTAGTTGAAGAACGACTGAAGCGATGAAGAGCTGATAGAGGAAGATAAACACTGAGAGCAGGAAGACAAAATATTTACGACTGGAGGAGATGATTTAAAGATAATTGGATGGATGGATGGATGGATGGATGGATGGATGGATGGATGGATGGATGGATGGATGGATGGATGGATGGATGGATGGATGGATGGATGGATGGATGGATGGATGGATGGATGGATGGATGGATGGAGGGAGGGAGGGAGGGAGGGAGGGAGGGAGGGAGGGATGGAGGGATGGATGGAGGGATGGGGGATGGATGGATGGATGTAGGGAGGGATGGATGGTTGGATGGATGGATGGATGGATGGATGGATGGATGGATGGATGGATGGATGGATGGATGGATGGATGGATGGATGGATGGATGGATGGATGGATGGATGGATGGATGGATGGATGGATGGATGGATGGATGGATGGATGGATGGATGGAGAGATGGGGATAGATGGATGGATGTAGGGAGGGATGGATGGATGGATGGAGGGAGGGAGGGAGGGATGGATGGATGGATGGATGGATGGATGGATGGAGGGAGGGAGGGATGGATGGATGGATGGATGGATGGATGGATGGATGGATGGATGGATGGATGGATGGATGGATGGATGGATGGATGGAGGGAGGGAGGGAGGGAGGGAGGGATGGATGGATGGATGGAAGGAGGAAGGGAGGGAGGGAGGGAGGGAGGGAGGGAGGGAGGGAGGGAGGGAGGGAGGGAGGGAGGGTGGGAGGGAGGGATGGAGGGAGGGATGGATGGATGGATGGATGGATGGATGGATGGATGGATGGAGGGAGGGAGGGATGGATGGATGGATGGATGGATGGATGGATGGATGGATGGATGGATGGATGGATGGATGGATGGATGGATGGATGGATGGATGGATGGATGGATGGAGGGATGGAGGGAGGGAGGGATGGATGGATGGATGGATGGATGGATGGATGGATGGATGGATGGATGGATGGATGGATGGATGGATGGATGGATGGATGGACGGACGGACGGAGGGAGGGAGGGAGGGAGGGAGGGAGGGAGGGATGGATGGATGGATGGATGGATGGATGGATGGATGGAGGGAGGGAGGGAGGGAGGGAGGGAGGGAGGGATGGATGGATGGATGGAGGGAGGGAGGGAGGGAGGGAGGGAGGGAGGGATGGAGGGATGGATGGATGGATGATGGATGGATGGATGGATGGATGGATGGATGGATGGATGGATGGATGGATGGATGGATGGATGGATGGATGGATGGATGGATGGATGGATGGATACTTTATTGATCCCTTGAGGAGAAATGATTTTGTCCAGCAGCAATAAATACATCCATCCAAAAAAACATGTTAAAACAATCAAATAAATGCAATCAAATAAATAAATAAATACAATCAAATAAATACATAAATACAATAAATGCATAAATATATACAAGAAATATTTTTAAAAAAACAACGCTATACTTATAATAAGCTCGTAGTTAGAACAAAACCATTTTCTACCATTTTTGTCTTTGCAGACGAATAAGTCCCGACACAGACCAGTTCATCAATCGATCGATTGATTGATTGATTGATTGATTGATTGATTGAGAACAGTTCATGACGGTCGTTGGTTCAGAATCACATCAACGACTAAAAATGGCTTTTTTTCCGGAGCGAACCAAAACGTTTTACTACAGATTTGTTGGAACTAAAACGTTAGACCCTCTGAATGTATCTTCCGTAGACATTAGCGCGGTGATCCATTATTCTCGTTGAACCTCGTTGAAAATCTGCATCAGGATCTGACACGACTGACTCACGTCGATATGAAGCTCTGGCCTTGAACTCCCATCTTCATCGTCGTCGTCCTCAATAAAAACAAACTCATTTCATCTCAACGCACTTTTATCTCAGATCCAGATCAAACGTCACCTTCACTTCTGGGAGGAAGGAGCAGAAACGACGAGTCCGAGAGCCGAGGGTCTTGTTTTCACAGCTGAAGCCACTTCACGAAGCTTTAAATCTCGCCGCAGCTAAAAGCTCTCGGACTTCTGGGACCTCGAGGACCAGGTTTCGTGCTCGACACGAGCCGATCGGTCGGGATTTCCTTCACGTTCTTTGACAAACAGCATGAACTTGTGTTCGGTGTGTGTGTGTGACTGATGGTCTCCACTCTGGCAGGGGAACATCTCGGCGGCCCCCACAAGAGTCAGAACTCAGGAGCCCCTCCTGCCGCGGCGATGAGTTTAGGAAACGATCCGTCATGTTGCACACGCTCGCTGACCTCACCTGCTGCTTTAACTGCAACCTCCCGCGTCGCGGCCAACAGTCGCCGCGGGGCTGAAGGATCTACTCCTCCGAGGGTCAGACGCAGATGTTGGGAAGTAGCTCCGAAGTAATATTTACAGATTTATACGAGCCGGACGAAGACAAACAGAGAGACGAGACGCTCGGGTCCCAGTTGTGCCGACTCTGCCTGAATAAATGTCTTTAAAGTGCAGAAAACTGGGATATTTTGACAAGCGTTTCTGAGAAACATGGAAATGTTTTCCCTGCTTTTCTGAAGACAAGACGAAGGTTTTTGTTCATAAACTCGTTTCTGCTGAGTCGGGGAATTTGTTTCGAGTCCAGATTCAATATTATCCCAAACATGACGAAGTTTCTGTAAAGTTCATACGATGTGAAGCAGCGACGCTTGGTTTCAATACATTTTTAAAAATATTTTTTACCAGCGACCGTTCATGAAGCTTCACCAAACACTGTCCTCATAATGGGAGCCACTAGATGGCGCTCAGTTCTATAACATGTGAGTTTCAATCTATAATTTAAAGAAACTAAATAAACGAATGCTTCATGAAGCGTCATCAGCCAATCACAGCACCGGGAGTTATGTCACACAAATGTTTGTGTGAAACTTATAAAAAGTATATTTTTTACAGTT
This sequence comes from Callionymus lyra, assembly GCF_982586985.1. Lineage (NCBI taxonomy): Eukaryota > Metazoa > Chordata > Actinopteri > Syngnathiformes > Callionymidae > Callionymus > Callionymus lyra. The sequence continues at coordinate 42,660,748 of NC_141818.1, read as the reverse complement.
TTCTGACGATTAGAAAATAATCTTTAACAAGATTTTCACGAAATGTTCAGGAATTGAGAAGAAAGTCCTTCAAAGAGTCGTAACTCTGGAGGAGCTGCTGGACTTATTTGCACTACAGTGTGTGTTTTGTGCGACTGTGTTGTGCGACTGTTGCGAACTCGCCGTCAACGTCGAACTCGTTGCCATCTATGATATTTCAAAGGCTAAAAAAAGCTCTTGAATTATGTTAAAAAACTAGAAACAGGTAAAGCGACATTTGTTCAGAAAGAGATCTTGTCATGTAAATGAGCTGCTCGGCAGGGGTCTGCGCTCTCTCCAGACATGTTTCAAAGATTTGAATTCATTCACAGATATTTTTCTTTATAATATTAATATTGTTTCATTGGTTGTAATTCATTTATATTCTTATATTATTTCTTAATTGTTGTACATGTATTTATTTATCGCATTAGTATTTGTGTATTTTTCCTTTTCCTTTTATTAAGTTTATTAAAAACAAAATTTCAAGATGGAACAATAATTTATCTTGAATTAAGTAGAACAAACAAAATTTAAAAAAAAAGGACAAAAATATTCAAAAATCATTTCATCAATATCATTTGTTTTTTCCAGACTAAACCAAGGTTTATAAAAAGAATAAAATACAAATTTGGACAAAAAAACTATTGTGTTTCCGCTAAATTGTGTAATTGTGTACCCATACATGTACTCTCCACAAGTCCCATAATGCACTGCAACAGTTGTAAGAGGCCGAAGCGACGTGTGTTCCGATCGTACAAATGTTCATCTCCGGTGATCTCTCAATCCGGCGTCGTATTTATGGACCACCTGGTCACCTCGAAGGATCCTGGGGCGACCCGGTCACCCGTAAAAAGGACTTTTAAGAGCGTCCGGGAATGTTGTGAGCCAACATTGACGTTTGGTTCAAAAAAAAAAGAGCCCCCTGGTCCGACAGGTTTATGAGGACACACACACACACAGACACACACACACACACACACACACACACACACACACACTGCTCAGACAGTAGTGATCCAGAACCAGTGGGATCAACGCTTCCATGGATGGACTCACTGAAGGTGAGGCAGACACGACAGTCGACTTCCTCCCAGTGCAGAGTCAACAAACGTTCGTCCTGTCAATCAAGTCCCGTTTCTCCGCCTCCTCCAGAATTAAAATATCGAACCGATGAGAAACCGATCGTCGTCCACATGTTTGTCTTTCAAAACCCTGCTTCTCCTCAGAGGCGCCGGAGCCTCTGATGTGGAGCCCCGGCGAGAGCGGTTCCGAGGGGGTCCGGGACGCAGGGGGATCCAGATGTGAGCGTCTGCAGACGTCTGGTCCTGACAAATGTTTTCAACCTCTCAGACCCGCTGAGCTCGTTCATCAATCTCTCGTCGCGCCCGGAAAACAAACGTCCGAGATTATTTTCTTCGTTCTTTAAATATTTTCTCTGAACGAATACAATGGTGGTTCCAGGGGTCAAGGGTCACCTTGTTAAGCCGTCACACAGGAGCGATGCTGATTTGATGTGAATTATTGAAAATGTTTTTCTGTTTGTTTTTCACTGGTATTTGAATTTCACACGTCAACATGTACATTTATTACGAAAACTAATGTTTACAACTTTCTTAAAAATTTAGATGCAGATCAAACACATTTGACTCAAATCTTGACTTTCATTTGAGCAACTGGGTCAACATGGAGTCAAAAACATTTGCTTAAAAATTACAAATTTTGAGTTGTTTTTTTCTTGAGAAATACATTGTGATGTCACTTGTATTATTTTAACTAAAGTCACATATAATAATTCATGTAATGAACGGACAAACTTCTGTTTCTGTTCTTGGAATGACCTTTTTTATAAAAGCACTCAGGAAGCACATACCTCTGCCAAGGCCCTTATTTACTAGCGATGGCTTCATGAAACTCATTTTTCTACTCATTAAATGGCATTTTAATGAAACAACATTTATTTTAAATCAAGAGCGCCATCTACCGAAATCTATGAATTTACGACCCATGGTGATGTTACATTTATTTACAGCAATTACACTAATTTAACAAAAAAAATAAATACAATTAAAAGTTATTTTATTTAGAAAACGCTTGCAGGCAGAGTGACCCACCTTCAAAATGTTGGCCGATCCAGATGGAACACATGATTTTCTTACTGTTCTTTGTCACATTTCCTTCATCTATTCGTTCGTTTTTTGAGTTATTTTTAAACAAAGTAAAAACACAGGACGTGTAAATATGTTTTCATTGATTACATTGTTCACAAATTAAATAATTGCATAAACTGATAATGTTGAGATTGTAAGAAAATGTTTTAAAGTTTAATCACACCAAAAAAATGATGAATCACTGAAAAAACATTTTATCAGGCAGATCAAGAGTCTCTAGAAAATATTCTTTAGTAATATTTCCTTACGTTAAACTTTTACTTTTGTTGTGTTTCTTCGTCCACAGATGGACGTTCAGTCTCAGAGTCTTCCCGACAATACAACGTCGTGTTTTTCCTCCGGAAAAAAGAGGAAACACGATCCGACGCTTGCACTCGGGCGGCCATGACAGCTGGTATTTTTCGGCGTCACTTCTGCCGAACATTCCGGCTTCGCTGATACGGATCTAAAGTCCTTAACGAGCCGGAGTGAGACGGGAAACATGGACGACGTCTGCGGGATTGAATACACGAAGATCAAGGATTATAAACTGCTTTGATTGGAGCAAACACTGGAGTAATTAACTCAAATATTTACTGAGTCATGGTTGTCGGTTCGAATCCCACAGAGTCTGAATATTTAACGTTGTTTTGATTTAGATCAGCAGCTTGAGGATCCGTGGAATAAACAATTGTTCAAAACGAAATGTAGAAACAAATTGGGAAAGATAAAGGTTTATGAGGACACACACACACAGACACACACACACACACACACACACCTCTCGTCCAATCAGGGAACTCCTGACAGTAGTAATCGAGAACGAGTGCGATCAACGCTTCGTACAGTCTGAATATTTAACATTATTTTTACGAGGTCAAAACAAATGTAGAAACCATTAAAGGTTTACGAGGACACACACACACATACACACACACACACACACACACACCTCTCGTCCAATCAGGGAACTCCAGACAGTAGTAATCGAGAACGAGTGCGATCAACGCTTCGTACAGTCTGAATATTTAACATTATTTTTACGAGGTCAAAACAAATGTCGAAACCATTAAAGGTTTACGAGGACACACACACACATACACACAAAAATAATATTTTCACAAAACAAGAAAGTCAGAAGTACATATCTGTGTTAAAAATACCTTAAAATGAAATATAAATTTTGAAAAAAATAATAAAGAAAATGTTCAGTTATTTGCAATAATTTAGTAATTTGTATTTTGAAAAATCACCAAACGTAGAAACCATTAAAGGTTTACGAGGACACACACACACACATACACACAAAAACAATATTTTCACATAACACCAAGAATATAGTTTAAAACATAAAACAAACTTCAATTGATCGTGTTTCACTAACAATACTTTTTTTTTTAGAGCCGTCTGTAAGTTTCAGTTGTTGCAGTACATTATGGAAGGTGTCGAGTTATCGAGATGATTTTCATGGTCACCGGTCGTTCCTGACGTCCATTTTGAATCTTCCATGATTCCATAACGACACAGTCGTAGACTCCGGGTTCAAAACCCCTCATTTCCTCCTCGGACCTCCATGTGTGGTCATCTCAAGTGCCCGCCAATAACTCTGCCCGAGGGGGGGGTGGGGTACCGGCAATTCCACTGAGGTCAGAGGTCAAGTTTGGCCCCCTTAATGGAAAGTTCTCTTTAACACTCCCAGCCAATCACAACATCAGCTGCTCCCCCAGGACCCTGTGATGTCATGAGGAATGTGTAGAAAGATTCCACGCGAGCGACGGTCGATACCGAACATCACGTCTCGATCGAGCTTTTTATTCACGTGTTTTCAATCTCGTTCTCCGACCCGAGCCTCGGACTCGCCGAGTATTAAATCTCCGCTCGACGGGGGTCGTTACGACCAGAGGGACGAAGAACGTTGGGATTAAGTTTCAGTGAAAGCAGCAGAACCTGGAGCCAAAAATGTGACACAGTCTCGTTTCCATCCAGGCATCCTCAGCGGAGCACAGATAGAATGATCCTCCGCCAGAGAATAATTCAATTCAGCGCCGCTTAAAGTTTTACATCGAGCTGGAGGAAGTGAAGATCTGATGGAGGAGGTGAAGACCTGCTGGAGGAGGTGAGGATCTGCTGGAGGAGGTGAAGACCTGCTGGAGGAGGTGAAGACCTGCTGGAGGAGGTGAAGACCTGCTGGAGGAGGTAAAGATCTGCTAGAGGAGGTGAAGATCTGCTGGAGGAGGTGAAGATCTGCTAGAGGAGGTGAAGATCTGCTGGAGGAGGTGAAGATCTGCTGGAGGAGGTGAAGATCTGCTGCAGGAGGTGAAGACCTTCTGGAGGAGGTGACGACCTGCTGGAGGAGGTGAAGACCTGCTGGAGGAGGTGAAGACCTTCTGGAGGAGGTGACGACCTGCTGGAGGAGGTGAAGATCTGCTGGAGGAGGTGAAGACCTGCTGGAGGAGGTGAAGACCTGCTGGAAGACGTGAAGATCTGCTGGAGGAGGTGAAGACCTGCTGGAGGAGGTGAAGACCTGCTGGAGGAGGTAAAGATCTGCTAGAGGAGGTGAAGATCTGCTGTAGGAGGTGAAGATCTGCTGGAGGAGGTGAAGATCTGCTGGAGGAGGTGAAGACCTGATGGAGGAGGTGAAGACCTGATGAAGGAGGTGAAGACCTGCTGGAGGAGGTGAAGATCTGCTGGAGGAGGTGAAGACCTGCTGGAGGAGGTGAAGATCTGCTGGAGGAGGTGAAGACCTGCTGGAGGAGGTGAAGACCTGCTGGAGGAGGTAAAGATCTGCTGGAGGAGGTGAAGATCTGCTGCAGGAGGTGAAGACCTACTGGAGGAGGTGACGACCTGCTGGAGGAGGTGAAGACCTGCTGGAGGAGGTGCAGATCTGTTGGAGGAGGTGAGGATCTGCTGCAGGAGGTGAAGACCTTCTGGAGGAGGTGACGACCTGCTGGAGGAGGTGAAGACCTTCTGGAGGAGGTGACGACCTGCTGGAGGAGGTGAAGACCAGCTGGAGGAGGTGAAGACCTTCTGGAGGAGGTGAAGACCTGCTGGAGGAGGTGAAGACCTGCTGGAAGAGGTGAAGATCTGCTGGAGGAGGTGAAGACTTGCTGGAGGAGGTGAAGACCTGCTGGAGGAGGTAAAGATCTGCTAGAGGAGGTGAAGATCTGCTGGAGGAGGTGAAGATCTGCTGGAGGAGGTGAAGATCTGCTGGAGGAGGTGAAGATCTGCTGCAGGAGATGAAGACCTTCTGGAGGAGGTGACGACCTGCTGGAGGAGGTGAAGACCTTCTGGAGGAGGTGAAGACCTGCTGGAGGAGGTGAAGATCTGCTGCAGGAGGTGAAGATCTGCTGGAGGAGGTGAAGACCTGATGGAGGAGGTGAAGACCTGCTGAAGGAGGTGAAGACCTGCTGGAGGAGGTGAAGATCTGCTGGAGGAGTTGAAGATCTGCTGGAGGAGGTGAAGACCTGCTGGAGGAGGTGAAGACCTGCTGTAGGAGGTGAAGATCTGCTGGAGGAGATGAAGACCTGCTGGAGGAGGTGAAGACCTGCTGTAGGAGGTGAAGACCTGCTGTAGGAGGTGAAGATCTGCTGGAGGAGTTGAAGATCTGCTGGAGGAGGTGAAGACCTGGTGGAGGAGGTGAAGACCTGCTGTAGGAGGTGAAGATCTGCTGGAGGAGGTGAAGACCTGCTGGAGGAGGTGAAGATCTGCTGGAGGAGGTGAAGATCTGCTGGAGGAGGTGAAGATCTGCTGGAGGAGGTGAAGATCTGCTGGAGGAGGTGAAGATCTGCTGGAGGAGGTGAAGATCTGCTGGAGGAGACCCTCTGTGACTCGTCTCTGTGACTCGTCTGACAAAATGGTTCATGCTGACGAGACACAGATCCGTGAGGTTTGATAAAACTCATGATCTAACTTGACGGTGAATCCAAAGATGAATAATTTGCCACCTGGAACATCTGAGCGACACACACTCTATGTGTGTGTGTGGGGGTGTGTGTGTGTGTGCGTGTGGTTTTACAAGTGTGTGCACGAGCGAGTGCTTCATATGGAAGTGATTGTCCTGAACCTGCGTCTTTTTAAAGCCACCATTTCTATTTATTATGATTTATGGCTGACGGACTCGGGCAGGAAAAGTGCCTGAACATAAACACATGTAATAGACGGGAAATTATAGATGTTTTCGAATGTCTCCATTAGCTCAATGTTGCCTGGTTAGCATCAGGCCTCAACATCTGAATCGCAACATAGTTTAAATGATTCCATTCGTGAATCGATCAGAAAAGATGTTTCAACAGATTATTCTTGAATGATTCAATTGAAACAAATGGCGTCACATTAGGATTAAACAGGAAACAGGTTCATTTGAAATGTATTCAAAGAATTCAATCAAAAAATATCCAGAGAAACGTTTTTTTCCCTCAAAGAATTAATTTAATTGTTAAAAAAACGTTTGTTTTGTTGTAAGAAAAAAAAAATATTTCTTAGTGTTTGATTCTACTTTTATTTTTTTCGTTTCTTGTCGTTGTTTTTTTTTTTAATATCAGAAGTAAATATCTGTGTTAAAAATAACTTAATATGAAATTTAAATAAATAAAAAAACATAGTAGAAGTTGTAAAAAATAATAAAGGAAGTTTCAAGTTATACAGAATGAATAATTATTTTTGTTTAATATTTAATTAAATGCATTTTATTTTTTATTATTTACATATCACTTAAGTTAATTTGTGTTATTTCTAATTATTTATCATTTCCTTTCATTTATATCATCGTATTTTGAAAAATCACCAGAAGAAAAGATGATAAAGAACTGATTCTGATCTTTAAAGTCACAATTTGACATTTTCAATTTCAGAATAAGTAAAGAAAGAATTCAAATAAGTTTTCAAAACCATAAAAACATAATAAAGTTCAAATATCACGACAGAAACTCCTTGTATTTCCTCGTGAGAACGTTTATTCCCAGAACTGAATAAAAGTCTTTCTTCCCATTTTTCCGGGCAGAGAAAACATAAAAACCAACAGAGGTTCATTATCTCGCTCGGGAATTTTTATCGACTTTGATACGTGTCCAGGTGTCGCCTGCATCTCACCCTTGAGAGCTGGGATTGACTCCAGCCCTTTTAAGATCCTGTGGTGATTTCCAAAAACCAAATCCGTTTATTAAACAGAAACACTATCGTGCTTCTTTGAGCCAGAAATGAATAAAGTTATTTTTTTCTTTTACAACTCCTGGATACACTCCCTCTGAACGCTGATCTGTGATCCATTACTCTTGCCTGCCAGACGCTCCCTCACCATTCCAGGTCATGACAAGCACCAGACGAGTCGACAATTAACGTGAATATTCACAGCGTTTGTTCATTTTTGTGTTGCAATTAAACATCCGGCCAATAGATGGCAGCAGTCGTTACGTCCTCTTCAGCTAGAGGAACAATGAGATCCCGGCGATGACTGAGGACGAGAGGATACAGTCGTCTCCACCGGTTTTAAAGCTGATGTTTGGACAGTGTTTGTTACAATGAAACATCCGGCCCCTAGATGGCAGCAATCGTTACATCCTCTTCAGCTATAGGAACAATGAGATTCCGGCGATGACTGAGGACGAGAGGAGACAGTTGTCTCCAGCAGCTTTTGAGGCTGATGTTTGGACAGCATTGGTTAAAATTAAACTTCCGGCCCCTAGATGGCAGCAGTTGTTGCTTCCTTTTCAGCTATAGGAACAATGAGATCCCGGCGATGACTGAGGACGAGAGGATACAGTTGTCTCCAGTAACTTTTGAAGCTGATGTTTGGACAGCATTGGTTAAAATTAAACTTCTGGCCCCTAGATGGCAGCAGTCGTTACATCCTCTTCAGCTAGAGGAACAATGAGATCCCGGCGATGACTGAGGACGAGAGGAGACAGTTGTCTCCAGCCACTTTTGAAGCTGACGTTTGGACAGTGTTTGTTGCAATTAAACTACTTTTTCGAGATCTTTCGATAAAGTCGCACTAGATTTCTGTAAAAGAAACTTTCATCGGATCTAGTCAAACATCGGAAGAACAAGGAGGAACTTGTCGAGTTAAATGTGTTTCCATGAATAGCTGAGATGAAGACATGAAGACGGAGCAGGAATGAAGACGTTCATTCATCAGCAGGACCTTCAGTGGACCTCAAGTGTCTCTGGACTCTGTTGCACCTTCAAACCACATGATATTTGAAAGGACAGGCTTGAAAAAAAGAAAACAATTCTAAGAATCCACTCATTGATCAGTCGACGCTTTGACGGGCGAAGAATAAAGCAAACAGAGGAGATGGAGGTGAAGCAGTGAGGGCCTCTCTCTCTCTTTTTCTCTCTCTCTCTCTTTTTCTCTCTCTCTCTCTCTCACTCTCTCCCTCTCTCTTTTTCTCTCTCTCTCTCCCCCTCTCTCTCTCTCTCTACCTCTCTCTCTCTCTGACTCTCTCCCTCTCTCTCTCTCTCCCTCTTCATCTCTCTCTCTTTCTTTCTCTTTCTCTCTCTCTCTCTGACTCTCTCTCTCCCTCCCTCTCTCTCTCCCTCCCTCTCGCTCTCTTTCTCTCTCTCTCTCCCTGCCTCTCTCTCTCTCTCTCTTTCTCCCTCTCTCTCTCTCTCCTTCCCTCTCTCTCTCTCTCCTTCTCTCTCTCTCCCTCCCTCTCTCTCTTTCCCTCTCTCTCTCTCTCCCTCCCTCCGCCTCTCTCTCTCACCCTTTCTCTTTATATTGCTCTCCCTCTCTCTTTCTCTCTCTCTCTCTCTCTCCCTCCCTCCCTCTGTCTCTCTCTCTCTCACCCTCTCTCTTTCTATTCCTCTCCCTCTCTCTTTCCCTCTCTCCCTCTCTCTCTCTCCCTCCCTCTCTCTCTCCCTCTTTTAGTCATGATTTCTAGCTCACTTGGTTGATTTAAATCTATTATTTTTCAGATTATTCAATTAAAAAATGTATTGGATCATAACTTAGTGTTAGCATGACGTGAGCATCGCTAACATTAGCATCTTATTTTCCTTGATTTATGTCTATTATATCCACATTATTTGATTAAAATAAATGGCGTTGCTTCATGACTTAATATTAGCATCAGTAACTTTAGCTTAACATTAGCATCTTGTTTTGTTTGAGTCTTTATTTTCATCACGATCTTGATGTTTACTTGGCCAATTTTAACTGAATTATTTTCAAATTAATCGAATTTAAAATGGTTTAGCATAACATTAGCATCAATAACGTTAGCATAGCATTAGCATCTGTGTTGTTCTTGAACTATTTCTATTCAACATGTTTTTATTCGCATTTATTCGTTCGAATAAAGAAAGTAAAAAAAAAGAGTTTATACTTTAAGAATCTGTCGACGGGGTTATTAAATTAAAGTCTCTCGTCTCTTGTTCAAGGTCGTCCGGAGAGACTTGTGTATTCATCAAAACCACATATTTACCAGAGGCTACGAAAACATCTTGAGGTTTGTTCTGTGTAACTTCAGTTTTATTTCCAGCGTTTATCATCTTCTGGACATCAGAGCTTGTTCTCCCGGCGGACGCCGCCATCACACTCTTCTTCTAGTAGCCGCTCCTCGTTTCATTGGACGAGCCAAGAGTTTAATGCTTGGACGAACAGATCCAAGAAGACTCAGCTGGTTCTCATTTCTCTGTCATCGTGGCTTCGGGTCGAGACACAAGGAGGCGAAAATGAAAACCTCATGAGCGACGGTCGGTGGAGGAACGGTTGCTCCGTGACGGACACAAGATGGCCGACCCTTCGATGGGGACGATCTCATTACTCTGTGATGGACACAAGATGGCCGACCCTCCGCTGGGGACGGTCTCCACCTCTGCTGTGATGTTCAGATGTTGTGCTGTGATGGTTGCCATGGAGACCACATGATTCCAGTCGGACCACCCTTAAGTCTGCTGACCACGGGAACAATTACAGCGATGACAGTATCTTTCATCGCTCGGGTTATTGTCGTTTTTATAACGTAGCCACAAACACATCTGAAGTTTATGAACTTTTACAGAAGACATTTATTTAATGTCCAATAAAGCACACAGTTGTCCAAATATAAATATATTAAAAACAAAAATAACAAATAAAAAAAGACCCAAAATTTTAACTGTATCATTTTTCAAATTTTCTTTTATTTCATAATGACATCGCTTTAAAACGTATGATTAGCATTGCTAAAGGTAGCATAACATTAGCATGTTGTTTTTGTCTTTTGTTTTTGGTTTACTTGGTTGATATTTAATCGATGATTTTCAAAGTATTTGATTTAAAAATGACATTGCTTCATAATGACTTAGCATTGCTAACGGTAGCAAAACATTGGCATCTTGTTTTTGTAATTTGTTATTGATGTTTAGTCATTTTTGATTGTTTTCTTGGTTGATATTTACTCTTTAATTTTCAAAGTTTTTGATTTAAAAATTACATTGCTTCATAATGACTTAGAATTAGCATTGCTAACGGTAGCAAAACATTAGCATCTTGTTTTTGTTGTTGGTTCTTGATTTTTAGTCATTATTGATGGTTTACTTGGTTGATTTTTACTCTTCTATTTTCAAAGTATTTGATTTAAAAAGGACCTTGCTTCATAATGACTTAGCGTTAGCATTGCTAACATTAGCATCTTGTTCTATTATTACCAGTGTATTAGCACATTTTTTGCAACATATATTTTAACAACTAGGATATTTAACATGTTATTATATATGACAACATACATGTTACCCTGGAGCTTTCTTTTTGCATGACACACAATAGCTAGCATCTACATGCTAACAGCTAATAGCATGGCTTTTGCGATTTTCAGTGTACTTATCTTTGTGTCGGCCAAAAAAGTATCGCAATATGAATTTAAAGTTTATTAAAAATTACAACAAATAATTAATTGTATTTCTTACATTTGTAGACAAAATGGCCTCCAATTCTACGTTTTTGTTTAGTTGTTTAGATCTTTCAGGTCCAACACACTTTCTTTCAGTGAATGTTGTTTATTTGCGTCCGGACGTGAGGTCGAGGGTCACCTGAGCGTCTCACCTGTGTTCACTCGTTAACTGCTTCTATCTTTGAGCGTTTGTTTATGGCTGCGACCGGTTTTAAAAAGACTCGTCCGACCTTCTCTCCACGTTTGGTCGCCGCGGCGATGGAATCCAACAACACTCTTCGTGCGGACGAACAACAAACGTCGACACTTGTTGTTTTACGTTTAAAATACAAACATTTTACAACAGACGTTAAAGCGAGTCACGAATCGTTCAATGTCGTGATCAAAGTGTGCGTTCACACTCGCTGGTGTCGACAACAGCTGCTCGACGACACACAATACACTTCATTGACCTCATTATTGTTCACTTGAATAATTGTTACCTTTTTATTTCATAATCATTTTATTATGTTGTTTTTTAGATCAGACAAATTAGTGTATTTTTGTGTGTGTGTTTTTTGTCTGTGTGCACGTGTGTGTTTGTTTGTTTGTGCGTGTCTGTTTTTTTTGTTTTGGTTTGTGTTCGCATGGGTGTGTGTTTGTTTTTTTCTGTGTGTGTGTGTGTCCAAGTGTGTGTTTGTTTATTTGTCTATGTGCACATGTGTGTGTTTGTGTGTGTGTTTGTACATGTGTTTGTACATCCTCATCATCATCCTCATCCCTCTCTTCCTCTTCCTCTTCCTCTTCCTCTTCCTCTTCCTCTTCCTCTTCCTCTTCCTCTTCCTCTTCCTCTTCCTCATCCTCATCCTCATCTTCACCTTCCTCTTCTTCTTCCTCATCCTCATCCTCATCCTAATCCTCATCCTCATCTTCATCTTCATCTTCCTCTTCATCTTCATCTTCATCTTCATCTTCATCTTCCTCTTCCTCTTCCTCTTCATCTTCATCTTCCTCTTCCTCTTCCTCTTCATCTTCATCTTCATCTTCATCTTCATCTTCATCTTCATCTTCCTCTTCCTCTTCCACTTCCTCTTCCTCTTCCTATTCATCTTCATCTTCATCTTCATCTTCATCTTCATCTTCCTCTTCCTCTTCCTCTTCATCTTCATCTTCCTCTTCCTCTTCCTCTTCCTCTTCCTCTTCCTCTTCATCTTCCTCTTCCTCTTCCACTTCCTCTTCCTCTTCCTATTCCTCTTCATCTTCATCTTCATCTGCATCTGCATCTTCATCTTCATCTTCATCTTCATCTTCATCTTCATCTTCATCTTCATCTTCATCTTCATCTTCATCTTCATCTTCATCTTAATCTTCATCTTCATCAACGTTCTCCTCTGGTGTCATGACAGAAGAAGTGACTTCATCTCCAGATAAACCGTTCATTGTCCGCTCGTCCTTCACTTCCTCCCTCGAACAATCATAAAACTGTGGCTCAACACTATGACATCATGGCTTCAACCTTCCAACCATTTCCTCCGTCGTCACGACGATTGTTCGGATGGAAACCACTTGTTGAGAGAATCACATGTTTGTCTCAGATCTGCTCGAGTGACAGTGTTTGTGTTTCTGGCAGTTTCTCCTCCACAGTTTCTTCTACTCCGCAGCTTCTTCTCCTCCGCAGCTTCTTCTCCTCCACAGCTTCTTCTCCTCCACAACTTCTTCTCCTCCACAACTTCTTCTCCTCCGCAGCTTCTTCTTCTCCACAGCTTCTTCTCCTCCACAACTTCTTCTCCTCCACAGCTTCTTCTCCTCCACAACTTCTTCTCCTCCACAGCTTCTTCTCCTCCACAGCTTCTTCTCCTCCACAACTTCTTCTCCTCCGCAGCTTCTTCTTCTCCACAGCTTCTTCTCCTCCACAACTTCTTCTCCTCCACAGCTTCTTCTCCTCCACAACCTCTTCTCCTCCACAGCTTCTTCTCCTCCACAACTTCTTCTCCTCCACAGCTTCTTCTCCTCCACAACTTCTTCTCCTCCACAGTTTCTTCTCCTCCACAACTTCTTCTCCTCCACAGCTTCTTCTCTTCCACAACTTCTTCTCCTCCACAGCTTCTTCTCCTCCACAACTTCTTCTCCTCCACAGCTTCTTCTCCTCCACAACTTCTTCTCCTCCACACCTTCTTCTCCTCCACAAATTCTTCTCCTCCACAGCTTCTTCTCCTCCACAGCTTCCTGTAGAACTTCACCATCAAAGCGCCTCTAAGTGTTCTTCGGTTTATTTGAAGAGTAAATATTGCGAGAGCTTTAAAAGTCTCGATCAACGATGGAATTCCAGGATTGATGAGGTTTTCTCTGACGAACATCTACGATCCTCGGCTCATGAATCACGACAGACGTATGAAAACAACCTCTCGGAGCTCAGAGTAGTTTTAAAGACTTTATCTCCGCGAACACGTTAACACGCGCGACGGTTCCGATGATAAACCTGTCAGCGACGCTGAGTCGGCTTTTAATTCACGCTGAAGCTACAAAACATCATGAGCAGTGGTTTGGATTTGACTCGGCAGGTGATGAAGGAATATTAACGTCCAGTGGAACACGTTTGAAATAAGAAACACATATTATTTTAACACTATTGAAGTTTTAATAAACAAAGACAAAAATACACTTTTATTTATCATTTTTTTCACTTTTACTGCCAACATTGATCATGCTAACAACTAGCAAACCCCATCTGCACTCTTTTATTCTCCTTTGTGACTCTTTAAATCCAAACACTAGACTGGTTGTGTACATGTATAGTTGTGTAGTTGTATGGTTGTGTAAATGTATAGTTGTGTAGTTGTATGGTTGTGTACATGTATAGTTGTGTAGTTGTATGGTTGTGTAAATGTATAGTTGTGTAGTTGTTTGATTATGTACATGTATAGTTGTGTAGTTGTATGGTTGTGTAAATGTATAGTTGTGTAGTTGTATGGTTGTGTACATGTATAGTTGTGTACTTGTATGGTTGTGTACATGTATAGTTGTGTACTTGTATGGTTGTGTACATGTATAGTTGTGTAGTTGTATGATTGTGTACATGTATAGTTGTGTAGTTGAATGGTTGTGTACATGTATAGTTGTGTAGTTGTATGGTTGTGAACATGTATAGTTGTGTAGTTCTATGGTTGTGTGCATGCATAGTTGTGCAGTTGTATGGTTGTGTACATGTATAGTTGTGTAGTTGTATGGTTGTATACATGTATAGTTGTGTAGTTGTATGATTGTGTACATGTATAGTTGTGTAGTTGAATGGTTGTGTACATGTATAGTTGTGTAGTTGTATGGTTGTGAACATGTATAGTTGTGTAGTTCTATGGTTGTGTGCATGCATAGTTGTGCAGTTGTATGGTTGTGTACATGTATAGTTGTGTAGTTGTATGGTTGTATACATGTATAGTTGTGTAGTTTTATGGTTGTGAACATGTATAGTTGTGTAGTTGTATGGTTGTGAACATGTATAGTTGTGTAGTTCTATGGTTGTGTGCATGCATAGTTGTGCAGTTGTATGGTTGTGTACATGTATAGTTGTGTAGTTGTATGGTTGTATACATGTATAGTTGTGTAGTTGTATGATTGTGTACATGTATAGTTGTGTAGTTGAATGGTTGTGTACATGTATAGTTGTGTAGTTGTATGGTTGTGAACATGTATAGTTGTGTAGTTCTATGGTTGTGTGCATGCATAGTTGTGCAGTTGTATGGTTGTGTACATGTATAGTTGTGTAGTTGTATGGTTGTATACATGTATAGTTGTGTAGTTTTATGGTTGTGAACATGTATAGTTGTGTAGTTGTATGGTTGTGAACATGTATAGTTGTGTACTTGTGTGGCTGTGTAAATGTGTAGTTGTGTACTTGTGTGGCTGTGTACATGTATAGTTGTGTACTTGTGTACGTGTATAGTTGTGTAGTTGAATGGTTGTGTACACGTATAGTTGTGTAGTTGAATGGTTGTGTACATGTATAGTTGTGTAGTTGAATGGTTGTGTACATGTATAGTTGTGTAGTTGTATGGTTGTGTACACGTATAGTTGTGTAGTTGAATGGTTGTGTACATGTATAGTTGTGTAGTTGAATGGTTGTGTACATGTATAGTTGTGTAGTTGTATGGTTGTGTACATGTATAGTTGTGTAGTTGTATGGTTGTTTACACATATAGTTGTGTAGTTGAATGGTTGTGTACATGTATCGTTGTGTAGTTGAATGGTTGTGTAAATGTATAGTTGTGTAGTTGTATGGTTGCGTACATGTATAGTTGTGTAGTTGTATGATTGTGTACATGTATAGTTGTGTAGTTTTATGGTTGTGAACATGTATAGTTGTGTAGTTGTATGGTTGTGAACATGTATAGTTGTGTACTTGTGTGGCTGTGTAAATGTGTAGTTGTGTACTTGTGTGGCTGTGTAAATGTATAGTTGTGTACTTGTGTGGTTGTGTACATGTATAGTTGTGTAGTTGTATGGTTGTGTACACATATAGTTGTGTAGTTGAATGGTTGTGTACATGTATAGTTGTGTAGTTGAATGGTTGTGTACATGTATAGTTGTGTAGTTGTATGGCTGTGTACACGTATAGTTGTGTAGTTGAATGGTTGTGTACATGTATAGTTGTGTAGTTGTATGGTTGTGAACATGTATAGTTGTATAGTTGTATGGTTGTGAACATGTATAGTTGTGTATTTCTATGGTTGTGTGCATGCATAGTTGTGTAGTTGTATGGTTGTGTACATGTATAGTTGTGTAGTTGTGTGTTTGTGTACATATATAGTTTTGTAGTTGTATGGTTGTGTAAATGTATAGTTGTGTAGTTGTATGATTGTGTACATGTATAGTTGTGTAGTTGTATGGTTGTCTACACGTATAGTTGTGTAGTTGAATGGTTGTGTACACGTATAGTTGTGTAGTTGAATGGTTGTGTACATGTATAGTTGTGTAGTTGAATGGTTGTGTACATGTATAGTTGTGTAGTTGTATGGTTGTGTACACGTATAGTTGTGTAGTTGAATGGTTGTGTACATGTATAGTTGTGTAGTTGAATGGTTGTGTAAATGTATAGTTGTGTAGTTGTATGGTTGCGTACATGTATAGTTGTGTAGTTGTATGATTGTGTACATGTATAGTTGTGTAGCTGAATGGTTGTGTACATGTATAGTTGTGTAGTTGTATGGTTGTGAACATGTATAGTTGTGTAGTTCTATGGTTGTGTGCATGCATAGTTGTGCAGTTGTATGGTTGTGTACATGTATAGTTGTGTAGTTGTATGGTTGTATACATGTATAGTTGTGTACTTGTGTGGCTGTGTAAATGTGTAGTTGTGTACTTGTGTGGCTGTGTACATGTATAGTTGTGTAGTTGTATGGTTGTGTACACGTATAGTTGTATAGCTGAATGGTTGTGTACATGTATAGTTGTGTAGTTGAATGGTTGTGTACATGTATAGTTGTGTAGTTGTATGGCTGTGTACATGTATAGTTGTGTAGTTGAATGGTTGTGTACATGTATAGTTGTGTAGTTGTATGGTTGTGAACATGTATAGTTGTATAGTTGTATGGTTGTGAACATGTATAGTTGTGTAGTTCTATGGTTGTGTGCATGCATAGTTGTGTAGTTGTATGGTTGTGTAAATGTATAGTTGTGTAGTTGTATGGTTGTATACATGTATAGTTGTGTAGTTTTATGGTTGTGAACATGTATAGTTGTGTAGTTGTATGGTTGTGAACATGTATAGTTGTGTACTTGTGTGGCTGTGTAAATGTGTAGTTGTGTACTTGTGTGGCTGTGTACATGTATAGTTGTGTAGTTGTATGGTTGTGTACACGTATAGTTGTGTAGTTGAATGGTTGTGTACATGTATAGTTGTGTAGTTGAATGGTTGTGTACATGTATAGTTGTGTAGTTGTATGGCTGTGTACATGTATAGTTGTGTAGTTGAATGGTTGTGTACATGTATAGTTGTGTAGTTGTATGGTTGTGAACATGTATAGTTGTATAGTTGTATGGTTGTGAACATGTATAGTTGTGTAGTTCTATGGTTGTGTGCATGCATAGTTGTGTAGTTGTATGGTTGTGTAAATGTATAGTTGTGCAGTTGTGTGTTTGTGTACATATATAGTTGTGTAGTTGTATGATTGTGTACATGTATAGTTGTGTAGTTGTATGGTTGTGTACACGTATAGTTGTGTAGATGAATGGTTGTGTACACGTATAGTTGTGTAGTTGAATGGTTGTGTACATGTATAGTTGTGTAGTTGAATGGTTGTGTACATGTATAGTTGTGTAGTTGTATGGTTGTGTACACGTATAGTTGTGTAGTTGAATGGTTGTGTACATGTATAGTTGTGTAGTTGAATGGTTGTGTACATGTATAGTTGTGTAGTTGTATGGTTGTGTACATGTATAGTTGTGTAGTTGTATGGTTGTGTACACGTATAGTTGTGTAGTTGAATGGTTGTGTTCATGTATAGCTGTGTAGTTGAATGGTTGTGTACATGTATAGTTGTGTAGTTGTATGGTTGTGTACACGTATAGTTGTGTAGTTGAATGGTTGTGTACATGTATAGTTGTGTAGTTGTATGGTTGTGAACATGTATAGTTGTATAGTTGTATGGTTGTTAACATGTATAGTTGTGTAGTTCTATGGTTGTGTGCATGCATAGTTGTGCAGTTGTATGGTTGTGTACATGTATAGTTGTGTAGTTGTATGGTTGTGTACATGTATAGTTGTGTAGTTTTATGGTTGTGTACATGTATAGTTGTGTAGTTTTATGGTTGTGAACATGTATAGTTGTGTAGATGTATGGTTGTGAACATGTATAGTTGTGTAGTTGTATGGTTGTGTACATGTATAGTTGTGTAGTTGTATGGTTGTGTACATGTATAGTTGTGTAGTTTTATGGTTGTGAACATGTATAGTTGTGTAGTTGTATGGTTGTGAACATGTATAGTTGTGTACTTGTGTGGCTGTGTAAATGTATAGTTGTGTCCATGTATAGTTGACAATTGAACGCACCATCAACTTTGACTGTAACACAATATGTGTTATGATGATTCAACCTGGTGTTATTTTATTACGTTTAAATAAAGTTTAAATATATGTCAATAATTCAAAGCTGATGTAGATTTTTAAACTTTAAATGAGGAATAAATTGTTGTTTTTCTCTCGAGTCGTGATCTCAGGTCGAGGACGAAGAGAAAAACTCCAGAATGATCCCAAGCGACGAAAACTTCCAGAGATATTTTCCTCTTGTTTCTCGAACTCATCGTCTAAAAACAAACTTTGGGAAAACGAGTATTTCTGGGTTCGACCCACAAGAAGAAGCTTCCTCAGGGAGACGTGTTTGCATCCTGGACCCTGGTGGAGCAGGACTGCAGACTTCCCACAGTCCTGGTTGTGTAGTTCTATAGTTGTGTGGTTCTATAGTTGTGTGGTTGTATAGTTGTGTGGTTGTGTAGTTGTGTAGCTCTGTAGATGTATAGTTGTTTGGTTGTGTGGTTGTATAGTTGCTTGGTTGTGTAGATGTATTGTTTTTTAGTTGTGGGGTTGTATAGTTGTGTGGTTGTGAAGATGTATAGTTGTTTGGTTGTGTAGTTGTGTTGTTGTGTACATGTATAGTTGTATAGTTGTTTAGTTGTGTGGTTGTGTAGATGTATAGTTGTATAGTTGTGTGGTTGTATAGTTGTGTGGTTGTGTAGATGTATAGTTGTATAGTTGTGTGGTTGTGTAGATGTATAGTTGTGTGGTTGTGTAGATGTATAGTTGTATAGTTGTATACTTGTGTGGTTGTATAGTTGTGTGGTTGTGTAGATGTATAGTTTTGTTTTTGTACAGTTGTGTGGTTGTATAATTGTGTGGTTGTACACTTGTGTGGTTGTATAATTGTGTGGTTGTACAGTTGTGTGGTTGTATAGTTGTGTGTTTGTACAGTTGTGTGGTTGTATAATTGTGTGGTTGTATAATTGTGTGGTTGTACAGTTGTGTGGTTGTACAATTGTGTGGTTGTATAATTGTGTGGTTGTACAGTTGTGTGGTTGTACAGTTGTGTGGTTGTACAGTTGTGTGGTTGAATAATTGTGTGGTTGTACAATTGTGTGGTTGTGTCATTAAGTGGGTGGCTTGTGTGTTTCCTGGAGGCTCTTCATGTTGTTATTTCAGTTTCATGTCACAGATGTAAAGATAGCGAAAGAAACAACAAAAACAAATCATAGATCATGTTGAGCTCCAGACGTACGAGGAGGAGAAGCTGAGAAAAACCATGTTCCTTGAACGCATCAATCCTCGAACGTGCCAAAAGTGTTTTGCTGCTTAGATAAGTGATCATGTGACATTAGATCACATTAAGGTTTTAAAATAAACAGAGTTCTACTTGACCTGGAGGACACACACACACACACACACACACACACACAAACACACACACACGCATACACACGCATACACACACACACATACACATCTAAGCACACACGCACGAACACACACGCACGAACACACACACCTACGCACACCGAGCACACACACACGCATCTACGCACATACACACGCACACACACACACACAAACACACACGCACACACAGCACAAACACACACGCACATACACACACACATCAACAAACACACACGCACACAAGCACACACACACACACGCACACACAGCACAGCACAAACACACACGCACATATACACACACACATCAACAAACACACACACACACAAGCACACACACACACACACATCAAAACACAAGCACACACAAACACACACACACACACATCAACACACAAGCACACACAGCACACACGCACACAAAAACACACACACATCAACACACAGGGAAACACAGTGCACACACACATACACAAACATACACACACATCAACACGCACACAGGCACACACACACATCAACACACAAGTGCACACACACTGCCCACTCAAACACACACGCACACAAACACACACATACGCACACACACAGCATACACACGCACATACACACAGCACACACACACGCACGCACACACATCAACACACACACACATCAACACACAAGCAAACACACAGCGCACACACACATCAACACACAAGCGCACACACACACACACACATCAACACACAAGCATACACACATCAACACACAAGCACACACACACACATCAACACACACACACATCAACACACGCACATACACGCACACACACAGGTTTCATGATACATTGTTGTAAAAAGATCTGAGTTTTAAAATAAGTTGTTGTTTCATTGACTCGTGTGTTAAAGGTGATATAGCAACAGTGCCCTCTAGTGGCCTTCGACCATAAGAAAACTGCGTCGTGAAACTTCATCGACATCACTTTGTGTTTAAAAGAAGATGATGATTTAAAATTAGATTTTCTAAATCAGATTGAAATGCATGGAACAAAAATATTAAAATATATTAATAAAGTACAAATACTACGTTATAAAGGACGATAACTTCATATGTTTTAAGTTTCTTATTAATTTTACTGACAAACAAATGAAGAAAGAAAAAGAACGAGAGTCGACAGAAACAAACTTTTATTTCAACCTTTACATCTTTATACGTGGTTTTTAAATGACCTTGAACTCAGGAAGTCTTTGTCCTTCAGGATGTTGTCGCACGATTCTGTCGTTTGTGGAAGAAAGTGTTTCACTTGATCCTCGACTCGACGCCTTTCACCAGAAACTGTCAAATATTTTCCTCTTCGTCCGACTCTTTTCTTCAGTTCAGATCCAAGAAAGAAAAACTCTTCAGGACTTTTTAACGTCGTCGTTAAAGTCGCTCTAGATCCAGAACGACCAGAGCCTCGACTTCTTTTATCGCCAGATTTAAAAAAATACTTTCAGATTTTGTCTCAAACTCAAGTTCCTTCAGCTCTGGTTCTGGCGTCTGCACTTCAGGATCTTTGGCCGGAGACGAATGTTTCTGCAGAACCGGCCCAGACTCCCCAGAAGGTTCTGTCACAAGATGAATCCATACCTGATGCAGCTTTGAAGATAAGAAGAACTTTCTGCTCCATTAACAAATGTTTTCTTACGCGTTGAAATGTTTTTCACTTGAATAATTGATGAACTTCAAGATACGGGATTTTCTTTGTACATGAAACACTTTCTTACTCAAATATTCACCTGTGGATCTGGTTTCTAGACTTTGAAGGAGCAACTTGATGACCTTGAAGACTTTCTTGTTTGACATTGTCAGGAGATGCTAGTTAGCCACGAAGCTAGCAATAGAGTCATGCTAACAAGTATCTCGAGGATGTTTTGTTTTTTATAAACGATGATAGTAAAGTTTTCTCTACACGTGCTGCTGGGGTTTCACAAAACAGCTAATGAAGGTTCATGATACAGTTCATAATACATAGATTAAGGTTTTAGTGAAACAGCATGCATGGCTTCATGATACAGTTATGACACAGCAGGTGATGAGTCATGATACACTTTATGATAAAGCAGATGATAATTAATGATACAGTTAATAATACAGCAGGTGATGAGTCATGATACAGTTTATGATACAGCAGGTAATGAGTCATGAAACAGTTAATGATACAGCAGGTGATGAGTCATGGAACAGTTAATGATACAGCAGGTGATGAGTCATGATACAGTTAATGATACAGCAGGTGATGAGTCATGATACACTTTATGATACAGCAGGTGATGAGTCATGATACAGTTAATGATACAGCAGATGATGATTAATGATGCAGTTAATGATACAGCAGGGGATGTGTCATGATACACTTTATGATACAGCAGGTGATGAGTCATGATGCAGCTAATGATACAGCAGGTGATGAGTCATGATACACTTTATGATACAGCAGGTGATGAGTCATGATACAGTTAATGATACAGCAGGTGATGAGTCATGATACAGTTAATGATACAGCAGGTGATGTGTCATGATACACTTTATGATACAGCAGGTGATGAGTCATGATGCAGCTAATGATACAGCAGGTGATGAGTCATGATACACTTTATGATACAGCAGGTGATGAGTCATGATACAGTTAATGATACAGCAGACGATGAGTCATGATACAGTTAATGATACAGCAGGTGATGTGTCATGATACACTTTATGATACAGCAGGTGATGAGTCATGATGCAGCTAATGATACAGCAGGTGATGAGTCATGATACACTTTATGATACAGCAGGTGATGAGTCATGATACAGTTAATGATACAGCAGACGATGAGTCATGATACAGTTACTGGTACAGCAGATGATGATTAATGATGCAGTTAATGACACAGCAGGTGACGAGTCATGATACAGTTTATGATACAGCAGGTGATGAGTCATGATACAGTTAATAATACAGCAGGTGATGTGTCATGATACAGTTAATGATACAGCAGGTGCTGAGTCATGATAAAGTTCATGATAAAGTAAATTGTGTTTTAACAGCAGAAGAGGTAACTTTATTCAGAAGATGAGGTTTCATGATACAGTTCATGATACAACAGAAGAAGTTTAAACTGGTCTAAAATGGAGTAAAAAAGACCTCATGGATCCAGATGGAACTGTTCCTAGAAAGAACAAGAATGTTTTTGAGGTCACAGTGAAGTCTGCTGATGGATCAGGGACGACTGGAGGGTCCGAGCTGATAAAGAGACTCCATCAAGATGAACGAGTGAGTTGAACTTCAGAAAAAGATGATGGATCGGACAAGTGAATAAAAATGTCGCCTCATACATCATCAGACTTGTGTTGGTCCTCGGAGACGTCACATCCAAGAATCAAGTCCCGGAGCTGGAATTTTCCTGAAACAAAGTCTATCAATCTTTTCTCTGATAATCCCATACTGAGTGAGATACTGACCACGACCCCCCCCCCCCCCCCACACACACACACACACACACACACACACAGCTTCAGCTGTTTACTCAGAGGCTGGTGAGGACTTAAAGTTCTGCTGGGAGACATTTATTCTGACGTGGTTCAGCAAAAAGGTCCGGCTTTGATTTATGGCTTGTCAAGGCAGCTAGTCTGGGGCAGCACACCTCTGTGGGGGGTCGCCGGGGTCAGGTCACCTGGTCATCGCTTTGATGATCTGACAGGACTTTTGTTACGTCACGAATATTGCAGAGTCAGCACAATGATAAGAAACAATATTTTTATTATTAGTTATTCATCTAAAATGAAGTTTAATAACTTTTTATGTATGTATTTATTTCGTAAAATATTTATTTTTTTATGCCTTAGTCCTATTACGTTATTTTAAATAATCTTTAAATTATGATTAGTTATTAGATTTTAGATTTTCTGACAAATTATTTTCATTTCATTTTAGGAAGAGCATCTTAATTTATTTTAATTTTATTTTAAATTGAGTAAAAATCTAAATTGCATTATGTGTTAGCAAAATAACAAATTTATAATCTTGTTATTTATATACAATTTAAGTTTATGGGAAACAATGTTGTTCAAGTCAGATTCAGCCTGTCGTCTAGAATCTTCCATTCTGTATTTGAAAAAACGTTTTAAAGAACAATAAAGCTAAACCCTTTTCTTCATTTAATAGTTAATACAAATTATATAATGTTTACGGAATTCTGGGCCTAAAAGTACTTTGACGCCTGTAGCGAAAATACTCTCGTGCACGTGCTGACATCTAGTGGATAAAGTGTGAAGTTACAGTTGTTAACAT
Source organism: Callionymus lyra (assembly GCF_982586985.1). NCBI lineage: Eukaryota > Metazoa > Chordata > Actinopteri > Syngnathiformes > Callionymidae > Callionymus > Callionymus lyra. The sequence goes on along the minus strand of NC_141818.1, from coordinate 42,637,013 downwards.
GTTCGTAATAATAAAAAAAAAATTCTATTAATAATTAATCGAAACAAGAACCGAGGCGTGTGAACTTGTTATTAGAAATTAATGAAACATATTTGAAATTAATTTGTTTTCTCGTCACTTTCCTGAAGGTTTAGTCGTGAACACGATTCTTGATCAGACATTATTGATTATATTGTTTATATGATATGTTTTTTTATACGAATCCATGTCCTTGTTGCATAATTTAAACTTTAAATTTTCCTAAAAAAAAATACATTCAATGTAATTATAAATAGTTAAGTATTTATTGCAAAATATTTAATTCATCAAATAAACATACGTTTTTAATGTTGCTGCTATTGATTTGAAGGAGAAAAAAAAAACAATCCAAAAAGGATTATTTATTTAAAAAGGAAAAACAAGATTAAACATAATAAATGACCCCTTTACGGCTCAAACAGTCTGACTTTGGGGGGAAATCGAGCATCAAACACAAAGAGTCTCAGAGTTCATGACAAGCCTGGAGGTTATTGTGAGTCTGACTCAGAATATCTGCAGCGACGCTTCTTCATTAGACGTAATTGTGTTCAGAGGAAGTGAAGCGAGGCGAGAATGTGCTCATTGTCAGGACGCCCTGATCAACCGGGGCGTCGTCGGATGAACCGGTGACCCCGAAAATAAACACCCAGGAGGAGAACAGATCGAAGGATCGAGATTTTTTTATTTTCAACTTTTCAGACTTTTGAGTGTCGCCACTGAACACAACAACAACAATGTCAACAAGAGAGGGTGAGGGAGGGGGGGAGACACTGGGGTTCCAACTTGAAAAAAGGGGTAACAAAAGAGGAGGGGGGGGGGGGCGGGTCACCATGGTAACTGAGAGCAGCAGTTCCAGTCACATGACTGAGGTTCCTGGACAGCAGCGTTTGAGCTCCAGTTCTGGATCCGATGGCACCATGAGTGAGAACCACAGAGACGTGATGTCACTGGACCAGAACCGGACCCTGGAGGGACACCAGGACCCGATGGACCCGGCGTTCGGTTCGTCCGCTCGTTATACTCTTGATGGACGGGTCGTGAGTCATGTTGTTCTTCTCTCCAGAAGTTAAAGTCGTCAACATTGTCATCATCTGCGTGGCGTTGTGCGTCCTCGCCGCCACCGCCGTCTACTGCCTCACCGCCTGCTACAACCGCACCAGGTGAGGTCGCACTGCATTCTGGGACGTTACACTAACACTTTGGACATGTTTGATTATTCTCTGATGTCAATCCCTAATGACGGCGTTTGCATTCATTTCCATAATTTTGGAAGACAAAAGAAGGCGACTGTTACAAAAAAAAACACCGGCCTGTTGTCACAGTCTGCAATTGCATTTGTAACATTGCTATTGCAATCTTCTAACACCAGGGGGCGCCAGACACAAATGTGTTGAACTTACATAGTGTGGCTTTAATTTGCAATCCATTATATGCAAGTTCACCAGTTCCATTAGAATATTAAATGGTTAAATTTATGTATTATTATTGTTGTTGCAACTTTTTAAAAACTTTAAATAAAATGTTGTCTTGTGAGGCATTTCATAATTTTTTTCAATAATTGAATTTAATATTTTCTATATTAAAATGTTAAATAGGGTTTTATTTCATAATTCAAATCAATAACTTATAAAAAAAAAAGTTGGATTTCATTTTTTTTATATAATTATTTCTAGATTTTTATTTTCTGAATTCAATATGTAATCAAAAGAGCAGCAAACTATTAGCCAATCATGGTGTCACTATCAAAAAAATAGTAAAAGCTTGTGAAAAAATATCGTATGTATTTTGAATTATTGGAACTACAACTACATATCAAACGCTATGTGTAAAAACATTTATTTTTAATTAAATCATTAGGAAAATAAAAAAAAAATATCGTATTTAGAAAATATATTTTTGAATTATTGGAACTACAACTACATATCAAACTCTATGTGTAAAAACATTTATTTTTAATTCAATTATAAATAGGAAAATAAATCAATATTTCAACATTTTTATATAGAAATGATACAAATCAATGATTTAAACAAATTATTTTCAACAACAATTCAATAATAATGAACTAAGTTTAGACATGTGACAAGTGTTACATTAAACCAGTCAATACTCTGATGATACTGATACATTTATGATAAATACTCATTTAACATACTTTATTATTATTTTTATCTCGTCTTCTCCACCAGGCAGTCCAAGAGAGCGCACGTGTACGAGAGCGCCGTGACCCGGGACGAGCCCGCCAACCCGGTCTCCGTCAAGGCCGTGAAGAGGTCGACCAGCTTCATCAACCCGCTGGCCTTCTTCAAGAGAGGGGAGGAGACCCGGGACAACTCCAGGATCTACTACATCTACAGCAACCCCTTACCCGTGGGCGTGAAGGAGGAAGAAGAACCGCCCGGACGCCCCGGACTCCCACTTCCCCTTTCCTTCGAGGACTACGCCAACGACCCCAACACCGGGGTCACCCTGGACCCCCCCGTGTTTTACATGCAGCTGTAAAAATAAAATAAAATAAATAGTAAACAGTATAGTCTGTTAACGTCAAACTGCCACACAAGAATAATAGTTTTGCTATCATCGTATCAATGGATGCACACGTGCTTTTAAGAATAAAATGATGTATTTTCAGAAGTTATCTTTTCTTCACCTATTTGTCCTCCTTTCTCAGGTGCACCTGAACGTAGCGCGGCGAATCGTCCAATGACGTAACACGTTCTGTCAAAGGAAAGTTGTGTAAAAGAACGTGATTGGCTGAAAGCGATGAGCTGAAACGCTATTGGTTAAAAGGGTAATCAGGCGCCATTGTGATTGTTTTTACGACTTAAGCTAGTTGTTGTTAGCATGTAGCACGAAGAAAGACACACCAAAGAAATGAGGACAGAAAAGTTTGGTGAGTAAACAAGCAAATATCTTATGTAGGTCTTTGGAATTTAATTTATGAATTAAAAAATATATATATTTATATAAAAAACAAACCTCATGATTACCTAATTTTCCTCATAGAATTCCATCTACAATTATATTTTAAAAACAAAAGTCGTGTTGGTTGCACCAAAATAATAATACAAAATATTCAAAACAGTTTTTATTTAAGTATTCAAATATATCACAAAGAAAACGAAAATGTACTTAAAAAAAAACAAAAAAAACATTCCAAGATTCGTCGAACCGGAAGTGGAAAAAAACAAGAGCCGATCATCAACTTCGAAATTGTTGGACAACGACTTGACTTTGGAACCTTTTGGAGACTGAATCTGAACCACGTCACTGTGAGCGATTTTCCTTTCTCTCTTTTTACATAATACAACATCTGTCAATGCTAGTTAAGAAATAAAAGAGTATTTAATTTATTCTGCATGTTTTTCTTTTTCTTTTTAAACTCAATTTGCACTTTTTTTTAAGATCATAAATGTCTTTCTTTTCAAGACGGGTTCATTTTAGTTTTGGATTAGTTTGAAACATACTCGATGATGGTTGATCAAATGTTCTTACGATGAACAGAATAATGAAGACAAACTATTCTATCATATTGTAAAAACAATACATGTTTGTACTTTGACTCTTATACATACAAATGCGTCCACAAGTTGCAAGTTAAGAAATTTGATGTTACAGCGATTTTCGCTTCAAACATTCCACTTATTTTTAATGGAATGTTTTATGTAGTTTTTATTTTTCAGTTAAAATGCATGAATTAAAAAAAACACATTTTAAGCACTTTTTTGCCGTCAATTTCTTTTTCAATGCATTCAATAATTCAATGTTAATTTAATGTTTATTTTTTGAATCCAAATGATTTCAATGTAAATAAATTCTGTGTTTTGCTCGACCGGGTCCAACACACAAAGGTCACGGGACCTAGGAGTGAGCCCTGGTGACCACCACGTGATTTTGCAAAACACAAATGAAGTAAACAAACTCACCCGTGTGACGACAGGGATCGATTGCTTTTCCTTGGTTGATGTTAACGCAGAATTTTGTTGACACCGAATGTATTACACTGAATGTATTACTTGTATTACTATGATCATAGAATTGTTTTTTACATTCACACTGAATGTATTCATGAAGAAAATAACGCGACTGGAAAAATTCAGTGTATATTCAAAGTCCGATGGAACATATTTACATCCATAGGTCAAGAAGTGCCAGGTTTTCGCCGCCACCTAATGTCCAATAACTGAGTATCGTGGGGGGCGACACTAAGATCTGAGCTTTAGAATGTGACGTGGAAAGATCAGAAACTGTTCACTTGGGTTGGAGTCAACAACTGATGCGTAGAACACACAACTTTCATCTGCTCTGTGACACTACACAAGTATGTTTTTTGGTTCTCCAGAGAAATCCTGGACCCTGAATAAACGTCGTCACATTCTCAAAGTAACACTTCTGTCGGAGTCCCAGGTCTCCTGGATATCTGGATTTTTGGACCAACAACCCAGTCACGTGTGACGATAAATCCACATCATCTCGCCTCGGACTTGACGACACAAGAAGATCTTTGAGCATGAATTTAATAAATGCGTCGACACAATGTGCTTTACAAAAAACAGGCATGACACACAATCACGATGAGAGACACACGAGTGATGGTCTCGGTCTCAGACGAGGGTCTGGGTTTCCCTCTTCAGCCACTCCAGCGCCTCCTTCCTGCCCTGCCGCTCCAGCTCGCCGCCCACCACCTCCAGACACGTGCGGTGGTACTGGTTGATCCAGTCGCGCTGCAGCGGAGAACCGAACACTCTCTTCAGACTCCGAGAAGCACCGAAACTGTGCGTACCTCCGCCAAGGAGCTGGTTGAACTCACCTCCTTCTGAGTGAGCAGCTGCGTGTCCATCATCTTCACTTGAATAGGAACCAGCGTGAGCGGCTCGAAGGTCAGACTGCCTCGGTTCCTGTAGTTGTACTGCGATACAAGCACCCTTCATTTTTACCAGAATACTTTCAAAAAAACACTTCATCGTCCACCAGCTACCTTCGGCTTGGCCGGGATCACCAGCACCACGTTTTCCAGACGGATGCCGAAAGACCCGTCCTCGTAGTACCCGGGTTCTAGAACCAGTGAAGTAGATGAATACAAGGTTCTCGTTGAGGGCGAGTGAGTTTGTCTCACCGTCGCTGACGATCATGCCGGCCTCCAGGGGTTCGTCGGCGAACGTCTTGTAGCTGATGCCACACGGACCCTCGTGGACGTTGAGGAAGCAGCCGACGCCGTGGCCGGTGCCGTGAAGGTAGTCCAGGCCCGAGTCCCACAGCGCCGCTCGAGCAAACGAGTCCAACAGGTGGCCTGAAAAAAATGATCGGAAATTAAGGATGGATTTAGTCGAAAACATTAACATTTTATGGAACTACAAACTTTTTATTGTCATATACAAAATTAATTTATTGTAAAATAAAAATAAATGCCAGTTATTTTCTTCTTAAGAATATATATATATGACTGAATGTTAAAAAATATATATTTTTATACGTTCTTTAGCCTCTCAACAGCTAAACACAAGTGTATTTCTTTATCTGTTCAATTGATAAACATTCCCGTTTCTTTTAAAGCGTGATTACAGTCGTTAACCACCAGGGTGTGCTCTTGGACCATCCGCCATATTGACAACGTTCTAAAACTGTTTCTCAACCACGATCCTCTCCTAAGTTATTACATATAATTTAATATATACAACGGGGCTAAGAATGAAGTTTACCTTTGGTTCCGTTGGGGAAAACGGCCGCGCTGACCGCAATATGTCCTTTAAGTACGTAAGTGAAGCATTCCTACGACAAAGAATCAATAAATAACAAATAAATGAATGAAAAATAAAACAATGTGAAAGATAAACAATGAGGTTCCCGACAAGTAAGAAAAAGAATACTAAACGAAAATAAATTATTAAAAAATATATATTATTAAGTTGACTGGGCTAAGTGAGCGTACACAATCAGGAAATAATATATATATAATAATATTTTCCCATTAAAAACAAATCTAAGAAATGTATCTTGTTTTAGTAGAAAATTATTAGCAAAATGATGTAAAAAAACAAACATATATATAAAAAAGAAGCAAAGTTGTATACATGGTATTTATGTTTAACCAGGTGAAATCACTTTATAAAACACATATTGGTACCTTTTAAAATACTTAATATTGGGGTAATGTAGTACAGACTGGATGGGATTTGTTTGTATTTCTGTTTCTAAATGAGGTTTATCTTGAATGCATTCTGTCAATAAAAGTATTTTTAAAGCATCAGTACCTTCTCGAACGCAGACGGCGTCCCAAAATGCACGGTACGCGTCACATCTGTGGTGCCGTCGCTGTCAACGGATGATAAAGTTCATCTTCTTTTCTACTACAAGTAACTTTATTCAGTTCAACTCACATGTACTGAGCTCCGGAGTCGATCAGATAAACCTCGTTCACGGTGAGAGTTCTGTTGGTTTCGGGCAGAGGTCTGCAAGAAGGATTGAAGAAGACCATGAGAGTCAAACTCCTCCGAGGGTCCGACGACTGACCTGTAGTGAATGATGGCTCCGTTCGGACCAACGCTGGAGATCGTGGGGAAACTGAGGCCAACGAAACTTTTCTGTTGACTGAAAAACACATTTATTTCAGACTCCATTGCAAAGGTTCACCTCGTGATGGACGACAATTCAAAAGAAACACCTTCGAAATTCTTCTGCTTTATCGGCGGCGGAGATTTCTGTGACGTTTCCTTTAGGAATCTAGAAAAGGACAAACGTCTCATTCGGCTGATAGTGAAGTCGAAGTTAAGCCAGTGATCTGACAAGAGTGATCGTCTACAATCGTCAGCGCTTATCGTCAAAGAGCTTCACGAACAAATCAAAAACGAGGAGCGACGATCATTTCTTTACCTCTTTTTCCAACCAGGAGAAGAGTTCACAGAGAGCGACTGCATCCTTGATCTGGTCCGCGAAGAGACAATGAGTGCAAACTATTGTTTATTATTATTCAGTGAAGTGCGACTCACGTGGGCAGACTTCATGCCTTGAACCTCCGTGGCGTTCTTCACAGCCTTGGCGAGGCAGAGCGGCGTGTAAGGGATCGCACTCCTGTGCGCCTGCATGAAGATGAAACTTCATTCACATTGAACGTATTCTATCACAGACCGAGGTAAAGCTTTTAAGTGTATAACTGTGGCTTTCATGAGGTTAAATATTGAAAAATCTAGAATTATTAATTAAAGCCAACAACTAATTTGTTTTTCTCCTTCTCTTTAATTATGTTTTTTCTATAGTTATTTCATGATTTCCATTTAAATCAGGGATGTACTTTTTTCACAATATGGAATCGATATTCAACAGTACTGTATCGATTTCTTTATTTTTTTAAGTTAAACATTCTATTCTATTTTATGGGCTTTTATTTTATATGTGTATCATGGTGATTTTATGATTTCTATTTAAAATGTTGTATATTTTTGTAATAACTCATATTTTTCATTTTTGTGTGGCAATTAAACCTTCCGCTGGTAGATATTTATTTTATTTAATTAATATCCTTTATTCCATTTTTATATTCTGTAATGTCACCGCAACACATTCCTGTGTTGTGTTTACAATGCAGCTTAAGGAAGAATGAAATGAGATCCCGCCGATGACTGAGGACGAGAGGATACAGTGAGTCCAGCAGCTTTTAAAGCTGATGTTTGGACATATTTTGGTTTGAAAACAAATGAAAGCAGCTACGACTTCGTCAAGAGTCATGTGGTCTGTAAATACTACAACACCAGAGTCAAGTACTGGACAATACTACACATATATATATACTTGTTACTACACTATTATCACAACACCAGTGTCAAGTACTGGACAAAACTACACATATATACTTGTTACTACACTATGACAACACCAGAGTCAAGTACTGGACAATACTACACATATATACTTGTTACTACACTATCACAACACCAGAGTCAAGTACTCGACAATACTACACATATATATACTTGTTACTACACTATGACAACACCAGAGTCAAGTACTGGACAATACTACACATATATACTTGTTACTACACTATCACAACACCAGAGTCAAGTACTCGACAATACTACACATGTATATACTTGTTACTACACTATGACAACACCAGAGTCAAGTACTGGACAATACTACACATATATACTTGTTACTACACTATCACAACACCAGAGTCAAGTACTGGACAATACTACACATATATACTTGTTACTACATGTTATGTTAAAGCTGTTTTTGGATTCTTGAAAATGTAAATATAGAACAAAAATGATTAATGTATTTTTGTAATTCTCATTTATAATATTAAAGCTGTTACTAAAGGCATTTTATTACTATTTTGTCTTTGTCTGATAACTTTCAAGACAACTGCAAACAAAATCTGTAAAAACTGATTCACGTTCTTTTAAAGGTTTTCAGAATTACTGTTTTTTTTTAAATAAAATGGAGATTTGAAAACTAAAGTGACTCATGAACTCTGTCATATTTCTATTTTCTCTTTTAAATTATAAATAAATTGATCTTATAAGTCTCTATAGTCCCATTGCCGAGCAGATGTGGGCCTGGAGTGTGAAGGTTCTTGAGCTACATTATTCGACCTGTGGTTCCGGGTCCACTGAACACAAAGAAGGACTCGCACCTTGGGGATCACTTGTGTGAGGGCGCAGCTGGCCTTGTCGCAGATCCACACTTTGTCTTTGGGGCCGAGCGCGGCGCAGATGGCCTGCAGTTCCGTGTAGACCGCCTCGTACGGGAAGGTCTGGATGTTGTGTTCGGGTTTGGTCGGAGAGTCCAGCTGCAGGTGCGCTCGCTGCTCGGGGTCAGACAGACGCTTGGTGTCCACGAACAGCCTGAACCAATCAGAGTTGAATATAACGTGTCATTTTGATCACTTAAATATGTAGCGATGGATGCTTCATCTATATTGCTCTCAATCCAAGTTAACGCAAGATTATTGTATTAAAAAAAGAATCATTTTAAATGTTAAAAATGGATAATAAACACAGAAATATGAAATTAAATGACATAAATTGACAATTGGATTTAATCAATTCTAACATTACCTGATTGTGTTCATCCCGACCACAGCGTAGGCGAAGAACACGGGGTTGTACTCGATATCTGCACCACGGAGGTTGAAGAGCCCTGAGCGGAAACAAAGATTGGTTAATAAACGACTCGCCAACATCCTCTGAGCAGATAAAAGCCATAACTCGTGGTCACAGAGTGAATGATTCTGTGTAAAAGGTTATTGTATATATATATAATAATATTGTTTGACACGATTCATTATCTTGTGTCTCCTGCTACTCAAATCACGCCCGTCTTCTGTGAAGCTGTGGCGCATTGTTGAGATTTTTCATTGACAAAATGAAATTGATCAAAGAGAAAATCTCTCCCCCTTTGTGTGGAACCCCTGCTGTCACTGAGCCCCTCTCCTCCTTGTGGTCTTCCTTCAGAGCTGTATCTCTGAGTGATATTTCAGCACTGGTGAACAAGATGAAACCCTCCTCTTGCTCAGATCACGTCCCTGCTTGTAGGCCCTTCATCAAAGTGTTTGATATAATTGGCCCCTGGGTTACCGATAACGTAAACCTCTCCCTTTCCACAGGTGTTTTTCCCAATGCATTTAAACATGCCATTGTGGAGCCTTTGCTTAAAAAGCCAAGGTTAGACCCGACTGACCTCGAGCTTGTAATCAATGCGTTTGTGTCTTCTTGTCTGGACTATTGCAACAGTTTGTTTTCATGTCTTAACAAGAAAGATCTGTCTCGCCTGCAGTTAATACAAAACTCTGAAGCGAGAATTCTGATCCCCTCTAGTAGAAGAACTCACATTTCTCCGATCCTTAAAACTCTTCACTGGCTACCTGTTTCTTTCAGGATCATTTTTAAATTCTGGTTCTTAGTTTCAGATCTATTCATGGTAAGACCTTCCATCAGTGATCTGATCCAGACTTACACCCCAGCTCAGGCTCTGAGGTCTGTGGATCAGAATCTACTGATGGTTCCTGAACGGTTCAGGACCAGAGGAGAGAAATCCTTCCAGACTGTTGCTCCTAAGCTTTGGAACCATCTCTGTGTTTGATGATCTACTGACTCCTTCAAGAAACATCTTAAACATTTTTATTTGTTTAGGCTTTTCCTTGATTTTCTGGAACTCTTGTGTTGTTGTCTGTGTTATCTTGATCTTTTAATTATATATTTTATTGTGTATTATTTTGATTGTTTAAGCGCTTTGTGACCCTGGTCTGGAAAAGCGCTCTATACATATAAATTACATACTTATTATTCCTTGGGGCCCACTACAACCCTCTAGTCCTTACGTGGTTCAGGTAATTATCACGAGCGCTCGGACAATCAGAAACGAGAGTCGTTGAGCTAACAAGGTGCTCGAACAGGCGCTGAGAGTCAAACTTGCGCAGCCTTCGTCTTTGGATCGTGATCTCTCACAGAAACATGAAGTAAAAAACTGTTTCTGCAACTGAAACAATTGTAGATATAGTCAAGAAAATTATTTTAGTCCGTGGAGTATGTGTGTATTGTTAAGAATTTGTTGATACGCATCACAATACAGGGTTGCCGATACGATGTATATAATGATATATAGCGATAGTGTAGTAACAAGTATACATGTGTAGTATTGTCAAGTACTTGACTCTGTTGTTGTGATAGTGTAGTAACAAGTATATATGTGTAGTATTGTCCAGTACTTGACTCTGGTGTTGTGATAGTGTAGTAACAAGGATATATGTGTAGTATTGTCAAGTACTTGACTCTGGTGTTGTGATAGTGTAGTAACAAACATATATGTGTAGTATTGTCCAGTACTTGACTCTGGTGTTGTGATACTGTAGTAACAAGTATATATGGGTAGTATTGTCAAGTACTTGACTCTGTTGTTGTGATAGTGTAGTAACAAGTATATATGTGTAGTATTGTCCAGTACTTGACTCTGGTGTTGTGATAGTGTAGTAACAAGTATATATGTGTAGTATTGTCCAGTACTTGACTCTTGTGTTGTGATAGTGTAGTAACAAGGATATATGTGTAGTATTGTCAAGTACTTGACTCTGGTGTTGTGATAGTGTAGTAACAAACATATATGTGTAGTATTGTCCAGTACTTGACTCTGGTGTTGTGATACTGTAGTAACAAGTATATATGGGTAGTATTGTCAAGTACTTGACTCTGGTGTTGTGATAGTGTAGTAACAAGGATATATGTGTAGTATTGTCAAGTACTTGACTCTGGTGTTGTGATAGTGTAGTAACAAACATATATGTGTAGTATTGTCCAGTACTTGACTCTGGTGTTGTGATACTGTAGTAACAAGTATATATGGGTAGTATTGTCAAGTACTTGACTCTGTTGTTGTGATAGTGTAGTAACAAGTATATATGTGTAGTATTGTCCAGTACTTGACTCTGGTGTTGTGATAGTGTAGTAACAAGGATATATGTGTAGTATTGTCCAGTACTTGACTCTGGTGTTGTAGTATTTACACACATGACTCTTGGCGAAGTCGTAACTACCTTCATTTGATTTCAAACCAAAATATATCCAAACATCAGCTTTAAAAGCTGCTGGAGTCACTGTATCCTCTCGTCCTCAGTCATCCCCAGGACTTAATTCTTCCTTCAGCTGCGGAGTACTTAATGACTCCTGCCATCTAGAGGCCAGAAGTCCAACAGAAACACTGAAGGAATGAACATGTTCTGTGAATATTTGCATGTATATTCTGAATATCTTTTCTTTATTAATCAGTGTTTTCTTGCACCCGTACAGTTTTAGTACCATATTTAGTAAATGTTTGTACTCTTGACACAAGAGTCGGCTAATATCCTTCAGCCAGCGACGGCTGACAAGAGGTTCCACGAGAGAGATTTATGATTCAAGTCTCTCCAACACACCAAACTTTTATCCGACACTCATCAAGTTCTGCCCAATAACTAGAGTTAAACTCCGTCCTCCAAGTTGCAGTCTTGGACACGCGACAAGTTTTTATAGAATGTTAAACAACTTTACCAGGTTATTCAAGTCGAAACATTGACCTCAGAATAAAGCGTTTGAAAATAAATACCAAACATTCTCCACCAAACATTCCTTCGCTCCAACTACTTAACAACATGTCAAACTGCGACAGTTGATCACCATGACATGAATACATTTCCTTTTTTTTAATGCTCTTTGAAATAGTGTTTTAATTGTATTCAAATCGAACTACAGTGTTTCATTTTTTAATGATTTTGAAGGATATATTTGGCCCCAGTGCCCTTAAAAAAATGGCCTCAGCCACAAAAACAACGTTTTATTTTATAAATATAGAATATTTGTTTATTTTCTGTTCTTTCATTTTTTTCAGAACGTCATCCAACCTCAGCTCGTACGCTGCCTTTTTTCCTGTCTTACAAAAAGTAACTAGTTACTTTAAAAGTAATTAGTAACTTAAAGTAACATGATCTGTAAATATGTTACAAAAATATAAATAAAGAACATTGACATCGACGATCATTATGAGGAAAAAAAACAAGTCTTTAAACAGAAACCGATGGTTCGAGAAAATTTTGAAAACAAATGTTACATATTGCTGCTTTAACTGACGTCGTTGTGAAGTTCATCACTCGAGAAAGAACGACTTACATGCGACTTCGTCCAACGCCGTCGCCACAAACCAGCAGATTTTCCTCTCGGCCATCTTCCCTCGCAGCGCAGTGATCTTCTCTTGCCACGACAAACCTTCAAAAACACACATTTGTTCATTTATTTGTCAAAAAGTACTTTGTTATCTTCATTCATTGGTCGAAGTAATATAATTCACACGAGTGTCTACATTCAAACCAATTAATAACATGTTTTAACATAAATACAATCCTAAATTTGTCTTCAAATACTAGTTTGTTTTGGAGTAATTTCCAGAGTCAAAGGCAGTTTTATATCTTAAATCATGTTGTTCACACTCGCAGCTGCATTTAAAGCGAATAATTATACATTTAGAAACGATATATGACAACATTTGAGCAGTAACTAGATTTTTGTCTGACTTTAACTGCGACTTGATGTGTAGTCGAGGGGCAGACGAGTCCTCAAGAGCTCAGATGCTCTTTTAATGACATTTTTAATTTAAAAAATAGTTTAAAATACAGTGTGTATTCACGGACTAGTTTCTGGACTCACCGGTGTATTCTAACCCCAGACTGCGGAGTCGAGTGCTGGGCCTCTCCGGACGGTCCGGCCAGACCACGTCGATCAGGTTCTCCTGCACAGCCACCAGAGAGTGACCAGCACCGGCCAGAGCTGTGGACATGTTCTTCCACTGGTCTGCAACATAGAGGTGGTTCACTAGAGTGAGATGTGACCCACAATAACAAGATGATATTATCTTGTTCGTTTGTGACCGAGGCTCAGATATAAAGCTCTAAATGACGGCGTTTGTTCTTCTGCCGACTCTCATCGAGCCGAGAGTAACTCAACATGTAGAAAACAAATGTCACTCGAGTCAGTTTGGTTCTCTCACGGCGCTACAGAGATCTTCTTGGAGTCAAAATGACATCCATGAACTATCTGTGTCCGACACCAAAGAAGCTTTTGACCTAAATTACAGATATGTAGCTCAGATATCAAACAAGTTACAGCCTTTTTCAAAGTACCAAGTTCTCCAACGTTTATGGCCTTTTTTATCCCTGAAAAATTAACCTTAAACGCTTTTAAGTCCATGCAAGCATGTTAAGGGTAAAATAATGTATTTTAAAACTAAATTAAATGGTTCTATTTTCATTTAAAATATTCTTTCTGGTTTTGTATCCGAACATAAAATCCTTGTGTCTTCTTGTCTGGACTATTGCAACAGTTTGTTTTCATGTCTTAACAAGAAGGATCTGTCTCGCCTGCAGTTCATACAAAACTCTGCAGCCAGAATTCTGACCTGCTCTAGTAGAAGAACTCACATTTCTCCGATCCTTAAAACTCTTCACTGGCTGCCAGTTTCTTTCAGGATCAACTTTAAAATTCTGGTTCTTACTTTCAGATCTATTCATGGTCACACCTTCCATCAGTGATCTGATCCAGACTTACACCCCAGCTCGGGCTCTGAGGTCTGTGGATCAGAATCTACTGACGGTTCCTGTTTAGTGTCTTATCATAACGACGTTATCTCAAGACACTTCACAGTTTAACCGAGACTATATTGGAGAAAAGAGAAACGGATCCAGCAACTCAACAATGAGTGAATCACAGCGTGACAGTGGCGAGGAAAAAACAACTTCCTTTTAGACGGCAGAAATGTAAAGCAGAACCAGACTCAGTGTTGACGGCCTCAAGCTCCTTCAATTCCTTCAACATCAGATTTACTTTTAATCAATATGAAGCTTATTTACCATCCAGGGGTTCACATGAAGTGACTTTGACAGTCATTAATAGAACACATGATTCTAAACAATACATTATTAAGTCAGTGAACCACAGGTGGATTTATTCGAACCGTCAACACGTTCTTTTATATTTATCTCCAAGTTTCAAAGGAGGATTCAGGGTCAAGTTAAGATGACGGTACACAGATGGTTGTGAATGTCGACACAAACCTGCGGCGATGATCCACGGATCGACTCCCACCTTGGAGTTCTCCGGCAGAACGCTGATCAGCCAGTCTTCCTGCGACGGCGTCTCCTTCAAGCCTGGTGGACGAGAGAGGTCACGACCGGTCGCGTGACGGAGGCTGAAGGTCAGAACAAGTGAAGGTGCTGAAGGTGCTCCAACTTTCGTACCCATTTTCATGAGAGTCCAGTTGTTGTCCATCTGCTGACTGGCCTGGAGGAAGTAGCGTCCGTCGGTCCACAGCGCAGCATGTTGCTCTGTGACGATGGCGGTGCCTGCGAGGAAACCAGCAACTCTCAGTATAATATACATGTTCATGTATTTAAGATCTTAAAAATACAAATGAAGTACTTGTATGTCCTGACATGCTAGCAAACCGTAGCTGACAAAGGTTAGCCTTAGCTCTTAAAAAGCATTTGATATAAAGTTACCTTGAGTTAATAATTATCTTATGTTCAGATCAGACATATCAGAAATCCTTTATTTGTCCCGCGAGGGGAAATTCAGTTTAAACAACAGCAAGCGCAATATCTCAAAATAAAAAAAAAATAAAAGACACCCAGAAATAGAATAATAAAATGAAAAGAAAGATCTAAATAGAATAGAATAAAAAATCTTCTCTTTATTATATACACTATCATATTTACAAAAATAACAAGAAGAAGAGGTGCTGTTAAATATTTATCTTGCTGAGTTCTTATTGTGGAGTCTGATGGCAGCAGGGAGGAAGGACCTGCGGTACCTCTCCCTCACACACCTGGGATGAAGCATCCTATCACTGATGGAGCTGATGTTACGACTTATGTCAGCACTTAAGTCAAAATATAACCATAATTTTCACAATATGACATTTTACCAAACAACTATGGAAGTATATCAGAATATTAATATATATAAATTATATAATGTCAAAGTTGAAACTTTTAATCATTTTATTGAAATATTTTTTGGGGAATAATTTCATTTATTTCTATATTGAAAGGTTTAATTTGTTTAATTGAGTAATAACATTTAAAATGTGTATATAAAAAGTTGAATAAATTGTTTTTTTTAAGTTATTTATACTTAAAAATTATAGAAAATAAATGCAAATATTTTGTAATTTCAATTATTAAATAACAAATGTTCTAAATTCAATATGTTTTAATAAGTGACCTTTTAAATTCAATTTAAAATGTTGGTATATTGTCACCAGACAATACCAAACGAGCACCGATCTACTTGATCAACTTTCAGCCAATCATACGGTGCGCAGACGATCACATGATGACGTGGAAGGAACGATTAAGTAGCTCGTGCTCTCGTGTATATAGAATTTAAAAGATACACTTTTTTATATATTGAATTGAACGTGTCTTTTAGAAATTGAAAATCTATTGGCAAAAATAGATGCATTATGTTTTAGTTTTTTTAATTTTATTATAAAAAAAACTAAAAACTATACAATAAATTATTGAATAAAAAGAGAAAGTTTCAACATTGGAAACGTTTCATGTAATCGTTCGATATTCTCTTTCAAAACAAGTGAAGATTTCACACATGAAATGACAAAAGTTCATCCGAAGCCACTCATTGATTCTGTGGCACAGGTGTGATCGTACCTGCCGACCCGTTGAAGCCACAGATGTATTCGCGCCTGCAGTCGCACGGAGCGATGTACTCGCTCTGGAAGATAAAGGACGAGTCAAAGGAGGGATTGGGTTCATTAACAATCAGCGTGAAGAGGTTTGTAACAAGTCGGTCGGGCGAGTCGTGACTTGGATACGGCGAGGGGCGGAGGAAGAGCGATGATGAAGGGCTGCAATTAATCCTGAAGGTTAATGAGGAGGAGTGGAAGTGACAGAAGAGGAGGAAGTGAAAGTGTTCATGGAAGCAAATCAGTGTCATCAGAATATTGAATATAAACACTTTTTTAATTCAATTTTAATTTTTTCCAATTGAAACCTTTAATAATGGACTTCAATAGTTTCTAAAATATAGAATTTGTTTTTTTTTAATAGTTTAATTCAATAATTCTATATTAAAAGGTTGATTTTCTTTTATAAATAATTGAATAGAAAAATGTGAATATATTTTAGTGGGAAAATAAACATTTCAAAGTCTATCATTTCTTTTAATTTTAAGTTCAGTAAAATAATGTCACCAGACGCGCACTTCTACGTCCTCACGTGACCATAAGGGCGTCGCCAGGATTGGCTGAAAAGTTTGATCGAGTAGCTCGGTACTCTGTTGCTTTTGTCTGGCGACACCATCACCAACATTTTATATTGAATTTATAACGCCAGGAATAAAAAACTGTTACATTTACAAAACGTATTTTTGTGTTATTGGAACGATCATATCAAAGTCTATGTGTTAAAAAAAAACAAATGAAATTGTTCGACTTCAACTTTGCAACACGAAAATTATGGAATTAAATTTCAAAATGATAATTCAATGCTTGAAAAATAAATCAATAAAACAATTCAAAGTTCTCGACGTTTGAAACGTTAACTCACGCCATTCAATATTGTGCTGACACTGCTGCACTTGTGTTCAAGCTACACACCACTGACGTGAAAAACGACCACGGCTCACCTGGTGAGCGTCGCCAGAAGGTACGATGTAGGCCTGGATCGGCTCCGAGAAGTACTTGCAGTTCCTCATGGCCTGGCGAAGCTGTCGCAGCAGCTCCCCGGTGATTTTTGGAGACATTTCTAACCATAAGACAGAGAGAGAGAAACATATATTCACGTGCACACGTTTCAGTTCAAAACAACACTTTCATTATCATATTTCCACTCAAAACTAAAGTCCTCCAGAAGTACCTGAAGCCATGGACACTCGTGAACAGCAACCGTCTACCTGACACTCGTATCTCACCTGGATTTTAACCCTCGATGCTGACAAGACAGTTCACCCGCCCATGCTCTTTGGCCTTCTTTAATAACGGAGATAAGAAGCGGTTATTGCAGTGTAACTATGGCAGCTGATCAATCTGGAAACCGACCAATCACAGGCGGCGATCCTCGCCATCCAGCTCTGTGATTGGTTGACGCGGTTGTTGTTTAACGTTTTCGCTTTTTCCTGAATTTAAAAACGCTTGTTAAATATAGTTTCAAATATCTGGTCGTTTATAGTTAGTTTATATTTTAAAAGAAAATTAAAAAGTGAATTTCGGGGGGAATTTGACGACCTCGTGACTCATTGTTGACAACAGGCCGTGACGGGAACTAGTCTTTGTTTGTTTGGAAGTGAGAGATGAAGAAACAACGACAATAATAACCAATCGTGTTGATAATCCCGCGTTGAAACCCGTTCGACTCTAGATTCGTCCCAGTCCGGCTGGAGAACTAGAACCAGAATCGTGACCGTCGTCTTCAAAACAAGACTCGCATATGTGGCGCTGAAGAACCGAGCGAAGAGCTTCTTCAAAGTCTTCCTCGCGACCCCAAAGTCCTCCGAGAGACGCTAACGCGACACCAGATACACACCGGTCACTCTGGGCTCACGACGTGGGCGTTGAGTTGAAGAAAATCGATGCTTTCGTGAACAAATCGCTCCTTGTGTCAGTTTACAAAACAGGAGGCGGCCATGTCACCTGTGACGTCACGTCCACGTGATCACGGTTTCCTCCAGTGGTCGTGGCGGGAAACAGACGCGCCTCTTTCCCGTAAACAAGCTTTTTATTTTAGTCCTTTTTATTCCTTTAACGCTCAGATAAATACATATCTTGAATATAATCAGAAGCCAAAATAGTTATTTTTTTCTACATAGGACTAACTATTATTTCTGATGATTTAATTCTGCAATCGTCGCCTTAAATCAACATTAATATCTATCCATCCATCCATCCATCCATCCATCTTTCTATATATAATGTAATTTGTAAGTAAGTAAGTAAGTAATTTAAATAATTTGTATTTATATAGCGGACCAGGGTCACAAAGCGCTTAAACAATCAAAACAATACTCACTAAAATATATACTTTAAACGTCAAGATATATTGATATATATATAGATATATATATTATAATTGTTGAGTCCTTATAGTTATAGAAGCATCATTATCCTAGCCTGTTTTACAAAGAACATACATTATTGTTTTTTTTTTTTTTTCTTTGTTTGTTTTTTCTAATGAATCATTGTTTTGACTGTTGGTTTATTCAAAGATTTGCTTCTATCGATTGCGGATTCACTGGTATCTTGAGATATAATTGCTTCACCACAAGGCAATCTGAGTCAACAGGTCAATAACTAGATCAAATTTGGTGAAAATGTATTTGACCTTATTTAATGACTTCTTTGACAACTTTTTAAAGAATTGTTCTGCTTAAATGTAACTGTTATAGCTCTCTACGAAACGTGCTGGAAGATTTATACGTTTACATTATGTTTATAAATTATATTAATTACAGTTATTATGTTAAGTATCTGTCTTTCATCAGTTATTAAAAAAACGACTACGAAGTCGTGCTGGATTACAAAACGTGTTTTATTAAAATGAAACCCATTAAAACACAACAACGTAAAAGTCACAGATTTACAATCAGAAATTTATAATATATAACATTTATTTGGAGCCAAAGATTTGAGAATGTACATGATTTACACGTAAGAAGTGCTCAGTGAACATGGCGTTCATTCAAAAGAATAATAACCCATTTATGACCTTTTATACAAAACCTAATATCTGCACTTTCATGTTTCCACCAGGATCCTTCAAACTTGATGTCAATCATCGATGGAACGGCAGCGAGACGGCGACGACGAACATTAGGCCGATGAGAGCAGCGGAGGAAACCAGGTGTGTCAGACCTGAGGACACACACACACACACACAACATCAACGGTTAATAACATTAACATTCCCACGAGACTCCTGGTACTCACCGGAGCAGGTCTTAGACTCCATGTACGGCCCCATATCATCGTGTGTTTTGATGGAATCCAGAAGACTTTGGTCAACGTCACCTTTAAAAGTAAATCAAACGCATTTCAGTCTTTGATCAACAGAGGTTTGATCTGTGGCAACACTTTTGTGGAACCTGTGTGACCAGTCAAACATTACATCGGAGTTTTTCTTAATAACCAGATCACCGTGGGTGAAGTATCATCTTGGAATGTTGAGTGACAGTCGTGCCAGATGATGAATTCCATTGATCTATTGGCCTGTTTTGAATATTAAGCTTGAGTTAGTTACATGACTTATATAGCTTTCCATTTATATTCCAAGTAAGTGACCAGTATTATTATTGTTTAAAAACTCTGAAAATAAACCTATAAAGTGGGCAAAAACCACTTGCAACTTGGAAACCTGAGTGCCTGGACAACTTATGCAAACAATAAAACCTGCAACTTCTCGCTGTAGAGCTGCAGCACAAACTGAGTCTAGATGATTGAATATAAAAATGAGTGAATGTTGTCAGAGTAAAACTATGAAACAGATGAATATACATCTATATTTTGTAATTCTTAACAATCCTTATTAGAGTTTTAACCTTAACTGTAACAAAGTGCATTTATACCATGTATATATATATATATATATATATATATATATATGTTTTGTTCTAGTTTTAATGTGATCTACTTTTTATTTTAGCTTTTTTTTATTTTGAATTTTCAACCCGAAATGTGGTGCCTTTAAGTTCAAGTTAAGTGTTGATCTAAGTGTGTTCACTGAAAACACTTTGTGGTTCTGGAGATGGAATCTTGTTGACCATAACCACGCGGTCCTGTGGCGTCAACGGGTGAAGTTACCAGACTTATCTTGAAACGTTGAGCTATAAATCATTCATTATCACGTCTTGAGAATCTTGATGATCATCTGAAATATTTTCTGATAAGAGAAAAGAAATAACTCTGTGTCACATATTTGTCGCCTACAGCAAGTAACAACAAATAAATAAACAAATAAACAGATAAAACATTCTTCTCCGACTGGTGACATGACCAGAGAAAGTTTAAATGAGCTTCAGAGTGATATTGAAGCAGAGTTTATATACAGCAGAGATGATGGATCAGGTGAATGACAGCATTAATTC
This sequence comes from Callionymus lyra, assembly GCF_982586985.1. NCBI lineage: Eukaryota > Metazoa > Chordata > Actinopteri > Syngnathiformes > Callionymidae > Callionymus > Callionymus lyra. Next base: position 42,616,377 of record NC_141818.1, on the reverse strand, counting down.
TTCATTTTTGAACATCTTAGAGTGATTTTTATGGTCCAAAGTTCTGCGTCCACACACCTACGAAGCGTTTTGTCATTATTATTATTTAATCTCGAAGTTCCACTTGAAAATGAGTCCAGAACTTATAGTTTGGAGAATTTATTCCGCTGCTGGAGCTTAAAAAAGTCTAAAAATCAAAATTTTGTGACTTTTAACTAACAATGATTGACATCATTATTTGGTTAAAATTTACCACTTCAGCCCATTTTAACACGGATGATCTGTTCTGGTTCTGTGGGCCTCGACCACCCCCTTAATTCTAACTTGTCGCGATGTTTTGTTCACTTAACTACACGTTGTAACTTCAATTAATGAATAAAAACGTGTTTTCTACGTCAACTGTCACAACCTCTCAGCAGGAATCTTAGAAACATCGACGAACCAACACATGCTGAGCATTTACAAGGAAAAGTTTGGGTTTTTAGTTCACGGGAAACCTCAAAAGTCAAGATCCACAATCAGTTCGGTGGAATTTTGTCCGTTAAAAAGAAAACTTCCTGGAGATCATCGTCTGCCAAGTTTAACCAACGAGTCAAAATGTTTGTTCATTTTATTGTAGCGACTGGCCCTTCGTCCAAAAAGACCTTTAAAAACATCCAAATACCTCCAGATGCTCGTCCTCTTGGATGGAACTAAGAGACAACTAAGAGAAAACTTCTGCCACAAACAAACTTGTTTTTAAGTGTTTCTTCGGACGAAGACGACTGAGCTCCAGTCGCTACATTAAAATGAACAAACATTTTTGTCTATAACTTTAAAAAGAACAACATTTGTCGACATGAAGGCGAGTAGAAAATGGGTTAAATCAGAGTTTTGGGTCCTGGATCACGACAGAACTCCAGCAAGAGTTTGATTGACACATGTTCAGATGTTGTCACATAATATTATGATGTCAACAACACAATGAACGCGACGAGTCAGTAGAACACGGAGCCGCTACAATCGTCAGACGCCACATTGTTGGGTTTGATTGCCGGAGCGAGCGGGTCAGCGAGGGACGTCTGAGCGAATGAATGCACTTCTGTGCTCGACTGTGTGAAATCTTCTCGCTTTCACTGCTGGACACAAGCCTGGACCGAACCTGATGCACCAGGAGGTTCAGGAGCCGCTTCAGGTTACCTGGTTATTTGACTTTTCTTAAGATTCTGCTGATCAATGCCCGCGGACACGACCCTCGTTCTCACACCACAAGCAGGAAATAAATGACGTCATTAAAGCATTTATTTTCTAATAGTAAAATGCTTTGTCAAGAAACGACTTCGCTAGATGTTCAAATGGTGTTCAACTCCAGATATTATTGTGCGGTTCGATAAAAGTTTTGATAAGATAAAAGTATATTCGATAATCAAACTAGTAGTTTTCAAGTTGCCCGTTCCAGTAAGTATGTTCTCCCCGTGTTGCGCCGGTTTCCTCTTGACACTCTGGTTTCCTCCCACAGTCCAAAAACATACAGAGGTCGATTGAGACTATTTGGTCTGTGTGTGTGTGTGTGTGTGTGTGTGTGTGTGTGTGTGTGTGTGTGTGTGTGTGTGTGTGTGTGTGTGTGTGTGTGTGTGTGTCCTGTGACGGACTCGGGGACACGTTCGGGTTGTTGGTTTTTAACCCTCAACCCTACATTTTAATGTCATGATAATTTAGAAAACACTAAAATGAACATTTAAGAAACATTGATCAATAACGTGGTCGTGAATTAAACGATGCTCTGTGACACGTACCTGAGATGATATATTTCACCTCCTGGCAACGTCCTTCACTGACGGCGATCGGGGAGAAGAACAGGACGGTGACTCTCTGCAGGTCCACCTTCAGGATGCCGGACACTCTTTTACGAAAATCGTACCTGGAAGACACGCAGCGGAAATTGACATTTATCCTTCACAACTAGAGCTGTCACCTTTTTCTTAATTCAACCATATATTTAACCTTTTTGTCTTATGTTTAATTCTATATGATGTCCACAATAAAATGAATAAATGTTCATGAATATAATGTTATCATAATTAACACCAGACGTGTTTAGTTGTCAAGATGTATTTATTTGTGTGATATATCTCCTGTTACCACTTTAAAAATATGATAAATCAATTTAATATCGAGTTGGAGCATCGTTAGCTTGCGTTAGCTTGCGTTAGCCGCCGCGATGCTTGTACAAGTGTCGGCGATGTCTTCAGATTGATTTCCTTGATTTTTTTAAATTAATTTTCCAGCGTGTCTGGAAGATTCTCAGTGAGAAAAGAAAGTTGAATTCTCTGGAATATTAGGAAACCAAAACATTCCAACTAGATTGATGGAAAAAACGTTTTAAAATGAAAAATGTATTTCCTTCTTTCTACCATTGTTTTTGTTTTTTAAAAGTGTAATCCAGGGGTCCTCAAACTTTTTCCTGTGAGGGTCACTTTTCCCTTCTCCGATGAGGGGCAGGGGTCAGTTTCTAACAGAAAAAGTGACGATTGCCTTAAAAAATGTAATATTCCCAGTAAGCCAAAAGCAAAACGTCAGTAAATAAATAACTACCAAATGAAGCTCTCAGGAAGGAAAGTTGTAGGTTTTAAAATGTCGATATCTTTTAAAATAGACCTTCGAGAGCGAAATAAAAACGTAGGTAGGTGTAGCTTTATTCAGCCCCTATAAATAAATCATTAACCCTCTATAAATGTTTTTTTATCACTGTATACGAATAAAAAATATAATGCATCTCTGTTATAGTAAGTTTGGAGACGACTGTTTCAATCAACTGTAACGTTTTTATTTTGTCTAATGGTGATTATTTTGACTTATTGTTGTGTATTTAGTTCTGATGGATTCAGACTTGGACGTGAATCTTTCTAAACGACTGGACTCATATCATTAGACTTGAACGACTGGTTTTCATCTCGGAAACACGAGAAGACTTCACATATATTTCGCTGACCACTAGTAAATCATGTCTAATCTTTTTTTTATGCATAATTCTGCTTCTACATTTTGTTTTCCGTCTGGTGCAGAAGCTGTTGTCTCTCGATTCGCTCTCACACGTATCGGATGAAAGTGACATTTATCTCTCATCGTTCACACGACGACGTGAGGAATAAGGAAGTGTTCGTTGAATTCCTCTGCGGTTCAACAAAAATCTTCAGCTCAGTATCTCATGTGAGACAATCATCTTTAATTGTATTTTCTTGGACTCACGCGTAAAAGGTCGAGACTTTAGGGAAGGTCTGCAGCGCCGACGGAGACTCCGGGACGATGTCTGCGCAGCCGACGACGACGCCGGCGTGTTTGATCAGCACGGCTCGGCCGACCACTGAGGAAACATCACAATGTTTTCCATCAAAACAGAAATCATGGTGGAATCACCGTCATCGAGACACCCGTGAAAACACTGAAGCGTCTCATTAGCGCCGGAAGCAAGAGATACTGTTCTGAACAACATAAGTCACTGTTATTATTCACTTCCTTCTTCCACCTTTTAAAATCTGGCTTCTGCTTCTGTGTCGTTTCAGGTTTGTTTCTGTGTGACTGTAGGAAACTGAGCTGAATCTTTTTTTATTGTGGTTTTATGTTTCAGTTCCCACATCTATTGTTCTTTATTTATCAAATATCAGATCAGTCTCTGCTTGAATAATCTATCTACTCATCCACCAGTACATATATTTAACTACTGTTTGTCCGTCCATCGACCCATTCTTCTAACTTTCTTGATGTATTTCTATCTGCCTGTCCATCCATCCATCCATCCATCCATCCATCCGTTTCGATCCACCTATTTATAAATATATATATCCGTCCATCAATCTATCCATCCATCCATCCATCCGTCCATCCATCCATCCGTCCGTCTTTCTAACCATCCATCCATCCATCCATCCATCAATCCATCAATCCATGCATCCATCCATCCATCCAGCTCTGCATTCATTCATTTTAGAGAAGATCCAACACTAGTACCAGAAGTATCGCCAGTGAGTTGGATCATGGAGTCGGTGAGCAACTGTCTGTTCTCCAGGCTGACGGCACCATGTCTTCCAGAAACTTCTCCCAGCACGCAGCTCAAAGGTTTCTGCCCCGAACAGGTAGAACTCTGCAGGGAAAGAGAGAAATGGCCTTGACCTCAGGTGCTCTCTGAACCACCAGGTTTCTGTTCTCCTTCCTTCGTGGTTTGTCTGGCTCGTGATATTGAATGTTGTTGTTCCAGTGCTTCAGCCGAGACGTCTTACCTCTGAGGGCATCTGGAAAGGATTGTACGTCGTCTTCAAAACACCGCAATCGTTGTTGCCTTTCCTTTCTTTCTTTATAAACAGCTGCACCTCCTTCGTCTACAAGAAATCCCAGTTGTTTAGGACGGAAACAGAAAGTGTCAGTGGAGGGAAGGGTGTTTTTTAAAAAGCCACAGAAATGAAACTTCGAATCAAACCTCCGTGGGGTCGTGTGTCCTCAAATATTTACTGGCTGCATGAAGGTCCACCTCGAGTGTCGTGTCGAAGCTGCTGCCTCTAGGGACCATCTGCTGCCGCTGTGAGGTCAAAGTGCAACCATTGGTTCAGCAGACATTGGCATTTAGACAGAGTTTGTCACAACAAAGTGAAACGACTTGAAGCGACACGTTGGACTGGCAGACGGATCTGTTCACACGATATTTCCCTGGGCTGTGTCTGGGATAATGAATTCAGTGTCTGTTCGGCCGCAGCGATACAGTGTCATGTTTTTGTGGCAGCTTTTGTTGCGGCTGAGCTGATCCAAAGTGAGGGCAACAGATTCTTATCATCATCACGATGGCTTGATATTCTAGACCTGCACTTCAATAACATCTTTAGTATTTTACTCACAATTTTTGATAAAGCAATCAGTATTAACATGTCGTCTGCATATACAAAAATAGTCTCCGTGTGTGTAACCCTGATTTTAATGTGTTATAGACTCACAAATAGGTAACAACATGTTGAATAGGTTTCAACATTTCTTAGACCTATAATCCACATAAACCTGTGTACCAGATCACTTGACAATTCCTGGCGGTCAAACCAGTTCTAACTAAATCTCTTTTATATTTGAGGCTTTACTCAAAGCCATAATGCCGAAGGGTTTATGTGATTGAGAGAGGAACGAGGAACAATTAATAAAATATTTATGATGTTTTATTTTCACTTGTGCAACAAAAGAAGCTGCTGGTCTGGTTCTTGCTCTCTCTGACAGTGTTTGGCGTGCGTGAGAGTCTCAAAATGTTATCACAACATGCTGATCCATCAAGTGCATCCTCCTTTATCATCCTCCTCATATCCGCTCTGTTGATTGATTTATAGATATCCGAGAATTTTATACATAGTTTTTTAACCTGTTCTGCAGCAAATTCGTTGTGCTTGTGCGAGCGGCATACAGTAAAGCCGACACAGGATTCATGAGGCAGTTCGATACAGTCGTCACGTTGTCTTCTACTTACCAACTTAATGGTTCCCACTATTGCGCCGCTGAAGACCGCCTTGGCCGTAGTCCAGTGTCCACCTGTGTTTGTCTGCTGCGAGAGCGTCGTGCATCTTATTCTGCAACAAATAAAACAACATCTCTCAGAATGTTTCGACTAATTGTGACACATTATTTAGGTGTGTCACCTCCAGTATCCTGTAACCTCTTTTCATTTGTGCTGCTGTGGCCTCATTTTAAGGTGTTTATGGCTTTTTATCACTGGATTTTCTCTCCTGTTCTATTTTCAGTTCACAACCGCAATCAAACCTCGCTTAACTAGCCTAGTCTTTATCTTGTTCTTTTTGCAGGTAAACTCGTGTTTTGCGTCTATCATTTATCTCGGTTTGGGTCATGGGGGAAGTATCGGGCACAGACTTTCCTCACCACAGCTAGAGCTACAAACCTGAGTCAAAGGAAGACGGAGTCCTCACCTGGTTCCATTATTGTCGTGAATCACCAAAGACCGCCCGGCGATGCTGTTCTGTCCAGTTATGGGCAGGTTTGTGTCCGGGAACTGATCCTTTAATTCGTTGAGGCCATGAAGACGCCCATATTTTCCGCCAAGATCCCCTATTTCGTACTGGTCAAAGGTTCCGCTTCCTGGCGCTGGGGACAGTGAACTGTTCCAGTTGAGGGGATTGAAGTGGCCGAGGAGCTCTTGTTCAGAGCAGGGGTCTCCGCTGCCGTCCTTGAGTGGTAGCACGTGAACATGGTAACCATGAGCTTTTTGATTCAGATTTGTCAAGGAGGCTTTTACTATTGTTGGGCCTTCTGGGATTGACTGGGAGAACAGGATTTGTCCATCAGATGTTCCAGGGCCATGCCATGATCCTGAGCTCACTTTAGGTATTTGCACCTCAGTTAGGTTGGCACAAGCAAGCCTAGGCCCCGCCTTCTCTGCCTCATGTATAACGATAGATCGGCCAATTGCGCCGGTTGAAGGAAGCAACAAGAATGTGTCTGTAAAAAATGCCTTTGCCCCCAAACCGCCTACTCGGGTATCAAGATGGACTGTGGAATGCTTTCCTGATAAGTCGCCCATCTCACAGGCCAATGAGGAGGGAAGGCCACAATTGGTAGCATAGTTTGAGTGTCCAGTGTCCGCATTAAATGGGTTCCAGTGACCTTCTACGGAGCTGCAGCTATCCTTATCATCATCCCTTTCGGAGCTGATTGGGTAACTGTGGACATGCCAGTTGTGCCTTCTTGTTTCAGCCTTTGAAGCGTTTCCATAAGACAGATCCAAGAAGATAGAGACATCAGACAGCGGGCTGTCCTTCTCCTGTACGAGAAAGATGTCACCAACAACAGGGTTCTGAAACCTTGCCCGAGCAACGTGAACTTCACCGGGGTAGCCGATGGAGGCACAAGCGTACCTGGACCCATCACTTTTAAAGATCACAACCGAGCGTCCAACAATGCTCTTCTGACCAAAAAGAGGAAGGTTAAAGTCGGTGAACAACAAGTCCGATTCGTTCATCCCAGTGAGCCTCGTATGCCTTGAGCTGAGGTCACCGAGTTCATAGTTGTCATGAGTTGATCCAGACCCATATGTGGGGGAAGCGCTGTTGATGTTGAAAGGATTGTAAAGCCCTCCAATGTTATCATTGGAACAGTGGCCGGAGGGTAAAGAATAGGGAACAGGGAAATGGTGCACCATAAAAGAACGTATGTTTCCCTGCAAGTTCTCCAACCTCATCTGAACTTTGGTGACATCAAACGGTGACATCTGGGTGAAGGTGAAGTGTCCTTTGATACCTTTCATGTTCACTGAAGCCGTGACCTGTTTCTCTGAAAAAGCATAGATCTTCGCACACTTGTAGCTCGATTTGTGGGGATACAGAAGGAAACCAGTGTTGACGTCGAAGTTGGTCAGTTCCAGGCGGGACTTCTGCGGACTCGTAGGTGATCCAACCACGACGGTGCCGAGGCTTGTCAGTGTTGAACTCAAGTTCTTGAGAAGAAGCTCACAGCTGGCCGCGGTGCTTGTTGAGCCGTACAGAGTTGTGTTGACAACAGAGGAGGCCGCGGGGAGCACATCGATGTTCAAGAGGTCCGCGAGGATCCATGTGCTTCCGTTGGAGCTGCGGAGATACACGGGACCAGCGATGGGACCCGTAAACCGGGCTTGCCGGGTCGTCACTCTATTGCCTTCTCTTATAACGCTGCACACCAGCCTGCCATCGCAGATCCGCACAGACAGCGACAGGTCTTCCAGTCTTGACCTTGTGGAAAACAGACCTGAAACATTAACCTTTGATTCCGCGTCGGCAGGAAAGCTGTAGATAGTCCGACCGATCCTGGAATCTTCACACGGATTAGCAAAACGGCCGAGCATCACTGGGAAACTTTTGACATAGAAGGTCATATTGCTGCATGTTCCATGGCCTGAGACGTTGACAGTCGCAATGTGTGTCTGTGAGTCAAGGTCAACTGAACCAGTGACCCCTCCCATGTTGAGAACTGCCGTGAATGCAGTTGCAGCGGAAAAACCTGATCCAAAAAAAAAGGTTTTCATTAGGAAATTTTTCATCACAAATACTTACAAAACACGTATTTTTCATTCGTCCGTTTCTTCTTCTTTTATGTTACATTCTATTTATACTTGTTTCCAGAGGAAGCTTCACTAGAATTTCCCACTTCCCCCCCAAACACCTGCTCCAACACTTTTGCAGACACAACACTGTCAAAATTCTCAAGATTCTCTTTTCTGCAACGCTTTTTTGAAGTCACTCCAGACATCCGTCATTTTCCTTCGCTCGCCCAATTCCAGAATCAAACCAATCCAGTGAAAACCTAGACTTTGTGAATGTATTACAATTTCTTCATTTTCTTGTGCTCGACCCATCATCAGAGGTTTGAAGCCAATCCCAGCGGTTCAGGGCAAGAGGCGCACATATACAACCATTGGTGCAGACGCTCACACCTACGTTAAATTGTCAGGTTGTTTTTACACAAAAAAGTGGAATAAAAGGAAGAAGAAAGATCCTAAAAATTAGGATCTATTTAGCCTGAAATGAGAAATAAATTGTGAAAATATTCCTTGGGAATCAATTTAAAATGACGTTGTAAATGATTTATTTGTGATTTATTAAGTGCACCTTGAATTCATATCAGTGGATTAAACACAATAACCTTCAAGAATCTCAGCTTGCTGACACCGACACTAACTAAACTGAATCGATTGTTTAGGTCTTAAATCATAAGGCGACTTAATCGTGTTTGCAGAAGTTAAATAAAGGTTTTTTTAAAAGCGTGAAGAGACTTGTTCAAACAAGCTCCATTAATCTTCTGTCACTGTTTTCAACCACCTTTTCTTGGCTGCAACCCTCGACCGTCAGACCAGACCAAACGATCCGGAGTTAATGATACTCAAGGCTGGGAATAATTCACTCTCTCAGCCCAGTCAGAAAATGATTGACAGTGTTTTGAAGCACAAGATTAGTGACGGTTTAACTAATGATGAAGTTGTTGAATCAAGTTCTGGTCTTGAGAGGACTCACCCAGGACGGATGCAAACACCAGGACTCGCAGGAGTTCCATGATCCCGGTCAAAACCCACAAACACGGAAGGAAATTCTGCTCCTGGCTGGATTCAGCCTGTGAGATGATGGAGTGTGTGTGTGGTGTCTGTGCCGTGTGTGTGTCAAGAGTGGTATTTATGTGTTGCTCTCGCTGTGATTGGTCCGAGGAGTGACTGTGGGCGAAGGGGAGGGAAGGCTGGATGGGAGGATGTGTCCTTGCACACAGGTTGTGTGTCTGTGTAGAAACTTTTTTAGTTTTCAACCCATGAATACTTTCATTTAATTATGTCCTGCTCAGAATCTGAGCTTTTGTTTGACAATAAACAAATCTCCCTGATGTAAGGCATTTTATTATTGTTCTCTGTGTATTTTATTATTGCTCTCTGTGTATTTAATTATTGTTAAGCTGAATCTCAGTAAATGGATAATTAAAATGGTTTGTTTATCTGTCTTTATAGGTTTACAACCTAATTACTGACAATCCGGAAGAAAATGAAAGTGATTGACTGGAAAATTTGAGTTGTCCCTGTGTCCTTTGGAACCTGAACAAGAGTTTGGACCTGACCGTTGTAAACAAACCAACTTGACAGTTCTAAACCAAGCGGTGGACTTGACAATTATTGCTCTTTGTGTATTTAATTATTGCTTTTTGTGTATTTTATTATTTGTCTTTGTGTATTTTATTATTGCTCTCTGTGTATTTTATTATTGCTCTTTATGTATTTTATTATTGCTCTCTGTGTATTTTATTATTGCTCTGTGTATTTTATTATTTCTTTGTGTATTTAATTATCGCTCTTGTGTATTTTATTATTGCTCTCTGTGTATTTTACTATCGCTCTCTGTATTTAATTATTGCTTTCCCAGAGTGCACCACTTACTAGTAACTAGTATTAATCATAGTAATTGTATTTGTGGTACTCGTAGTAGTACTAGTAATTGTAGTACTCCTAGTAGTACTAGTATTTGTAGTACTCCTAGTAGTACTAGTATGTGTAGTAGTACTAGTATTATTAGTAGTTCTAGTATTTGTAGTACTCGTAGTAGTATGAGTACTCGTAGTACTAGTACTCGTAGTACTAGTACTCGTAGTACTAGTACTCGTAGTATTAGTAGTACTAGTAATCGTAGTACTCGTAGTAGTACTAGTAATCGTAGTACTCGTAGTAGTACTAGTATTTGTACTTCTCATAGTATAACTAGTACGTGTAGTACTCGTAGTAGTACTAGTACGTGTAGTACTCGTAGTAGTACTAGTACGTGTATAAGTACTCGTAGTAGTACTAGTACGTGTATAAGTACTCATAGTACTAGTACTCCTAGTAGTACTAGTATTAATCATAGTAGTAATTGTATTTGTGGTACTCGTAGTAGTACTAGTAATTGTAGTACTCCTAGTAGTACTAGTACGTGTAGTAGTACTAGTATTATTAGTAGTTCTAGTATTTGTAGTACTCGTAGTAGTTCTAGTATTTGTAGTAGTACTCGTACGTGTAGTTATTCTACGAGTGAAGGAGTAGAGGATTGAATAAGTGGAGGAGTGAAGGAGTAGAGTATTTAATGAGTAGAGTAGTGAAGGAGTAGAGTAGTGAAGGATTTAATGAGTAGAGTAGTGAAGGAGTAGAGTAGTGGAGGAGTGAAGGAGTAGAGTATTTAATGAGTAGAGTAGTGAAGGAGTAGAGTAGTGGAGGAGTAGAGTAGTAGAGGAGTGAAGGAGTAGAGGATTTAATGAGTAGAGTATTGGAGGAGTGAAGGAGTAGAGGAGTGAAGGAGTAGAGTATTGGAGGAGTGAAGGAATAGTTTAAGTATAACTATAAGTATAAGGTTAAACTATAATTATAAGTATAACTATAACTATAAGTTTAACTATAACTATTAGAATAAGTTTTACTATAATAAGAAGTATAACTATAAGTTAAACTATAATTATAAGTATAAATATAAGTATAACTAAGTTTAACTATAACTATAAGTATAAGTTTTACTATAATTATAAGTATAAATATAAGTATAACTATAAGTTTAACTATAATTATAACTGTTAGTATAAGTTTAACTATAATTATAAGTATAACTATAAGTTTAACTATAAGTATAAGTTTTACTATAATTATAAGTATAAATATAAGTATAACTATAAGTTTAACTATAATTATAACTGTTAGTATAAGTTTAACTATAATTATAAGTATAACTATAAGTTTAACTATAACTATAAGTATAAGTTTTACAATAATTATAAGAATAACTATAAGTTTAACTATTGAGTATTGAAAGAGTGGAAGAGTGAAGTGCTGTGTCAAATCGCATACTACTCTTAGTATTCTAGAAGTTAGTATGCATCAGTTTAGTGTACGTACTAACTAGTACGCAAATTCTCCACAGATAGTATGTCTCAAATCAAACTCTGCTGCTACACACTAACAGGAAATCACATGACAGCTTCTTCTTCTACTTCTATTTAAAGATGTTTCAACCAGCTGTTTGAACGCTATCGCCACCTACTGGCAGCACGTATAGCAACTTTGGAAAAAGAAATAAAGAAGAAATATGAGAATCTAAATAATCGCGAGATATTTAAGCTGGTATCAGCAGCGAAGACGTGTTTATCCTCCTACTGCTGCGGAAAAGACACATTTAAGTATATGCATATATATGCATTTTTATATGACGTAACTTCCGTTTAAAACGTCACTAAGATGGCGGCTGTTTAGTGTGTTTAGTGTCCATCGAACCATGCTCAGTTTTGTGGGCGTGTTAGTACGCCAATTTAGTGTGCATGGCGCACTAAATTTCGCATACTAAGAATTGAGACGCACTAACGCACTAAAAATACTAACTTTTAGTACGCTAGTATGCGATTTGAGACACAGCAAAGGAGTGGAAGAGAGGAAGAGCGAAGGAGTGGAAGAGTGAAGGAGTGGAAGAGTCAAAAAGTGGAGGAGTATAAGTACAAGAGAAGTATAAGTATAAGTAAAACTATTAGTATAAATATAAGTATAACTATAAGCATAAGTATAAGGCAGTAGTAGTGGAATTAGTAGTGGAAAGTATCACAGATTGAAGTGGAAGGAGTCGAAACATGAGTTGAAGAGTTTCCCCATTGAAATGAATGGGGAAAAAAAGGGTAGAAAAAGTGGAATAAAAGAAAGAGGGGAAGAGATAAAAGAGAGGTAGAACATAGACGGGTACGAGCTGAATTGATAAAAGTTTGAACGGTTCAAATCAGATTAAATTTGTGGAAGTAGAAGTGGCACAAAGTTTAGGTCAGAAGTAAGAGGAATAAAGAGAAACAGGAACTCAATTGTGTGAATGCTGGGAAGAGACCTCAGAGCCCGAGTTGGGGTGTAAGGCTGGATCAGATCAGTGATGTAAGGAGGAGCCTGACCATGAATAGCTCTGAAAGTAAGAACCAGAATTTTAAAGTTGATCCTGAAAGAAACTGGAAGCCAGTGAAGAGTTTTAAGGACCGGAGAAATGTGAGTTCTTCTACTAGAGCGGGTTAGAATTATGCTGCAGAGTTTTGAATCAACTGCAGGCGAGACAGATCCTTCTTGTTATGACATGAAAACAAACTGTTACAATAGTCCAGACGAGAAGAAACAAACGCATGGATAACAAGCTCCAGATCATGTTCCGACAACAGTTTCCTAAGTTTAGAGATTTTTCTCAGTTGAAGGAAACAGTTTCTGGTCAGTTTTCTGCAGTGTTGAACCAGAGACATGTCTTTGTCCAACACCCAGGTCTCTCAGGCTCAGTTTGACAGACTGACCTAAGTCACCCAAGTACTGACTCAACCCTGGAACCTTATCATCAGGAGCAATCACCAGTGTTTCAGTTTTGAAAGAACCGCATTTCCCAGAGTGCACCAGCAGCAGCAAACCAGCTGCTTCAGTCATTGGCACTAATGAGCAGCACCTGTGAAATCATGGAGGTTCTCAGTCAGTCGGTTAGTCAGAGAGAGAAGACGCTCCAAGTTCACAACAATGGCTTCAGTCCAAAGACGCCAATGGTTGGTGAAATGTTTGATTGACTTTGATTTAGTGCTTGTTAATTCATTAAAAATATTTGATTAAGTTGTTTAAATGAATTTAAAATATTTGAATGTTTAATTATTTGAATACATTCAAAATGTTTCAATGTTCAAGTTAATTTAAAAGGAATATAGAATGTTTAAGTTTTGTTAAGAGAGGTAGAACATAGCCTGAAAGACGGGTACGAGCTGAATTGATAAAAGTTTGAACGGTTCAAATCGTTTTAAATTTGTGGAAGTAGAAGTGGCACAAAGTTTAGGTCAGAGGTAAGAGGAATAAATAGAAACAGGAACTCAATTGTAAACTAGAAAACGGTGCATTTCCGGACGAAAATGCAGTGTGAATGCTGAGCCGCGTTCGCACAGTTGGTAGTACCGGAAGTGGTGGTAGTGGAATCAGTAGAAGTGGAACTGGTAGTGGAAAAAGTGGTTGGATTAGTAGTAGTGGAAGTAGTAGTAGTGGAAGTAGTAGTAGTGGAAGTAGTAGGTTACAGTGGAAGGAGTTGAAAGTTGAGTTGAAGAGTTTCCCCATTAAAATGAACGGGGTAAAAAGGGTAGAAAAAGAGAAATAAAAGAAAGAATGGAAGAGATAAGAGAACTTTTCCACAGACTATAAACAAACTATATCTACACAGAGAGAAACTAAAGTTTCATATCACCTCTGGGTTTTGAACCCAAGACCTCAGTCACCAAGAGCGAGGTTCATACCACGAAATGAACAGAGTTTTATTTTTTCCTATAGCTTGTCAAGTCCAACTCTTGTTCAGGTTCCAAATGACAACTCAAACATTTCACTCAATCACTTTTATTTTCTTTCGGATTGTCGGTAATTAGGTTGTAAACCTTTAAAGACAGATAAACACAACATTTTAATTATCCATTTAATTTAAACATTCTAAATTCATAGATTCAACTTAAGGGTATTGAGCAATGGTTCCTGTATTTTTGATTTTGTCTTTGAGTTCTTCATAGGTTCTAAAAACATTGTTGTCTCAGTGCATCAGTGAATCTGTGATCCATCGCAGGTTCTGGTTGAGGAAGTCATGTGTTCATTTATCCACGATTGCTTTCACCTGATCAATCGTGTCATCTTGGTCTTTGTTCAACAAGTAAACCTGGACGCTCTTGTTTTGATTCATCAACTGTTTACTTCTGCTCCAGGTTCTTCTAAAAGGAACTTTTTCCTGCTCCAGCCACACTGTACTTTATTATTGGTCTGTTTTTACTTTCTCCACTAGAGTATTACTTCAACTGTAAAGTGTCTTCAGATAACTTTGTTGTGATAACACACTTTAAATTAAATTATTATTATTATTATGAATTACTCTCAGTACTAGTACTACAGGTACTCGTAGTAGTATGAGTACTTGTAGTACTAGTACTCGTAGTACTACTCGTAGTACTATTAGTACTTGTAGTACTATTAGTACTCGTAGTACTAGAACTCATAGTACTAGTACTCAAAGAAGTACTAGTACTTGTCGAAGTAGTACTAGTATTCGTAGAAGTACTACTAGTATTCGTAGAAATACTACTATTTGTACTACTCATAGTAGTACTAGTACGTGTAGTACTCGTAGTAGTACTAGTACTCGTAATACTAGTACTCGTAGTAGTACTAGTACTCGTAATACTAGTACTCGTAGTAGTACTAGTATTAATCATAGTAGTAATTGTATGTGTGGTACTCGTAGTAGTACTAGTATTTGTAGTACTTTTAGTAGTACTAGTATTCTTAGTAGTACTAGTATTTGTAGTACTCGTAGTAGTTCTAGTATTTGTAGTAGTACTTGTACGTGTAGTTCTACTAAGAGTGAAGGAGTAGAGGATTGAAGAAGTGGAGGAGTGAAGGAGTAGAGTATTTAATGAGTAGAGTATTGGAGGAGTGAAAGAGTGAAGGAGTGGAGGAGTGAAGGAGAGTATAATTATTGGTATAACTATAGGTATAAGTATAAGTTTAACTATATAAGTATAACTATAAGTTTAACTATCGAGTAGTGAAAGAGTGAAAAAGTGGAAGAGTGAAGGAGTGAAGGAGTGAAAAGAGTGGAAGAGTCAAAAAGTGGAGGAGTATAAGAGAGGTATAAGTATAAGTAAAACTATTCGTATAAATATAAGTATAACTATAAGCATAAGGCAGTACTAGTGGAATTAGTAGTGGAAAGCATCACAGATTGAAGTGGAAGGAGTCAAAACATGAGTTGAAGAGTTTCCCCATTGAAATGAATGGGGGGAAAAAAGGGTAGAAAAAGTGGAATAAAAGAAAGAGGGGAAGAGATGAACGAGTGGTAGAACATTGCCTGAATGACTGGAACGAGCTGAATTGATAAAAGTTTGAACGGTTCAAATCGGATGAAATTTGTGGAAGTAGAAGCGGTACAAAGTTTAGGTCAGAAGACGGAAGAGGAAAAAGAAAAAGAAAAAGATTAAAGACAAACAGGAACTCAATTGTGTTAATTAAAATTAATTAAAATGGTTTGTTTATCTGTCTTTATAGGTTTACAACCTAATTACCGACAATCCGAAAGAAAATAAAAGTGATTGACTGGAAAATTTGAGTTGTCCCTGTGTCCTTTGGAACCTGAACAAGAGTTTGGACCTGACCGTTGTAAACCAACCAACTTGACCGTTCTAAGCTACTGCAGAGAATTGGGCTCTGAACTTCCTGTACTCATGATGCTGATGCAAGTCACTGCAAACGCAGGTCAGAAGATTGGGACTTTGATCGACCTCGCGTCAGATACAAATTACATTACCCATAAGGCTGCTAAAAGACTGAGGTTAAGAAATGAGAAGATAACTGAGAAAAATCTCTAAACTTAGGAAAATGTTGTCGGAACATGATCTGGAGCTTGTAATCCATGCGTTTGTTTCTTCTCGTCTGGACTATTGTAACAGTTTGTTTTCATGTCTTAACAGGAAGGATCTGTCTCGTCTGCAGTTGATTCAAAACTCTGCAGCAAGAATTCTGACCCGCTCTAGTAGAAGAACTCACATTTCTCCGGTCCTCAAAACTCTTCACTGGCTGCCAGTTTCTTTCAGGATCAACTTTAAAATTCTGGTTCTTACTTTCAGAGCTATTCATGGTCAGGCTCCTCCTTACATCACTGATCTGATCCAGCCTTAAACCCCAGCTCGGGCTCTGAGGTCTGTGGATCAGAATCTACTTATGGTTCCACGCACACGGCTCAGGACCAGAGAGAAATCTTTTCAGGCTGTTGCTCCTAAGCTTTGGAACGATCTTCTCTCTCTTTGCGCTTGATGATCTACTGACTCCTTTAAGAAACATCTTAAGACGTTTCTATTTGTTCAGGCTTTTCCTTGAATTTCTCAAACTCCTGTGTTGTTCTCAGTATTATCTTGATCTTTAAAGTATGTACTTTTTTGAGTATTGTTTTGATTGTCTAACCGCTTTGTGACCCTGGTCTCGAAAAGCGCTATATAAATAAATATTACTTACTTACTTACTTACAACTTTAGTTGTGCATGGCGTTGGTGGAATGACCATGAAGGTGAACACACAAAGGTATCTCCTCAAAGTCAGAGTCAAGACTCCAGAAGGAACGGAGAGGGCTCATGAAATGGTTTGCTACGGCTTGGACAAGATTGCCAGAGTGCATCAAGTAATTGAACCGGAGAAGTTGAAAAAAATCTTCCCAAAAGGTCAAACTGAAAGAACTTGAAAGGCCAGAAGAGGTTGAACTTCTCATAAGACACCGAGAGGGAAGACTCGCACCCCAGAGGGTAAAAATCATCAGAGCTCGTCTTATGGGAGGGTCCATTAGGGAAGACAGTGGGTGGAGCACATCCCGATTTTATTTGAAGAGGTGGAGGTTGGAGCGTATGAGTCCAAAACACACTTTGCCCGCTCCATGAGGACAGCAGCTGTTGAATATCAAGAGATCACAAACCCAGCGCCTGACACTGTCCAGCTAAAGCAGGAGGATGTGCCTCAGACCAAATTCTCAGGTGCTAGTAACCGTGGGTTCCTTGAGTGGTGGAACTGGGACAGCATCAAAGCCGCATGTGACCCAAGATGTGGAAGATGCCGATGTGGAAACTGTCCACCAGGACCGAAAGAAATGACCTTGGCAGAGGTGAGACCAACGGAACGCCAGCCCAACTTTATTCACTTGGAAGATGAGCGCAGAGTCATTGAAGAGGACCGCTACGTGGATGACCTCTTAACGTCCCAAAATGACCTTAATAGACTTGAGGGAATCACAGCAAAAGTTGAAAAAAATCTTGAATGCTGGAGGTTGCTTCCTTAAATCATGGGTCTGGTCAGGGCAACGTGGGAGGCAAGGAATGGAAACCGGGGCTCTAACAAGGAAACAAGGTAAATGCTTAATTTTTCCAAATCAAAGGAAGGATGAGGACAAAGAAGCCTTAGGAATCGGCTACCAAGTGGATGAAGACAAGCTCTACAGGTTAACCTCAGTTAACTTTTCCAAAAGAAAGATGAAGAGAGTTGGAAAAGATCTTCAGAAGGTAGAAGCTGTAAAAGCGGAGATCTGTGGTGCTGTTTTTGCAACTAGGATCAGAAAGTATGTGGAAAAGCATGTTCGAATGAACATTGAGAGATGGTTCCATCTACTCGACAGTCAAAAGACTGGACTAGTGCAAGACTGGTTGTGGATCAGTGGAGATCTGAACAGAGCTAACATCATAACAAGAGGGGGCACTCCTGAAGATTTGAAGGGAAAATTCCACATGGCAAAATGAACCAAAGTTCCTGAAGTGGCCAGTTGAGGAGTGGCCTATGAAATCAGCTAAAGAGGTTGCAGCTCAAGCCAGGGAGAGTGTAAACAAGCTCCAGAGGAAAGCATTCTCAGGTGCATCAACAAGAGCTCAAGCAAGAAGGACTTGGAAAAAAGAAAACCCACAACAGAAAAGAAGGGCCTACAAGAAGAAACGGTGGAAAAAACCAAGAGGCTTCAAACCAAAATCCCAGCCACGATTCTTCCAACTGAAGAACAAGGAGAGGCGTAAAGGGCTTGTGTGACCTCTCTGGGTTTTGGAAAATCAGGAGCTCAAGTTGGAGGTGTTAAGCTGAATCTCAGTATGTGAAAGAACCGCATTTCCCAGAGTGCACCAGCAGCAGCAAACCAGCTGCGTCAGTCATTGGCACTAATGAGCAGCACCTGTGAAATCATGGAGGTTCTCAGTCAGTCGGTTAGTCAGAGAGAGAAGACGCTCCAAGTTCACAACAATGGCTTCAGTCCAAAGACGCCAATGGTTGGTGAAATGTTTGATTTACTTTGATTTAGTGCTTGTTAATTCATTAAAAATATTTGATTAAGTTGTTTAAATGAATTTAAAATATTTGAATGTTTAATTATTTGAATACATTCAAAATGTTTCAATGTTCAAGTTAATTTAAAAGGAATATAGAATGTGTAAGTTTAAATGGATAATTAAAATGGTTTGTTTATCTGTCTTTATAGGTTTACAACCTAATTACCGACAATCCGGAAGAAAATAAAAGTGATTGACTGGAAAATTTGAGTTGTCCCTGTGTCCTTTGGAACCTGAACAAGAGTTTGGACCTGACCGTTGTAAACCAACCAACTTGACAGTTCTAAACCAAGCGGTGGACTTGACAGTTGTAAACCATTGGCGTCTTTGGACTGAACTGTCAAAAAGGAGAGGACCACTTGACAGTTGTAAACCAAGCGGAGCAGCCTGGCCCTGAGGATAAACGGCTTCAGATCCAGAAACGAGCTGTTGACGCAGAGGAAGTCAAGATGGCGGAAGAGATCCTGGGGAAGACGGTCCAGCAACTCAAAAAGGAGAGGACCACTGCAAAAAGCAGCTTCACCAGACAAGCCAACCTCATTTCAAGAGGAGCAAGCAGCATGCTTCAAGTGGAGGTAAAGGAGGAATTTGCTAAGCTTTCAGACTGTTTCAGAAAGATGCTCGATGCCAATGATGACTGCAGGATTGGGCTGGAGGCTGACATCAAGACTGAGGAGAAAGAAGCATGTCTTGATGAACAGCAAGAGGCCGACATTGAGAGATCCGTAAAAGAAGGCGAAACAAAGTTGGCAGAAATAAGAGACATTGTTCAAACAAACCTGTGGTCAAGGTATGGAAAAAGTGACCTTCTTGTGGCAATCCTGGAAGCAAAAAGTTTATCTGTCTTTATAGGTTTACAACCTAATTACCGACAATCTGGAAGAAAATAAAAGTGATTGACTGGAAAATTTGAGTTGTCCCTGTGTCCTTTGGAACCTGAACAAGAGTTTGGACCTGACGGTTGTAAACCAACCAACTTGACAGTTCTAAACCAAGCGATGACTTGACAATTATTGCTCTTTGTGTATTTTATTATTTCTCTTTTTGTATTGTATTATTGCTCTGTGTATTTTATTATTTTTAAGCTGAATCTCAGTATGTGAAAGAACCGCATTTCCCAGAGTGCACCAGCAGCAGCAAACCAGCTGCTTCAGTCATTGGCACTAATGAGCAGCACCTGTGAAATCATGGAGGTTCTCAGTCAGTCGGTTAGTCAGAGAGAGAAGACGCTCCAAGTTCACAACAATATGTTCAGTCCAAAGACGCCAATGGTTGGTGAAATGTTTGATTGACTTTGATTTAGTGCTTGTTAATTCATTTAAAATATTTGATTAAGATGTTTAAATGAATTTAAAATATTTGAATGTTTAATTATTTGAATACATTCAAAATGTTTCAATGTTCAAGTTAATTTAAAAGGAATATAGAATGTTTAAGTTTAAATGGATAATTAAAATGGTTTGTTTATCTGTCTTTATAGGTTTACAACCTAATTACCGACAATCCGAAAGAAAATAAAAGTGATTGACTGGAAAATTTGAGTTGTCCCTGTGTCCTTTGGAACCTGAACAAGAGTTTGGACCTGACCTTTGTAAACCAACCAACTTGACAGTTGTAAACCAAGCGGTGGACTTGACAATTATTGCTCTTTGTGTATTTAATTATTGCTCTCTGTGTATTTTATTATTGCTCTCTGTGTATTTTATTATTGCTCTCTTTGTATTTTATTATTGCTCTCTGTGTATTTTATTATTGCTCTAGTAACAGAAAAGTGAGCTCACTTGGCCTCCCTGTCGGAGATGTTTCTATAAAACTGTCAAACAAAGAAAACATTCCTTTGGAGTCAAGACTTCAAGGCAGGTTCATTTCCTGGTTCCATTTAATTCCTACACCCATTACGGTCATTTGATGTGTTTATTTGTCGTTCTATTAATATAAATAACTTAATTACTTCCTTTTTGGCGCCATCAACAAGAAAAGTATTCAATGTATGCGTGTCCTCATGGTGTCAAAAAAACTCCCATGATGCCTTACTCCTGAATACACACTGGGGCGGTGGAGAAGGTTTTTGACGAGAAGAAGTCCGGGCTACTTTACTCTGGCTGCTGCCCCCCGTGACCCAAAGTATTTGGATTGGGCCTCAAATGATGCACGACATGTGATTAGTTTCCACTAAATGAAGATATTTTTCTTTCTATTTTTGTCTCGTCGTTCTGACGCCCTTGCTCAGCCGTCCTCGTGACATTGTGTGGATTAGAGCAGGAATAGCAGCCTCTAATAATAGAAGCATCATTGTGGTCTCAGGGATACTACAGCGGTGCTATGAAGTGGTCCGGACCCTTCAGCTGCCATTTTCACGCTGATTGAAGAATGCATTGGTCAAGATGTGTCCCCGCATGACAGGTGTGTGTGCGTGTGTGTGTGACATGGTTACATAAGCTGTTCTTCAGTCGTTCTGCTTCTCCTGGTGATCGATCAGAAGAGCGACCGAACCATGACTGATTCATTATTGTGTCTGTTTTTATGAGCTTTAGAAAATAAAAAAATGTAATTAAAAGTGTGAAATAAACTGCTGTTATTAAACCAACATTCTATTTAATTAACAACATAAATGCAATTCATTTAATACTATATCACGTACTTTTTAAACATATGTCTTAAACATACCTCCCTTAAATAAATGATTAAAAATCTGTTTACTTACATTTAATTGTAGGATTTTGTTTACTCACATGACACACGTAAATAATCACAT
Organism: Callionymus lyra; assembly: GCF_982586985.1. Classification (NCBI taxonomy): domain Eukaryota; kingdom Metazoa; phylum Chordata; class Actinopteri; order Syngnathiformes; family Callionymidae; genus Callionymus; species Callionymus lyra. The sequence goes on along the minus strand of NC_141818.1, from coordinate 42,595,289 downwards.
GACACCATAAATAATCACATGACACATATGAAAAAATCACATGGCACACATACATAATCACATGAACCCCATACATAATCACATGAAACCCATAAAAAATCACATGACACACATGAATAATCACATGACACACATAAATAATCACATGACACACATTAATAATCACATGACACACAAATAATCATTGACTCCCATAAATTATCACATGACACTCATAAATAACACAAATAATAACATGACACACATAAATAATCACATGAAACCCGTAAATAATCACATGACACACATAAATAATCACACAACACCCATAAATAATCACATGACACCCATAAATAATCACATGACACACTTAAATAATCACATGACACACTTAAATAATCACATGAAACACTTAAATAATCACATGACACACATAAATAATCACATGACACACGTAAATAATCACATGAAACACATCAATAATCACATGACACCCATAAATAAACACATGACACACTTAAATAATCACATGACACACTTAAATAATCACATGACACACTTAAATAATCACATGAAACACTTAAATAATCACACGACACACTTAAATAATCACATGACACCCATAGATTAACACATGATACACATAAATAATCACATGACACACATAAATAATCACATGAAACACATCAATAATCACATGACACACATCAATAATCACATGACACACTTCAATAATCACATGACACCCATAAATAAACACATGACACACATAAATAATCACATGACACACATAAATAATCACATGATACCCAGAAATAATCACATGATACCCAGAAATAATCACATGACACCCATAAATAATCACATGACACACATCATGTAAAAAATATACTTGATGCTCACATGAAATGAATTAACAATCATTATGTAAGACAAATAAAAAGTTAAAGAGTGAAGTAAATGTTTCAGTAAGGAGAGGAGGGGTTAGGATAATAGCTTCACTCACACTGTGAGTCAGTTGGAGACCTAGCTTTCCGGGATTGATGACTCGCGGTGACAAACCTCCATTCTGGACAAATCACAGCAGGGTGGGTGTGGTTATGGTCAACAAGATTTAATCTCCCGAACAACAAAGTGTTTTCAGTGGGCGGAGCTTAAGATAATTTTCTAATGTAAGTGGTTAAGTAAGTAATTTATATTTATGGAGCACTTTTCCAGACCAGGGGCACAAAGCGCTTAAACAATCAAAACAATACTCAATAAAATATATACTTAAAAGTCAAGATAACACCAAAAACAACAGAAGAGTTATGGAAAATCAAGGAAGAAGATGTCTTCAGATGTTTCTTGAAGGAGTCAGTAGATCATCAAACACAGAGATCATCCCAAAGCTTAGGAGCAACAGTCTGGAAGGATTTCTCTCCTCTGGTCCTGAAGCGTGTTCAGGAACCATCAGTAGATTCTGATCCACAGACCTCAGAGCCCGAGCTGGCGTGTAAGTCTGACCATGAATAGATCTGAAAGTAAGAACCAGAATTTTAAAATGATCCTGAAAGAAAGAAGAGTTTTAAGGATCAGAGAAATGTGAGTTCTTCTACTAGAGCGGGTCAGAATTCTGTCTGCAGAGTTTTGTATGAACTGCAGGCGAGACACATCCTTCTTGTTCAGACACCAAAATAAACTGTTACAATAGTCCAGACGAGAAGAAACAAACGCATGGATAACAAGCTCCAGATCATGTTGTGACAACATTTTCCTAAGTTTAGAGTTTTTCCTCAGTTGAAGGAAACATATTCTGGTCAGTTTTCTGCAGTGTTGAACTTAAGACATGTCTTTGTCCAACACCCAGGTTTCTCAGGCTCAGTTTGACCCCTGGAACCTTATCATCAGGAGCAATAACCAGAGTTTCAGTTTTGTCCACATTTAGCTGCAAAGTGTTTTCAGCCTTTTTTTTTATTTCTAGCAAACCATTGACTAAGCTGTTCAGCCTCTGGGGCTCAGTGGGATCAAAAGAGCAGGAGAGCTGGATGTCATCAGCAAAAACGTCAATATTTCAATGAAAACATAGTTTTGTACAAACACACACTGATGATACAATAGAGTTACAAATCAAACAACACACACACACATTCGCTTTACTTTAAATTATTGTTATTGTAATTAATTACATTTTGAAAATTGTTTGTTTTTCGTTGAAAATTGTTTAAACACAAATGAAGACTGTTGATTTGTAATAACTACGTTTGACCGATAGATGGCAACATCACACAAGTTTGTCCTTTTAGAGAAACCCCACGATTCCGCTTCACTCATGAAGAAGGCGTCAGGGCGGATGTTGCCTTGAAATCATGTTTTTTTTACAAGCTAAAACTTTATGAGTCAAAAAAATTGTTGACTTGGTTTCGCCTAATAAAGAAAGCCACCAATAAAAAGTATGTTCCCGCTTCCGGAACTATTGCCCAAACGCACTTCCGTGTTGATCATAATAATCAGATCTACACATCATTCTGATGGACTGGAGTGTTCACCATCAACAGTTCGATCAATCCGTATTGTTTGAGATCAGTGAAAATAAACATGGTTCCGGGTGATGCTGCGGAAGTTCCCACGTGAATCTCTGAAGCAATATTTTGGATTTTGACAGGAATTCGAGGAGAACTTGTGTCTCACTCACCGCCACTGAAGGTAGAACGATTATATTCCTCATATTTCTTCTTCATTTAAAAGTAGATGTTCTTAGTTCCTGAGTTTTAACACAACATTGTAACCATGTCAACCATGCGACCTGTTTTGCTGCACGAACTATTTGTTGTGTTCTCTGCAGTGGTCAGTACCTAAAGTAGAAACGTTCCATTATTTAGGTTGTGTTGTAACTTCTGAGGGAGTATTTAAAATAAATATTTACAAACCTAACTACTACAAACTACTACTACTTAATTCAGACTTTATTGGAGGTACTTCCTTTTAGGAGGCAGAAACCTCGAGCAGAACCAGACTTAGTGTTGAGGGTGGATGTTATTGTTTACAAGTTGTAATAGAAGGTATTTTTGTATTTTTCTTGTTGGTAAAAATGTGTATTTATTCAAATATCCTTGTAGTATTAAAAATGGTCTCTTGTATCAAATATTTCCTGAGTATCGAGTTGAGAATGTTATTATCGTGACAATATTGTAATACCTATTAGTATGTATTCACTTAGATTTGTACCAAAAACTTTTTTTTTACATTTCTCTCTTTGCTGTACCCACAAAAATACTCTTCCTTATGATAGTTTTAATTCATTTTGTTTTCATTTTATTTTTTATTACATTTGTCTTTGATTGATTCAAACTGTCGTACATTTCTATTTGTTCAGGCTTTTCCTTGATTTTCTGGAACTCCTGTGTTGTTCTCAGTATTATCTTGATCTTTAAAGTATGTACTTTTTTGAGTAGTGTTTTGTTTGTTTAAGCGCTATGTGACCCTGGTCTGGAAAAGCGCTATATAAATAAAAATTACTTACTTACTTACTTACATTAAACTTGTATCTATCGGAGCCTTCGTGTGACCCCTCGAGCAGTTGACCCTAAACCAATGTCCCGGGAAAAATTTGGGGCATGTTTTTTGTCCTTGTGGTATCTAGTATCAAATACTTTCCTGAGTATCGGATATATATTGAAAATGTTAGTATCTTGACAACCCTACTGTACAATGACCTTAATAGTGTAACTGAAATAAATCACATACTCAACTAGGGCTGCACGATGTATAGAAAAAATATTGATATCGCGATAATGGCACATGCAATATACATATTAAAAACATGTGATAATTTATCATTTTTTATTGTTTAAATCAAGCATTTCTTTAATGTGCACTTTGAACCAATCAGTGTCAAAGTTGTCAATTTGTACTTCTATGTCTCGTTGTTGTTTACGTCTCTGTCCGTCTGTGAACTGTGAGGCGCAGCTTGCTAGGCTCGGTTGCTATGGCGACACGTCTTGCCGGCGTGCTGACTTAGCTCAGTATATACAGTGAAGTAATACTAACTTATGATCTAGTCAAACACTAGTGATCCAGTCACTCGTCTCTTTCAACCTCCTTTGTTAAAGCAACATATTGTAAGAACTTTTCATCTCGTCTCAGTTGTTTTCTTATAAGATCGTGAACTTCCAAACAAGTGTAAACCTGTCCGTCTTCGTCGTATGCTAACGAGCTTAGTTGTTTCATTTATAAAATGTTATGTGGTCGTGTACAAGGAGGTGGATTTATTATCGATCTGGTGATATTGCGACGCGCCGGCGGCTCCTCTCTGATGTCGCTCAGTTTGGTGGGAAAGCGATGCAAGTCCCGCGAGACTGAGCGTTATAAGTGATATTTTACTACGATCATGTCGACACCTCGAAGCACAGAAATAAACTAAAGGAAAATATCGCATTGTTTTCCTTCTCTAAACCCCCGGACCTCCACTACAATACTCGCACCTGCGCGCGGCTACATTTTTAAGTGAAAGAAAAAATATCGCATTAATCTCGATATCGCAATTCAAGACACCAATATCGCACATTTTTACTAAATCATGCAGCCCTATACTCAACGCAGTTTATTGAATGTTGATATTATTATCTGGCCCCTCATGACACTAACAGAATCCATGAGACTTGTAAAACACTAATCTTGATTTGAAAAATTGTGTTTGGCTCCCCCCAGTGTCAGCACAGTGTAACTTAAACCTCTGTTTCAACGCCCAGCATATAAAGTTGTTTACAAAACAAGGGACTTTGTCTTGTTGTGGTTTTATCTTCTGGTCAGAGTCGAAAAGTCCCTCAGGACTTCGAACTAAACCTCTGACCCAGTGAGTCTGGTGGTCATGTGACCCTCACAGAGAGTCAAAGGTCACGACTTGAAGATGTTGGAACACGTGTAGAGCAGCAGGTGCTCGAGGTGTCAAGATGTCGGATGTTCCGCAGCGACGCCCAGATTGAAATCCTTCTTCCGAAGAGTCCCGGGGCCTCGGTCTTCGGAGTAAACCTGAGTGCAGGACACATGACTTCATCATGACCTCACTGGGCTCACTTATCAGAAACATGTGTCGGCGCTGGTTCTGCAAGGAACCGTTGGATCTCCGTGTTTTCCTTTTGTTTGCGCTGGAGTCGTTTTTTACGATCCCGCTCTGAGCTGATGACTTCATCCCTCGTCTATTTGCTGCAGGGGTTTTGCACCGGCAGCCTCGCGTCGGTTCAGTTTGTGTTGATGTTGTCGGCTCGCGTGCAATCTTTGGTTGACCAAGGTCATCCTGGAGTTCTCCTGAAGGTCACGCCTACTGATATATGTCAAAATATTCTTTTATTCCTTCAAATGTGTTTTAAAAAAGTGATTTATTGTGTTGTTTCCTGCAGAGTTGTGTCTCTCTTGTGTCGCGCTGTTGTGCGTCCACGGCCGAGACGCCGGTGGGATGCGTGTGGGCCGAGTGTTGTTTGGTTCTGGAGCCAAAGGTCTCCGCGGGGCGGGGTTAGAATAACTTTACGATACACTTGAGGGCGGATGAATGACCCGAGGCGTCCGGGACGACAGATGACTTGATCTGCCCACACGTGACTTTCTATTTCTATACTTCACGCAAACACATCTCGCTTCCGAAGTCACGTTTCCGACAAAGTGGAATGTTAAACTAATTTGGTTCAAAGTTGTCAAGGTCATCGTTCTTTACTCATCATTCCCACTTCACTGTTGAAGTCTCTGAATAAAGAGCTTGAGTTTGTATTCAAATTAAAATCTCTAAATTTAAGAAAATTGGCTCAATGTTTTAACCTGTTTTTTTTCTCATATATTTATTTCTTATATATTCTCTTTTTACATACAGTACATGTATATTTATCTTATTATTCACATTTTATCCAGTTTCTCACTCTTTTCTACATTTGTTCAAACTATCAAAACTCGCAAAAGCATTGATTCTTCAATGTTGTATCCAGATACGATTCAAAAGTATCGATTTATTTTTTTCACTTCTGACCTTTGACTTGTCATCATAGTTTTAGCTTCTTTGTGCTGTTTTTATAATACATATTTAGTGTGTGGTTTCTAAAAGTATCAGTTTCGTCTCAACCCTATGGTTTTCTGTTAATATATTTTAATAATTATTTATACATTTACTTATTTTTGCACCAAATCTTTTTTTAATTACTCTTTTTATCGCACTCTCAATTATGTGCTACAAAAGTAATTTTATTTTGAAAAGTAATTTTATTATCTATTTTGTTTTAAATTCATTTAATTAAAAAAAAAAGAGATACATTTTTTGTGTTCGAATCATAGTTCAACCTTAGTCCTTTTTTGGTTCATATTTCAGTAGAGTCTGTTTTGTTAGTTTTTTTTTCGTAATTACTAAATATTCACTGCGTTTGTTAATTTTTGTGTTGCAATTAAACTTCAAGCCTCTAGATGGCAGCAGTCATTATGTACTCTGCAGCGAAAGGAAGAATGAAATCCTGCAAGATCCCTGTGATGACTGAGGACGAGAGGATACAGTGATGACTGAGGACGAGAGGATACAGTGATGACTGAGGACGAGAGGATACAGCGATGACTGAGGAGGAGAGGATACAGCGATGACTGAGGACGAGAGGATACAACAATGACTGAGGACGAAAGGATAAAGTCACCAATGAGGACAAGAGGATACAATGATGACTGAGGAAGAGAGGATACAGTGATGACTGAGGACGAGAGGATACAACGATGACTGAGGACGAAAGGATAAAGTCACCAATGAGGACAAGAGGATACAATGATGACTGAGGAAGAGAGGATACAGTGATGACTGAGGACGAGAGGATACAATGATGACTGAGGACGAGAGGTTACAGTGATGACTGAGGACGAGAAGATAAAGTCACCAATGAGGACAAGAGGATACAATGATGACTGAGGACAAGAGGATACAGTGATGACTGAGGACGAGAGGATACAGTGATGACTGAGGACGAGAGGATACAGTGATGACTGAGGACGAGAGGAAACAGTGATGACTGAGGACGAGAGGTTACAGTGATGACTGAGGACGAGAGGATACAGTGATGACTGAGGACGAGAGGATACAGTGATGACTGAGGACGAGAGGATACAGTGGTGACTGAGGACGAGAGGTTACAGTGATGACTGAGGACGAGAAGATAAAGTCACCAATGAGGACAAGAGGATACAATGATGACTGAGGACGAGAGGACACAACGATGACTGATGACGAGAGGATACAGTGATGACTGAAGAGGAGAAGATAAAGTCACCAATGAGGACGAGAAGATAAAGTCACCAATGAGGACGAGAAGATAAAGTCACCAATGAGGACGAGAGGATACAATGATGACTGAGGACGAGAGGATACAATGATGACTGAGGACGAGAGGATACGGTGATGACTGAGGACAAGAGGATACAATGATGACTGAGGAAGAGAGGATACAATGATGACTGAGGACGAGAGGATACAGTGATGACTGAGGACGAGAGGATACAGTGATGACTGAGGACGAGAGGATACAGTGATGACTGAGGACGAGAAGATAAAGTCACCAATGAGGCAAGAGGACACAGTGGTGACTGAGGACGAGAGGATACAGCAATGACTGAGGACGAGAGGATACAGTAATGACTGAGGAGGAGAGGTTACAGTGATGACTGAGGACGAGAGGATACAGTGATGACTGAGGACGAGAGGATACAGTGATGAATGAGGACGAGAGGTTACAGTGATGACTGAGGACAAGAGGATACAATGATGACTGAGGACGAGAGGATACAGTGATGACTGAGGACGAGAGGATACAGTGATGACTGAGGACGAGAAGATACAGTGATGATTGAGGACGAGAGGTTACAGTGATGACTGAGGACGAGAGGTTACAGTGATGACTGAGGACAAGAGGATACAATGATGACTGAGGACGAGAGGATACAGTGATGACTGAGGACGAGAGGATACAGTGATGACTGAGGACGAGAGGTTACAGTGATGACTGAGGAGGAGAAGATAAAGTCACCAATGAGGACGAGAGGATACAATGATGACTGAGGACGAGAGGATACAACGATGACTGAGGACGAGAGGATACAGTGATGACTGAGGACGAGAGGATGCAGTGATGACTGAGGACGAGAGGATACAGTGATGACTGAGGACAAGAGGTTACAGTGATGACTGAGGAGGAGAAGATAAAGTCACCAATGAGGACAAGAGGATACAATGATGACTGAGGACGAGAGGATACAACGATGACTGAGGACGAGAGGATACAGTGATGACTGAGGACGAGAAGATACAATGATGACTGAGGACGAGAGGATACAGTGATAACTGAGGACGAGAGGATACAGTGATGACTGAGGACGAGAAGATACTGAATGATGAAAAAGTACAATAAGATCACAAAACAATGTCAGCTCTCTTGTATTTGTCACTTAAATGATGTGTGTTACGACGATCACTCGGACCCTGATATTAGAGTTACCATGGTAACGGGGTCAGTGTTGTGCCAGGGTCTCGACCGAGCTTTTGAGGGAGCAGACAGCAGCTCCTTTGACGGTTCCGCTCGTCAACCTTGTAGAATCGTGTCCCCGGGGCCGGAGCGTTTGAGATTCATGTCAAATGACGAGTGAAATGAAGGAATGCTGGAACAAACGGACCATAATGGCTTCATTATCTTCTCGGGAGTTGCATCCGATCTTGTCGTGGAGTTCAAGAACGCGTAAATAGCAACAACACAGTCATGTGGAGATAACTGTGGTGCAGCACAGTCGCTTGTTTATGATTATGTAACTTGAATCCCTGATTTATTTTCTTCTCGGAAGTCGTGCTGAGGGTCAGTCCAGCCGCCGTGGATGGAATCTTGATGAACCGTGAAACTGCTGCGACAATTAGTGTTGAAGCTGAAGAGTTGAGAATGTGAGGTAAAAGTTTGGATGTAATGCAAAGTGTGGGATAAATACTTGATGATTATTTAAGGGACGTCAAAGTTTACTTTTTTCTAAACGTGTAACCAAAGCTTCTAACCAAAGATTCATGATTTGTCATCTTTCTATTGCAGTTGGGATTTTTAACCATTTGACACTTCTGTCCCCAATAAAACACTTTCTAATGCTATTACAGCAAATCCCTTCCAATAGTTATTAGACAAAACTTGTTATTCTAGAACTTTAAATAAGTTACAGTCAACACAACAAATAAATCGCACAACTTCATTTACTGTATTTTTTTTAGAACATACGTTTACATTTTTCTTTAAAAATCGACAGTGCAACTTATAAGCCATTATGTATTAATTCTGGTTTTACTTTTTGACCCTGAACAGATTTTACGTGTTAATAGTCTGTCAAAATGTTGGTAGACTACAAAGCAGTGAGTAACTGTAGAATTACTCTGCGATTCTCCTAGTATTACTCTGCAGTTCTTGTAGTAGCTCCGACAGGAGCATGTAGTCATCCTAATTCTAGCTCCGACAGTAGTGTGTAGTCATGCTAATGCTAGCTCTTACAGGAGTGTGTAGTCATGCTAATGCTAGTTCTGACGGGAGCATGTAGTCATGCTAATGCTAGCTCTGACAGGAGTGTGTAGTCATGCTAATGCTAGCTCTGGCAGGAGCATGTAGTCATGTTAATGCTAATTATGACAGGAGCATTTACTCATGCTAATGCTAGCTCTGACAGGAGCATGTAGCCATGCAAATGTTAGCTCTGACAGGAGCATGTAGTCATGCTAATGCTAGCTCTTACAGGAGTGTGAAGTCATGCTAATGCTAGCTCTGACGGGAGCATGTAGTCATGCTAATGCTAGCTCTGACAGGAGTGTGTAGTCATACTAATGCTAGCTCTGACAGGAGCATGTAGCCATGCTAATGCTAGTTATGACAGGAGCATTTACTCATGCTAATGCTAGCTCTGACAGGAGCATGTAGCCATGCAAATGTTAGCTCTGACAGGAGCATGTAGTCATGCTAATGCTAGCTCTGACGGGAGCATGTAGTCATGCTAATGCTAGCTCTGACGGGAGCATGAAGTCATGCTAATGCTAGCTCTGACGGGAAGGGACTCTCTGCCACTGTGCCCTGGCCCTTGTTAATATGCAGATTGTATTTAGAATCCAGGTCACAAATTTCAAATCAATTTGCCGACTGCCCTTTTGTCTGCTACACACAGGGTGTGTGTGTGTTTGTGCGTGCACGTGTGTGTGTGTGTGTGTGTGTGTGTGTGTGTGTGTGTGTGTGTGTGTGTGTGTGTGTGTGTGTGTGCATGTGTGTGTTCTTTATAACAGGGTTAAGGTTTATCGTAGGACAGATTGTTTCTCTCTAATAGAGTCTTGTCAGTCCATTCAACGTCAACGTTCTCTCTTTATATCCTCGTGCTTTATTGCCGGCCGTAAAACCCCTGCTGCTCTACACACAGACGCACACATAAAACGCACAATTCATCCTGAGCACAAACCCCCGAGGGAACAATTGGCTCAACATGGTTCGTCGTGGATTGGATCTCCGTGTGTTTGAGGTCAGAAGAAACTTCCCGAGATTTTTCCAAACCTCATAGTTTCCTGAAGATTAAAGTTATTCAAATTATTTCAGGTTTTCCAGTCGCACAGATCAGAGACGATACTTTCTTGCTTGGATTCTTTCCTCGACTAGTCGGTCTGAAGTTTGCCTCACGTGAGGAAACGCGTCGTAACGACCGAACATCTGACGACATCATCATCGTCGGACACGCCCACTCGCCGCTTCCCGTCCGTGGACACGCTGGCGACGGATCAGAGTTGACAGCCGCCTGCACGGACGAATCCTGGCATCGCCGTAGGTATGTGCTGTGTTGTCTGTGGCTAACTGGGTCACCGTTGACGGTTCTCACCCGTCCTGGCTATGGAGCCGTGTCGGGGGCACACCCAGAACACGTCCACAATAGAGTGGTATTGTCTGCGACTGGTTGTTGATGTGTTACACCTTGCAAGGGTGTGTGTTTTTGGCCGTCCTAGATTTCACTTGATTTGCTTCTAAAACACCGTCTCTGTTCTCGGTCCATTTCAAGGAATCAAGTTGTTCAACAACATTTTTTTTTTTCCTTCCGTGTCGAATCAAATTGAATCTCCTCAGGGTTGTTTGATGGTGTGGGTCTGAAGCATGACACCAGTGAGGTCTGAACATCTCTGGCTATAGGCTGTTGCTGCACACATTTCTCAAGAAAGGCGTTTTCTTAGAAGAGTTGTTTCCACACTTTCACGGCACATTTCATTTATTCCGGAGACAAACCACCTCATGTTGCAAGACACAGACATTTTAGATGTTTTTTTTTCAACTTCTCTCTAAACTACCGTATTTTCCTCACTATCAGGCGCATAGAATAAAGATACAGTCAAACGTTTGACTGGGGTTGTGTTATGCATTCACTAGATAAAGCTGTGTTAAAGGGAACGTCAACAAAACAGTCAGATAAAGTCAAACTTTATTAAGCGTTCTGACAACTCTGTTCACTCCCATGGTAACAATGTTCAAATGATGTTTAAAAGGCTTCAAGCAGCAGCGTGCGAGACTGGTGTTGTGAGTGAAGTTGAGCACATGTATGACAGCTAGAGCGTGCGTGTATGACTGGTTGAATGCACGTGTACGACTGGTTGAACGAGCAGAAAAGTGATTTTGCGCAAAAAAAAAATGTTTTGAGTCTACAAAAACCAAGACACACTCGCTCAAAACGGTGGCAGTAATCTTACTCCATAGCCGTCCGCCATGATGTGACGTGCGTCAATATTCAATAACGTTGGGAAGAGATGTCGATAAATACTTTTGAATTTAAAAATCTTTGGATTTGGTTGGACAAGTTTGAGTTATTTCAGAAGTACATACAGATATTAGTACATACGGTACACATATCAAAAACTAAAACAAAACCAACATTATAATAAAGGTAATAATAAAAGAATACGACAATAGTAAATATATAAACAAGATAAACAAAAATAATAAATAATAACACTGAATTAAACATAATAAATAGTTCTTGAAATATCAATAAACATTTAAAACAAGGCAATAAATACTACTAAATGTTATTTTTAATGCATACTTCAGAAGTACAGAAAAGGGAAGAAAATAACTTTGAGGAAAATTGAGGATGAAAATTATTTTAATTGAGGTTGAAATTCTGGTCCACAGTTACTAAATGTTCTCAGTACTTTTCTGGTAGATGATGTGATTTAAAAAAAAAAAGAAAAATAATATCTATATATTAGCATATTTAATTAAAACATGGGTGTATTGATGACCAGAGGATAAAATAAAAAGAGAATTTACATAAGAAGAGCAACTGTTATTGTTTTAACAATAATTGACTCCACGAGCAGGAAGTGATGGATCTGAGCTTCATCGTCCACTTCCTGCTCAAGACCATCAGGACTAATGATCCAGCAGCGCTCGGATCTTATCTTCATACGCTCATCCTGCACAGCGACCACGTGAGCCGTCCTCGCTGGTCCGCGGCGGTTGATGGACACGACCAGATTAATGTGATGCTGTTGTGTAACTGACAGTCGAGCGACTCGCACCGTTGTGTTGTTGTTTTGTTGGAGCATACAAACCTCAGTCGGCAACGATCACAATCTTCACAAGACGGTTCGAGGATAATGAGGGTGGCGGAGAATAACAGTGTGTGTCTGTCACGTCCAACACATCACCGAGGTCACGGCAGTGGTCAGCACTCTGTGTTACGCAACCTTGGATGTTGCTGATTCAGAGGATTTCGACAACAAAAGTCACTGTTACTTAGTTACCAGATGGAAAAAGCAATGAGGATTTATTTTGATCTTTTTTTTCATTTTCCCTCACAAAGTGTTTTTCTCTAAAATACACACATTACACATGTATTACAAATATAGTTACGCAACCGTCATCTGCTGCAATCACACACAGTTTACAACATGGCAGGTCATAACTCAGTGAACTGGTATTTATTATTATAAATAAATAATCAATAAATCAATCTTTCTTACTTTCTTTGAACGTCATATTGGGAACCGTTAGAACTGCTTCAAAAGTACCAACTTTAGATATAACAAAACCTAAACTATACTCAATTACTAGTTACAAACAAGTATTTTGTACAGACCTGCATTGAAAGGGCCAACATTTTATTCATGGTCCAAATCTGGGGCCAAACACTATACAGTGAACATGTATTGAAGAGACTTAAATAGTATATAAGGGTTCAAACTGATAACAATATCATAGGGATGTGAGAAAACTTTACTATATTGATATTCAACAGCTCCGCAGCTAAAGTAACAATGATATCCCACTAGATCTTGACGATGACTGAGGACAAGAGGATGCGGTTGATCAACTTTTCAACTTGGTTCTCTCACGGTCCTAAATCTACTTGGACTCAAAATGACCTCAAAAGGTTGTACAAACTAAATTAAAGCTGTGTAGCTTAAATATTTTTAATACTTTCTTATAGTTCTTAGCAGCTTCTGTGTCATTTTTTCCGGAATCTGAAACGATCGCCCCAAAGATGGCGCTAGCGTCCTTTAAAGTCCATGCAAGCATGTTAAAGGACCAATAAAATATATTTGACTAAATAAAATGGCCTTTGCATTTTTCTTTTAAAATTATTTTTCGACGTTTTGTATCTTATAAAATCCCTACTTGAGTTAGTTGTTTAATCTAAAGCCGCTAATAAAGACAAACCTTTCCAAAGCTTAAAATGATGACATCAATGTTTATTTTCAGTGAAAGTGAAACTATTAAACAGTCGTTTTAAGTGCATTTCGGGCCACATGACCTGATCTGGTCGTCCAATTTTGGCCCACGAGCCTCATCTGTTAGTTTAGGCTCCGTCACGTTACTCTCGGTGTCGGTGGAATTCATGACGTGCTTCCTCCGCCATATCGTCCAGTGTTGACACAGTTGGTGTTTGTGCAGAATGGATGGAATATGAAGGACAGGCCGGGGACCTGGACCACCTGACGACCCACCGACACTCGTGTGGAGGGAGATTTCACAATAGCAAGTCCAGGGTTACACTGAGGTCATTAAGTGTTGAACTTCCTTTATTATTAACAAACCTGATTTAAAAACATACTTCTCAGTTTCCTTTTGCTCCGCGGTTTTTCCCGAGAGACAGGAAGGACGGTTCTCTACATTTCCTTAGACAGGAAGTTCATTTTCAGTTCTGTTGGACCTTTTTTCTTATCAAGAGTGAATAAAAAACACTTTTCTGTGAGTTTCTTGTCACTTCTCTTTGAGTTACGTTCCATTCTTTGGATGAACGGAGCGGAACGTTGTTATGATAATAAAGAAAATCTGAAATACAATCATTATTTGGAAGTGTTTTGACCTCATTACCGTGGAACTTTAAATAAATGTACAGTTGCCGAAGTGAACTGGTCACTGGTTTTTGTGGGGAAAAGAAAAAAGTAATTTAAGTGATAAAAATCTCTGGCAGGGTTTGTGTTCAGGCAGCTGTGGTGGATGAAGTCATTATTACAAATCTCATTCCTGAATCAAGTTGGATCACATTTGATTGCTTTTTTCAAGCATCAACTTTTCCAGATAAAGTGAAATAACAAGGGTCATAACGCTCCACAAAACATTATTTAAAACTCCTTTAATAAAGTTTAATTGATAAAGAAAATCAGTCTCCTTTTATCACATGAATTTTAAAACTATGTTGGCGAAAACATTTGTATTTTAAATGATAATAAAAGGAAAAGCGATTGAAAGACATATCAGGGATTTGGAGAAGGTGTTGCATTGTATGCTGACGATCTACTTGTTTACGTATCTGGTCTGAACCTTTCCAATGAAAGTTACACAGAAGTGAGATTTTCCTATGAATGATGACGAGTTGCTGAAGAATTTAACTTGGCAGACAAAATTATGCCTTTTCCATTCACGGTAGGAACACAAATGTGAAATATCCAGAAATAAAATCCCTATTTTACTCTGTGTTTTTAAAGCAAAGATGGCTTAAAAATGCCTGTCAAATCTCTACATTTTTCTTATTTTATCCTCAGACAAAAACATAATTATCCACTTAACAGAGTCAATGTCATGAGAGTTTGTTGCTCTTTTGCCACCAACACACCATCTGGTCAAGCTTTTAAATCTCCATTAATAAATTGTGACACAATAGAAAGTGGATTAACGGCTGTTGATGTAATTCTTGTTTGGAACGTTTCCCTCCGGACGCCACTCTGTGATGTCGATCAAAGTCATTATTACAGGAATAATCTCTAGTAATAAACCAGATTAAATCAATTAAATCCTGTTGAAGTTTGTCCTGATGAGGAAATGTGGCAACAGACCTGAAATGAGACCATTGGCAGAGGTATGCACTGTCTGGGTGCCCTTCCAGGAAAACAAAACTAATGCATCTGAAGGTATTTAAGTAAAGAAAATTGATTTAAAGTGATGTAACAAATATTATCTTTTTTTTTTTTATCCCTGCAGACGTTTCATTGTGAAGGTTTCCAGGCAACAAAGTCAGAATAAGAAGAAAAACAGACATTCCTGTGAGTCTCAAGAGTTCTCGGGGCACGATGACGAAGACTGAAGAAAAGAAGAAGGTAAAATACAATTCCAGAAGTAGCTGCTAACACATTCTCCAGTCCCTCCGGTCCAAACTTTCCTCCATTAATCCTAGTTTTCCTCCAGTCATGTCGCCTGCTTTTAACATCTGTCGCTCTTTTTTAGTCATATTTGTTTCCTTTCAACAGAAATAGTTATTTCTCTCTAAATATTATTTTCCTTATTTTCAAATGACCTGGTGTTGGTTTCCTCACAAGACCTAAGAAAAGGTTCCCCCGTCATAATTCCTGTTCTTTTATCCGCACTGGCCCGCGGCGCTCAAAGGCCACAAACGACAGCTTTGTGTGTTGTCGAGCCGGGGTAGTTGTGCGACGCACATGCAGTTTGGCAGCGTCGACCCGGCGCACAAATCTGTCCGACTCAATAGGCCGATTCATTAGTGACTCGCCAGGACACCAGGGAAGAAATCTGACTTGCAGCGTCGGCAAAACATCGTGTTCTTCTCAACGTTTCAACATGAATTGAACGTTCGTTCCTTCGACGCCGCGACAAACCTTTTTCTTGCAGATCATTGCTGGAGTTTAGCTCCGCAAAACCAGGCAGAAATCTATACAAAATCTGCTTATTTTGGGAGAAAAAAACCCGTTTAATCAAGAATTAAATGATAGATTTAAACATCATAAGGTTCTCTTAAGCTCTTGCAATGCATTATGGGACTTAAAATAAAACACGAATTGACCTAAACTGGAGATTAGCAAAAGCTAATGCTAGCTTGATAAGACTATATACAGTATATATATTTATATATTTTCTCTTCACTAATGATCAACTCTGGTGACATGTAAGTAAGTATGTAAAGGTTGTTTGTAAAGATCTTTCCAGACCAGGGTCACAAAGCGCTTAAACAATCAAAACAAAACACAGTTAAAATATATACTTAAAAAGATCAACATTGTTCCAAAGCTTAGGAGCAACAGTCTGGAAGGATTTCTCTCCTCTGGTCCTGAACCGTGTTCAGGAACCATCAATAGATTCTGATCCACAGACCTCAGAGCCTGAGCTGGGGTGTAAGGCTGGATCAGATCACTGAAAGAAAGTCTGACCATGAATAGATCTGAAAGTAAGAACCAGAATTTTAAATTTATCCTGAAAGAAACTGGTAGCCAGTGAAGTGTCAGAGAAATGTGAGTTCTTCTACTAGAGCAGGTCAGAATTCTGGCTGCAGAGTCTTGTATGAACTGCAGGCGAGACAGATCCTTCTTGTGTAGAGAAGTTACGAGAGTCCATTATAACGTAATAATGGCTTCACTCCACCTCCAGTTGTAATCACGCTTTGTTTATACAACAACTCCCTTGGAGGTGGAGACTTCCAGGATTGATGATGCGTGGTGACAAACCTCCAATACGGCTTTGTACAAACACGCACACACTGATGATACAATAGAGTCACACATCACAACAACACACACATACACACTTTAACACACACTAATGATAGAATAGACTCCAACATCACAACACACATACACACACACACACACACATTAACACACACACATTTTAGTTCAAGTTTAAAGAATTAAAAAAACAACGGCATCTCTAGATCCAAATGTTTTCACGTCATTTTAATTAAACCTCGAACATATTTTCAAGTAAAGAATGTGTTCGATGCAGCAATGGAAGAAGTCAAGACTTGAATCTTAACCTGAGACGCCTTTCTAGACAAAACCTGTGTCTCAAACTACCTTTAAACAAGACATGGAGGTGGTGTTCGGATGTGAAGTCGCGCTTCAAGATGAAACATCTCGACTGTATCTCGTCAACACTGGTGATCAGAGACTTAAGAGGCTTGAACCCCATGTTGTCTGAGCTCCTGCCTCTTCATCAGAGAAGCTCATTATTAAACTGCTTCAGGACGTTTGTCCCAGTCTTGTCATCTCTGATCTGATCATTGATGCCACTTAAAGAAACCGTGTCTTTGTAAGTGTCCCCAGGCGCTAAATTGAACTGCTAGGACTATGGCAGTATGTCAGTGAATTTAACATTTCAAATCTTGTTATTTTCAAAATAAATTTCATAATTTTTCACACATTCCCTTTGATATTTTAATTCAATTTCAATTATTCAAAAATATATTTTCTAGATTCGCTATTTTTCTATTCGTAGCCTTTTACATTCAATATCACAACCTTCAAAGCCTTTCAAATTCAGCGTAAATGCAAGTGCAAAGTCAGACAAAACCAAACGAGCGCCGAGCTACACGATGGTCCCTTCAGCCAATCATGCGACGCGTAAACGATCATGTGACAACATCAAAGCAGAGTGATTGAATTGAATTATTCAAACCAATTCAACGTAACAATATTTGAAACGTAATAAAATCAATATTCTGATGCCACTGATGTACTTCCATACAAGACCAGCATAAATCCTAAATGTATATTTAAATTACTTAAATACTTTAATAGTATAGATCAATCATTTAAGGAGATAAGGAAAATAAAAAATAACAATTTTGAAAGAAGATAAAGAACATTATATAAGAAGTTTTTAGCAACTTACATTTCTGCTACAGAAACCATCCTCCTCCTTTAAATACTTAACATTTATTCACGTTTGTTTTTGTTACCTTTAGTATTTCAACGTCTCTATTTCACATCACATTATTTATTTATTCAGTTTCGTCCCTTTTCAATTTAACAATGATTATACACATTGATCGACTTGTAATGTCTGGAGGATGAGCTTCATACTTTATTCTTTATATTGTATTATTTAAATATCATTTGTTCGTTTTCGAACCCAAACGTGGCCGCAGATAAATGTAGAACATACTATATTATGACTTTATATACTATATTTTTACTGTAACTTTGAATACATCACGTTATGCTTCCTTTCCTAAAGCTTTAAGAGTAAATAATAAACCAAAAAAATATGTAGTAGTGTAGACAAAAATATAAATAAAATTGTATATATGTATTTTGTAAAAATCTATTGTTTTACATAATGTATTATTTTATAAATAATTATTCATGCATTAAAAATAGAAGCAAAAATAAAATGTTGATTGAAATGAAAATAATTCACATTTTAATGTTTACAATTAACAATGTATTTTCAAGGTACTTCCAGCATCTATTTAATTATACATCTATATTATATATTTTTAATTTAACCAGGATTCTGCAGATGTATCGACTCATAATGTCTGGAGCTTCATATCTTCTTCTGTACTGTTTATTCCTTCATCGTAGTCGCAGATGGATACGTTTTCACATCATATTAAAACTTAATATCCTGTATTTTTCTGTTCTGTGCAGAAACTTTGATCACATCATGTTATTCCCTCCTTCCCTGATCCACTCGTTGGAGTCGATAACAAACTGCTGGTGTGAGCGTCGATACTGCGGCGACACTTCAGTGGTTTTAAATGTTGCAGCTCTTTACGTTCCTGTACGTCTCACTCAAGTATGTGCTAATGTTAGAATCCTGCAGGTTTATTCCGGGACAGCTATGTCCTCCTGTCGGCAGATAAATAACACGCCGTCGTTTTTTACAGCTCGACGCGGAAATCCTGCGAATACCAGCAAGAATCTTTACGCTTTAGTTCCAGCGTGTGTTCGTGACGACCCTCAGATCGACTGATAGTTTCACGCTCGGCAGCTTTACTTGAATTATTGATCTGATAACGTCTCAGGACCTGATGGTCGTGGACGTTTACATGTATTTGTGTCTCGCTGTTCACTTACATGTAGGTGAGGGCGTGTTGTTAGGCTAGGTAGCAACATTGCTAATGCTAGCTGCAACATTGCTAATGCTAGTGTTTTCTTCAAAACAAAATATTATCTTTTTGTAATACTACTTTTACAAATAATATATACATATGTTCAGAATGAACATTTTATATTGTATTCCCAAAATGTTCTGGATTTAAAATTGGTATTAACAAAAAGAAAATTGTTTATTTGTTTCTAACTATTTTTCTTTCGCTAGAACTGCCAAGAAGGTTGTATATGGAAGTAAACGTGTGCCATGAGACGTTGAATATGTGGTTTAAAGACTGAGTTTTTACAGCTTTTGATTTAAACAACCATCACATTTCAAATGAATGTTGTTTTTTGCTATTTTTTCCATGCATTCATTAATTAAATGTAAAATGTAATGTACCACTGGACATGTATATACTATTTATATTAATAGTGCAATTAAAATTGTAATTGCTCAAATGTCTTGATATACAGTAATAGTGTAGTAACAAGCATATATGTGTAGTATTGTCGAGTACTTGACTCTGGTGTTGTGATAGTGTAGTAACAAAGATATATGTGTAGTATTGTCGAGTACTTGACTCTGGTGTTGTGAGTATTGTCGAGTACTTGACTCTGGTGTTGTGATAGTGTAGTAACAAGTACTGTATATACTGTATGTGTAGTATTGTCGAGTACTTGACTCTGGTGTTGTGATAGTGTAGTAACAAGTATATATGTGTAGTATTGTCCAGTACTTGACTCTGGTGTTGTGATAGTGTAGTAACAAGTATGTATGTGTAGTATTGTCCAGTACTTGACCCTGGTGTTGTGATAGTGTAGTAACAAGTATATATGTGTAGTATTGTCCAGTACTTGACTCTGGTGTTGTGATAGTGTAGTAACAAGTATATATGTGTAGTATTGTCCAGTACTTGACTCTGGTGTTGTGATAGTGTAGTAACAAGTATATATGTGTAGTATTGTCCAGTACTTGACTCTGGTGTTATGCTAGTGTAGTAACAAGTATATACTGTATGTGTAGTATTGTCCAGTACTTGACTCTGGTGTTGTGCTAGTGTAGTAACAAGTATATATGTGTAGTATTGTCCAGTACTTGACTCTGGTGTTGTGATATTGTTGTAACAAGTATGTATGTGTAGTATTGTCCAGTACTTGACTCTGGTGTTGTGATAGTGTAGTAACAAGTATATACTGTATGTGTAGTATTGTCCAGTACTTGACTCTGGTGTTGTGATAGTGTAGTAACAAGTATATATGTGTAGTATTGTCGAGTACTTGACTCTGGTGTTGTGATAGTGTAGTAACAAGTATGTATGTTTAGTATTGTCCAGTACTTGACTCTGGTGTTGTGATAGTGTAGTAACAAGTATATATGTGTAGTATTGTCGAGTACTTGACTCTGGTGTTGTGATAGTGTAGTAACAAGTATATATGTGTAGTATTGTCCAGTACTTGACTCTGGTGTTGTGATAGTGTAGTAACAAGTATATATGTGTAGTATTGTCGAGTACTTGACTCTGGTGTTATGATAGTGTAGTAACAAGTATATACTGTATGTGTAGTATTGTCCAGTACTTGACTCTGGTGTTGTGATAGTGTAGTAACAAGTATATATGTGTAGTATTGTCCAGTACTTGACTCTGGTGTTGTGATATTGTTGTAACAAGTATGTATGTGTAGTATTGTCCAGTACTTGACTCTGGTGTTGTGATAGTGTAGTAACAAGTATATATGTGTAGTATTGTCCAGTACTTGACTCTGGTGATGTGATAGTGTAGTAACAAGTATGTATGTGTAGTATTGTCCAGTACTTGACTCTGGTGTTGTGATAGTGTAGTAACAAGTATGTATGTGTAGTATTGTCCAGTACTTGACTCTGGTGTTGTGATAGTGTAGTAACAAGGATATATGTGTAGTATTGTCCAGTACTTGACTCTGGTGTTGTGATAGTGTAGTAACAAGTATATATGTGTAGTATTGTCCAGTACTTGACTCTGGTGTTGTGATAGTGTAGTCCTAAGTCATCTCACACCGCTTCACTGTTCCCTTGGTGTATAGGACGCAAACACTTTGGTATTTAAATGTTTATTGTAAATGAAATTTAAAAACTTGCAGTATTGTTAAATATAGAGGCAGTATTGTGATAATTAAATGTGTCAATATTCAGTTACACAACTTTTATTAACACTGTAAAAAGTCCAAGATTTCACTGTTTCTTTAGCTGTGGAAAACTTGATGACTGCTGCCACCTAGAGACCGGAGGTTTAATTGAAACACAAAAATGAACATGCACAGTGAATATTTGCATGTTAAATAAAAAGAAAATATTATTTTTATTTTATACCGATTATTTAAAATTCAAAGGACAACTATGATTAAAACTAAAGCAATAGTAATAAAAACATATTTATTTATTTGTATTACTATACAGACGCTGTTGAATATCTCTACAGTATCGAGGTCAAAAAAAAAAGAAATACTTCATATTTAAGTGTATCAATATTTTCTCTCATAATAGTAGCCGCATTATTACAGCCAAAGGGAAAATAAAAATGTATCGTATCATTTCATAGATTGTATCTGAAACTGACATCTCACTCCTGTCATTCCTCTATTGCCCCTCCCCCTCTCTCGCCCTCCCTCTCCCTCTCTCTCTCTCTCTCTCTCTCTCCCTCTCTCTCTCTCTCTCTCTCTCTCAATCCCAGCCCGTCCTCTGCAGCCTCTGATAAGTTGTGTGAGAGGCAGATAAAGCTGACTCACTGCTGCTTTAAAGAGCCGAGACCATCGCGATCGGAAGAAGGAAAAGGAGGGCGAGGAGGAACGAGAGGAACGAGAGGAGGAACGAGAGAAGCTGGAGCGACCGGGTCAGAATGAGCGAGTGTTGAGCTGCAGTGCAGGTGGATCAACATCACCGGGAAGAAGACTCGCCGGCATTTCATCGTCTCGCAGGTCAGAAGATTCTCTGGTGTTTACTGGTGTTATTGTTGTTGTTGTTGTTGTTCCCGACACGGTGACACAATCACATCTGTGTTCGTCCAACCGATCCATCAGAACCCGTGAGGTCCAGGAACATCTCAAACTTCTCGCAGAAAAAAGTTTTGATGCCTGAATGAGAGGCCCCCCCGTCCCCTCCTGCAATGTGGCTCTCGCCCTGCAGAAGAATAGAGCCGTGAATGGGCCCCGAGATGGCGAAGAGGTGCCGCCCTCTCAAGTGTCAGGGGGGCGACCAGGGGGGGGGGGGGGGGCACATGCGTTTGCAGTTTGCATTCCACACATCAGAGCGACGCTAATAAGAAGTGGTCTCCTCCGGCAGAGACCCCCACGGGGGGACGGGAGGAGCCACACGGTCAAGTGTCTCTGATAAACTGCTGGTGTCTGTTTCCAGAACCAGGAGCGTCGGCGTCTATTCCTGTCCCGTCCCCCCGTGAAAGACTCTCTTTCATGGCTGAATAATTGACTTTTCTCATGATGTTATTTGTGGGCCTCACATGCTCGCCCGGGGGTGAAAGTACCTTTTGTATCCGCCGCCTCGAGAACGTTTTATTTCAGTCGTCCGTGGATTCGTGGTCACGGAGTTCGAGCGAACTTTCTGTAGCATTGTTAGCTTCGCTGACGTACAGAAACATAAATATAATCTTTGTTTTCACAGTAACTTGAACTACTTCAACATGTGTCTCGTGTCAACCTGTCTTTAAATAAACACAGCAAATACTTTAATGAAATATTGCGTTTATTCTAATGTGCTAGCTTAGAAAATAAAAGGCTATGATAGCACAATGATGGTCAATAATATTTGTAGAGCGCTTTTCTAGACCAGGGTCACAAAGCGCTTAAACAATCAAAACAATACTTAATAAAATATATACTTAAATATATTATAAATAAAAGGTCAAGACACCACTGAGACAAACACAGGAGTCTCTTGTAAAATAGAAAAAGTGACTGGTTGATGATGCTTCATGAAACAGTTGATGAGGCTTCATGATACAGTTGATGAGGCTCCATGATACAGTTGATGAGGTTTCATTATACAGTTGATGAGGCTCCATGAAACAGTTGATGAGGATCCATGAAACAGTTGATGAGGATCCATGAAACAGTCGATGAGGCTTCATGATACAGTTGATGAGGCTCCATGATACAGTTGATGAGGCTCCATGAAACAGTTGATGAGGATCCATGAAACAGTTGATGAGGCTTCATGAAACAGTTGATGAGGCTCCATGAAACAGTTGATGAGGTTTCATTATACAGTTGATGAGGCTCCATGAAACAGTTGATGAGGCTCCATGAAACAGTTGATGAGGCTCCATGAAACAGTTGATGAGGTTTCATTATACAGTTGATGAGGATCCATGAAACAGTTAATGAGGCAAGAAACGGTTGATGAGGCTTCATGAAACGTATGATAAGGCTTCATTAAACTTGTGATGAGGCGTCATGAAACAGTTGATGAGGCTTCATGAAACTGTTGATGATGCTTCATGATACAGTTGATGAGGTTCCATTAAACAGTTGATGAGGCTTCATGAAACAGTTCATGAGGCTTCATGAAACAGTCGATGAGGCTTCATGAAACTTATGATAAGGCTTCATGAAACAGTTAATAAGGCTTCATGAAACAGTTGATGAGGTTTCATGAAACAGTTGATGAGGCTTCATTAAACAGTTGATGAGGCTTCATGAAACTTATGACGAGGCTTCATGAAACAGTTAATAAGGCTTCATGAAACTTATGATGAGGCTCCATGAAACAGTTGATGAGGCTTCATTAAACAGTTGATGAGGCTTCATGAAACAGTTAATAAGGCTTCATGAAACAGTTGATGAGGCTTCATGAAACGGTTGATGAGGCTTCATGAAACTTATGATGAGGCTTCATGAAACTTATGATGAGGCTTGATGAAACGTACGATGAGGCTTCATGAAACGTATGATGAGGCGTCATGAAACAGTTGATGAGGCTTCATGATACAGTTGATGAGGCTTCATGATAGCCAACTGTATCCTCTCGTCCTCAGCCATCGCAGGATATAATTCTGCAGGGGACATAGTTACTGCTGCCATCTAGTGGTCGGACGTTTAGTTGCAAAACCAAAATGAACAAACGCTGTAAATATTGTCATGTAAATTTCAGAATCGAGATAAAACTCCAGAACTTCTCCAACGTCGTGTTATCGAGAGTGTTACGAATATTGGATTCACAGTTTAACTTCAGGATGTAAATGTGTAGCCCCAGCATAGTATCAGTTGCCGCGGCGACGACTCTGAAGACGTTAGATCCAATATTTGTTCAGCTCCTGATGGGGAAGTAATAAAGTTGGCGTCCAGCTCAAAGATTGCTCTCTTTGAAGGAGGACTCTTGGTTGATTTGCACTTCTGGTTCCGATTTCCTCCCTTTGAATCCAGATCTGACTTCGGCTCTTGACGAAATCTGTTCCCGGTTATATGTGAAAACATCTTCTTATGCAGATGTTTTATTTGAACTCTAACGAACGGCTGTCACTCCCCGTCACCATCACGACCCGCCCCTGTCCTCGTCTGCTTATATTGTTTTTGTGGGATTTTCGGGGATTGTCGCATCATCGTCTCTCATGAACATTTTAAGGATTATATAATCTCCCGCCTTTTTTTTTTGCATGTGTACGTCCTGACATGTGTTTGTGATTCTCTTGAGTCTGATTATGTCACGAGCTCCAGCTGTCAAAACCAGCTGGCTCTGCTTCTCCCTTTCTGTCGTGTGTGAGAGTGTGTGTGTGTGTGTGTGTGTGTGTATGTGTGTGTGTGTGTGTGTGTGTGTGTGTGTGTGTGTGTGTGTGTGTGTGTGTGTGTGTGCAACTGTTGAGTATTTGCTTTAGAATTTAAATCCAGAAACCTTTGAAGTTCCAACCAAGCCAAACATTTTGGACTCTCTGAGGGCGGAATACGCCGACACTGTCTGGCTGCAAAACAATAGTTTTTTTTAATCGTCTACCTGTTGAGTTTTCATCGATGTCTTGTGAAAGATTTCAGCATCACTGTCTGGTATGCAGCTGCAACCTGACCGAGAATCCGGGCTTGTTTGTTTTATTTAACTTTAAAATATGTTTAAGCCAACAGGAACAGCAAAAATGAAGTCTTTTGTAAACATTAGCTTAGCATTGTTAGCGCGACTATTACTACTATTATTGAACTAGCACCTGAATTAAATGTTTCCAACAGACATAGTTTTCAAACTGTCTTTTCAAACTGAGAGCATTCAGCATTTTTTATCTCTCAACTGCTCCGAGTGGGCGTCAAAACCAATGGTGACCTCCGGCTCCTCGAATCCCGGAGGTCAAGGTGAAGCTATATTTGTCTTCTGCAACTGCTTGGGGTCACGTGACCCCGGGACGCAGACTGTGACTCCAATAAAGTTTTGAGACAATGACGGCGAGGACTCCCAAGGTTTAAAGAGTCAAAAGACTATTTGAGCTAAAACTATTTTATTCTCACATGCGTGTTCATTTTTCTTTTAAGCGTTCAAAATGTTCGTAAATGATGAATGAATGAATATATTCGCGAAGGTTCTGTAGTCGTGGGGGCATCGCGACGAGATACTACGATCATGTTATCTAGAAAAAAAAACGAGTATTTTTCATTGTCAAAATCAAAGATCACGTAAAAATGACGATAACTAGACGGATCTCGAACCCGGAATTCAGGGTGAGAAGTCGTACAAGTTTTGAAGCGTCACAAGCTTTAACGAAAGATTGTTACAAGATACGAGAAGTACAATCATTATATTTATACGTACATGTTCGTTGTTCTTATAAAGGGTTTAAAATTAAAATGACAAAACTGCTCCCTTTAGTTCGTTAAAATACAGTTAATAAAGTGATCCATGTGTTCTGTTGGTGATACTTTAGTAGATAAAAACATAAGAACTGTGTGTACTGTCTAAATTGAGATAGAACCCTCTAGTGGTAATTTATCGCAACTGCGCTATAACAATCATCGTGTCATCGGTTACACGTCGGTTAGAAGCCTCGGTTACACATGTAGAAAGATTTGTAAACATCCACCCCCCCCCACCCCCCTCTCGTCCACATCTATATTCTAACTGTTCAAAAATATATATCTTGTTACTCACAAAATTGCACTTCAAGTCGACCTTTTTTCAGCAACTGACGATAGTCGATAAGATTCTTCTATAAACGGTTAAAACCGCTCGGATGTCGACTGGTCTCGTAGCAGATCCTCTCTGATCAATCATGGTCTGGACGAGAGGAAACTCTGAATGAAAAAGTGTGAACCTTCATGAGAAAACTCCCGTGGGACACGAGAGCCTCGGGATCCGAACCCATCCATCACGAACCCGAGGAGGCCCTGGTTCTCTCTGCGCTGCTCCACCTGGTTCACATTTGTGTTGTTCCTGCCGAAGCTTCTTGGCTCTCGACGTTCTTTTGTCCTCGAGAATCTTATCGGCCAGTTTAGTGCAGAGTCTTTTATTATGACGTGGAGACCAGGAACGACTAGATTTTATCCTCGACATCAGAACATGAGATTTGACTAAAAGGCAACAGAACTCGTCAAGTTCTTGGCATCTTGAGGGCCTCGTGACGTCTGACCGAACCTGACGCACCGAACATTACGACCGGTTGTTCAATCGGCCGGTTCTACATCTGTAACTCTTTTGTTTGAGCGTAAAACAATCTCCAGACTTCTGGGTTCAAGAGAGCGAACGATAAAGTTTACAACGTCTTCTTATCTTCACTCGACGACCGACGTCTCCGACATGATCTGAAGTCTTCTCTGAAGTCTCACCTGAGCATCTTTCTACTCGAGTGTTTACCTTCACCTGCTCTTTCAGTGACTTATCCCGGTTTTTGTTGGGAATTTTCTCATCAAATGTTTGCTTTTTGTCCCAATATTTGAATGATAAAAGTCACTAGAAAGTGTTTTATATTTCAAACATTAACCTGAGCTCAGTTTTTAAATGATTCTCGTGACAAGTTGCATCATATTTAACCATCAGGAGGAGTCGAACCATCGGACAAACATCAGTGTTTGTCGCTGAAAAGTGAACATTTGTGGGTGTTCACGGTTCGTTCAGATCCAAAGGGACGTGAGTCAGTGAACATGTGGATTTTTTGGGAGTTCACGTTATCAATCTTTGTTTTTCCCCTGTTTTGTTATTTTCCCTCCAGCTGTTCCTGAGCAAAAGGAAAAGGGAGAAATCCAAACACTTGTTCTGCCAGAAAGTGGCTCTTCTTCATGTGTTGACACATCGCAAATGAAACACAAATTAATCCTGACGTGTTTTATGAGGTTTCGCAGAGACGAGGAACATATTGTGGGGGCCAAAACTGGCCCGCCAAGTCATTTTATGTGGCCCACTGGACGGTTAACTCAAAATGAAGGTCGATGATGTTGTTGTTGTCATGGTGACTTATAAAGATGCTTGTGATTAAGATAAGATAAGGAACAGGGATGATGGATGTCAAGGGTTGTATACATACGTTGGTTTAGAGTCAGAGTGAAGTTCAAGGAAAGGGAATTCGATGGGAATCCTCTTGTCCTCAGTCATCACTGTTTCCTCTCGTCCTCATTCATCACTGTTTCCTCTCGTCCTCAGTCATCACTGTATCCTCTCGTCCTCAGTCATCACTGTATCCTCTCGTCCTCAGTCATCACTGTTTCCTCTCGTCCTCATTCATCACTGTATCCTCTTGTCCTCAGTCATCACTGTATCCTCTTGTCCTCAGTCATCACTGTATCCTCTCGTCCTCATTCATCACTGTATCCTCTTGTCCTCAGTCATCACTGTATCCTCTCGTCCTCATTCATCACTGTATCCTCTCGTCCTCATTCATCACTGTATCCTCTCGTCCTCATTCATCACTGTGTCCTCTCGTCCTCATTCATCACTGTATCCTCTCGTCCTCATTCATCACTGTATCCTCTCGTCCTCATTCATCACTGTATTCTCTCGTCCTCATTCATCACTGTATCCTCTCGTCCTCATTCATCACTGTATCCTCTCGTCCTCATTCATCACTGTATCCTCTCGTCCTCATTCATCAATGTATTCTCTCGTCCTCATTCATCACTGTATTCTCTCGTCCTCAGTCATCACTGTATCCTCTCGTCCTCAGTCATCACTGTATCCTCTCGTCCTCAGTCATCACTGTTTCCTCTCGTCCTCATTCATCACTGTATCCTCTTGTCCTCAGTCATCACTGTATCCTCTCGTCCTCATTCATCACTGTATCCTCTCGTCCTCATTCATCACTGTATCCTCTCGTCCTCATTCATCACTGTATTCTCTCGTCCTCATTCATCACTGTATCCTCTCGTCCTCATTCATCACTGTATCCTCTCGTCCTCATTCATCACTGTATCCTCTCGTCCTCATTCATCAATGTATTCTCTCGTCCTCATTCATCACTGTATTCTCTCGTCCTCAGTCATCACTGTATCCTCTCGTCCTCATTCATCACTGTATTCTCTCGTCCTCAGTCATCACTGTATCCTCTCGTCCTCATTCATCACTGTATTCTCTCGTCCTCAGTCATCACTGTATCCTCTCGTCCTCAGTCATTACTGTATCCTCTCGTCCTCAGTCATCACTGTATCCTCTCGTCCTCATTCATCACTGTATTCTCTCGTCCTCAGTCATCACTGTATCCTCTCGTCCTCAGTCATCACTGTATCCTCTCGTCCTCAGTCATTACTGTATCCTCTCGTCCTTAGTCATCACTGTATCCTCTCGTCCTCAGTCATCACTGTATCCTCTCATTCTCTGATTTATTGTAACAAAAACACTGTATGACTGAACAGAATTCACTTCAATAGAAATGTACACGCATTTTAAATGATTTCTGTGTCAATAAGTTTTTATAATGTATTATTTTAATTAGACCAATATTTAACTATGTCCTGTAATAATGAAATCCTTCAAAACATCACATTTTAGGAAGAAGACCTGACAACTGCTCGGCATATACACCTTTGTGGTAGTAAAACTACACATAAACGTTTAAATACACTTTTTGAAGAGAGTTTTTACAAGTTAAAATGTAACAAAAGGCCGGTGACTTGTGAGTCTGTACATCATGGTTTAGTTTGACAACAAAACATTGAATATGCGAAATGTCCGAGACAAATACTTATATTATTATACAATTTCAATGCCTTGATTTTAGTGAAGTAAGTGGACGTTAAGTGGAAATGTTACCAAATAATGTCAAGACCTCAGAGAACAATCCTGTGTTTTAAACTGGATAAACGTGTCGTGGTTTCATTAGCAAACACCTTATTTCAAGTACTTTGTACTTCTGTTCTCTCAACTCTGTTCATCTTGACACATCTCGGGTCACGACCTTTGCAAACCGCTCCGTTACAGGCTATAGTTTTACTCTGATCACTTTGTTGTGGGATTATTAGATGTGAATGAACTAAACCGTTGTAATAGTTTGTTTCTTTTTTTCCCTCTTGAACGTCTTCGTCTTCCACCTGTTGCTTCTGTTAGAAGATCTTTTGAACAATGGTCTGCTCACGCCTCGTAAATCTCACTTTAATGTGGAACGTCTGGACCTTGATCGCTTGAACAGATAAGAAGTATAAAAATATTCTCTTTTTCTCCTGGAGGATCTGAATTGACACCTATTTGAACTGATTCTAGTTTGGATCTCAGGTCCGTCTCTGGATGATGCTCTCTGTGAATAGTTGAGATGTTGGACGAGGGATGAAGGATGAAGGGATGAAGGATTTAGGGAGTGAAGGATGAAGGGATGAAGGGAGTGTGCGATGGTGTCAACTTGAACAGATGAAACTGTGATCGTTGCTGCTCCGGCGACGACGTCCTGGCGAGTCTTTCTCTTCTCCTGCTTCTCTGAACTTCCTCCTGCGTCTGATCAGGACTAACTGGAGGCGACACAGAAATGTGGACTCGCTGAGATCCCAGCGTCCACCTGTGCCGCCGACAAATGTCCACTAATGACTTGAGAATCTCCGTGTCTTGTAAAACCATTAGTACTAACTATCTATGTATTGATCCATGTATTGATCCCTTCATCTCTCTGATCGATTTATCTGCATCTCTCTGTCCGTCTGTTCACTCGTCTGTCTCTCTTTTTCTCTCTTTCCTTAAGTATGTTCGTCTACCTGTATGTCTGTCCATGTGTCTCTATCTCTGTATGTCTGTCCATGTGTCTCTATCTCTGTATGTCTGTCCATCCGTCTCTATCTCTGTATGTCTGTCTGTCCGTCTCTATCTCTGTATGTCTGTCCATCCGTCTCTATCTCTGTATGTCTGTCTGTCCGTCTCTATCTCTGTATGTCTGTCCATCCGTCTCTATCTCTGTATGTCTGTCCGTCCGTCTCTATCTCTGTATGTCTGTCCGTCCGTCTCTATCTCTTTCCTTAAGTATGTTCGTCTACCTGTATGTCTGTCCATGTGTCTCTATCTCTGTATGTCTGTCCATGTGTCTCTATCTCTGTATGTCTGTCCATCCGTCTCTATCTCTGTATGTCTGTCCATCCGTCTCTATCTCTGTATGTCTGTCTGTCCGTCTCTATCTCTGTATGTCTGTCCATCCGTCTCTCTCTGTATGTCTGTCCGTCCGTCTCTATCTCTGTATGTCTGTCCATCTGTCTCTATCTCTGTATGTCTGTCCATCCGTCTCTATCTCTGTATGTCTGTCCATCCGTCTCTATCTCTGTATATCTGTCCATCCGTCTCTATCTCTGTATGTCTGTCCATCCGTCTCTATCTCTGTATGTCTGTCCATCTGTCTCTATCTCTGTATGTCTTTCCATCCGTCTCTCTCCCTGTATGTCTGTCCGTCCGTCTCTATCTCTGTATCTCTGTCCGTCCGTCTCTATCTCTGTATGTCTGTCCATCCGTCTCTATCTCTGTATGTCTGTCCATCCGTCTCTATCTCTGTATGTCTGTCCACCTGTCTCTATCTCTGTATGTCTGTCCATCTGTCTCTATCTCTGTATGTCTGTCCATCTGTCTCTATCTCTGTATGTCTGTCCGTCCGTCTCTATCTCTGTATGTCTGTCTTTCCGTCTCTATCTCTGTATGTCTGTCTTTCCGTCTCTATCTCTGTATTTCTGTCCATCCGTCTCTATCTCTGTATTTCTGTCCATCCGTCTCTATCTCTGTATGTCTGTCCACCTGTCTCGCTCCCTGTATGTCTGTCCGTCCGTCTCTATCTCTGTATGTCTGTTCATCTGTCTCTATCTCTGTATGTCTGTCCGTCTATCGTAGTGAATTAATTTGTCGTCCAAACCTTCCTTTGATGTTGTGTTCATGCTGTGACTCGGATGATCCACCGTTACTGTGTCAGTGAAGCATCATGGGACAGCAACACCTGCACTGGAGGTCACAGGAAGTTCTACCATCACGAGCCTTCACGCTCACACACACACACACACACACACACACACACACACACACACACACACACACACACACACACACACACACACACACACACACACACACACACAGCTGTTAGAGCTTCTTTCCTTCCTCGTGACATCATCCGTTTCCTTGACGACCCTGAGTCACACAAGTGGTGAAGAACAATGAAGTAAATCTATTTAAACGTCCTTTAAGCTCTTCCTGGACGGGAAAGAAAGGTTTGTGTGTCTTTATGTTTGTCTTGAGAGAGAGACAACACAACTTCTGTTACCATCCACGAAAATCACTTTTTCAAACCTGTAGAAAAATGAACTGTATCTGTTTTTCATTCGTCTTTTTTTGCTCTCTGACATTTGCTAGGGGGTCAAATCCCAGCTACACAGGGTGGCAGATGCACACACACACACACACACCAACCGATAATTCACTGCCACCATTCATCATGTGGGAGGAAATTAGAGTTTCCAGATGACAGGACCAAGAGTGGTCTCAAGCTGGAATTGAACCCTCAACTTTTAAATAGTTACTACACAACTTTGACTGTGTGTCGTGTTGTTATGCTTCTTTATTTGTTCATGTATTTTTTAATTCAATTAAAAACTTTTTTATTATTGTTATTTTTTTCCTTGGAAAGTAACTTTTTTATCAAAGATTTTAGTTGAACATATTCTTGGAACACACTAGTTCAGTATTTAGTTCTAGAGAAAAGTCTAACTTTTGTCGTTCACCCCTAAATAATGACTTTTGTTTCCCTCCATTAATGCATTAAATGACCATTTTCTTCTTTTGCTACTTGACATGAAATGTTCGTGTCACTTCCAGAGAGTAGGAACGACCTGACTCGAGTAGAAAAAGTGTAAAAACGGGCTCGAGGGTCTCGGACTGTGTCGCACATCTCTGGTGGTCTCATTATCCGAGATGCTTCCGACTCTGAATGTCTCCGTCGCACTCGTTGTTCCCGAGAGACAAAGATTATCTTTCACTCGCGGCCGCCGACCGAGAGCTTCATGGAAACTGTCTTCATGATCTTTCCCGTCATGTTGAGTGGACACAACGAGCAGGAAGTGGACAGTCGCACACACACCAGGACAGAAACACACACACTCCAGGACAGACACACACAACAGGACAGTCGCACACACACCATGACAGTCGCACACACCAGGACAGTCGCACACACACCAGTTACAATTAATGGCACTGTTCATGAGCCATTGTACTGATAGGAGGATACAGTCATGACTGAGGATGAGATGATACAGTGATGACTGAGGACGAGAGGATACAGCGATGACTGAGGATGAGATGATACAGCGATGGCTGAGGATGAGATGATACAGCGATGACTGAGAATGAGAGGATACAGTGATGACTGAGGATGAGAGGATACAGTGATGACTGAGGATGAGAGGATACAGTGATGACTGAGGATGAGAGGATACAGTGATGACTGAGGATGAGAGGATACAGTGATGACTGAGGATGAGATGATACAGCGATGACTGAGGATGAGATGATACAGTGATGACTGAGGATGAGATGATACAGCGATGACTGAGGATGAGAGGATACAGTGATGACTGAGGATGAGAGGATACAGTGATGACTGAGGATGAGAGGATACAGTGATGACTGAGGATGAGATGATACAGCGATGACTGAGGATGAGATGATACAGCGATGACTGAGGATGAGAGGATACAGTGATGACTGAGGATGAGATGATACAGCGATGACTGAGGATGAGAGGATACAGTGATGACTGAGGATGAGATGATACAGTGATGACTGAGGATGAGATGATACAGCGATGACTGAGGATGAGAGGATACATTGATGACTGAGGACTAGGGGATACAGTGATGACTGAGGATGAGATGATACAGCGATGACTGAGGATGAGATGATACAGCGATGACTGAGGATGAGAGGATACAGTGATGCCTGAGGACTAGAAGATACAGCGATGACTGAGGATGAGAGGATACAGTGATGACTGAGGATGAGATGATACAGCGATGACTGAGGATGAGATGATACAGCGATGACTGAGGATGAGAGGATACATTGATGACTGAGGACTAGGGGATACAGTGATGACTGAGGAGGAGAGGATACAGCAATGACTGAGGACGAGAGGATACAGCGATGACTGAGGATGAGATGATACAGCGATGGCTGAGGATGAGATGATACAGCGATGACTGAGAATGAGAGGATACAGTGATGACTGAGGATGAGAGGATACAGTGATGACTGAGGATGAGAGGATACAGTGATGACTGAGGATGAGATGATACAGCGATGACTGAGGATGAGATGATACAGTGATGACTGAGGATGAGATGATACAGCGATGACTGAGGATGAGAGGATACAGTGATGACTGAGGATGAGAGGATACAGTGATGACTGAGGATGAGATGATACAGCGATGACTGAGGATGAGATGATACAGCGATGACTGAGGATGAGAGGATACAGTGATGACTGGGGATGAGATGATACAGCGATGACTGAGGATGAGATGATACAGCGATGACTGAGGATGAGAGGATACAGTGATGACTGAGGATGAGATGATACAGCGATGACTGAGGATGAGATGATACAGCGATGACTGAGGATGAGAGGATACATTGATGACTGAGGACTAGGGGATACAGTGATGACTGAGGATGAGATGATACAGCGATGACTGAGGATGAGAGGATACAGTGATGCCTGAGGACTAGAAGATACAGCGATGACAGAGGACGAGAGGATACAGCGATGACTGAGGACGAGAGGATACAGCAATGACTGAGGACAAGAGGATACTGGACAATACTACACATATACCGTTGATACTACACTATCACAACACCAGAGTCAAGTACTCCACAATACTACACATATACCTTTGTTCCTACATTATCACTTTTTATCGTGATACATATCAACACATTCTTAACAATACTGATAATAAGTAATTATTACCCAAAGATTATTTGATTTTTCTGCAGAACTTTGTCTTCACATCAATCCACGTCACATTTCTTCCTTCCTGTCGTCCGACGCTGACACGTGACTAAAAAGAGGTTAAAATAAGTCACTTTCAAAAGTATATTTTCCCTTCAGACCCTGAAAACATGAGGCTGTTAACGATGCACGGAAGTGATTATTCATCTAGTATTCTGACAGCATCGCTCCTCTGTGATGGATGTGGAGTATAGATCTGTGCCATAACCCCCGGGGCTCGGGCTGGACCGGGCCGGAAACATGGACACACACACACACACACACACACACACACACACACACACACGAGAGAGCTTCCTGGGTTCATAACCTCCTTCTCTGGAAAAGGGTCACAGTCCAGTGACAGTGACTTTGTTTATTTCCCGTCGCCGTAGAAACCGAGGGTTAGTTTCACGTCAAACGAGATCTTTTCAAAGATGCTGGTCCAGACTCTGTGGAGGGACCACCCGATTCATAACCTCCACATGGGGGTCTGAGTACATCCGTAACTCATGGTTCTGGTCTGGGATCTGCTCAGCAGGAAACAGACGTTTTCTTTCAGCGTCCTTCATACTTGGATGTCAAACGAGGAGCTCATGAGAAGAAGCCGGTTCTCGCTGGTCTGACGTCCTCGGGTCTGGTTCTGATCAAGTGAACGTCAAACGGATCTTTCTCTGAATGTTCCAGACGCTGGTTTTCATTCTTTGAATCCTTTTATTATTTTAAATATTCTTTTTACACTTTTCATTCAACATCAATGAATGTGTGTCTTTGATTTGAGCTTTTCAGTTAAAGTGTAACTAAGTGTTTGTGTGCGTGTGTTGTTGTGTTGTTGGATTCTATTGTATCATCAGTGTGTGTGTGTTGTTGTGTTGTTGGATTCTATTGTATCATCAGTGTGTGTGTGTTGTTGTGTTGTTGGATTCTATTGTATCATCAGTGTGTGTGTGTTGTTGTGTTGTTGGATTCTATTGTATCATCAGTGTGTGTGTGTTGTTGTGCTCTTGGACTCTATTGTATCATCAGTGTGTGTGTGTTGTTGTGTTGTTGGATTCAATTGTATCATCAGTGTGTGTGTGTTGTTGTGCTCTTGGACTCTATTGTATCATCAGTGTGTGTGTTGTTGTGCTCTTGGATTCTATTGTATCATCAGTGTGTATGTGTTGTTGTGTTGTTGGATTCTATTGTATCATCAGTGTGTGTGTGTGTTGTTGTGTTCTTGGACTCTATTGTATCATCAGTGTGTGTGTGTGTTGTGATGTGTGACTATTGCATCATCAGTGTGTGTTGTTGTGATGTGTGACTGTATTGTATCATCAGTGTGTGTGTTGTTGTGATGTGTGACTCTATTGTATCATCAGTGTGTGTGTGTTGTTGTGATGTGTGACTCTATTGTATCATCAGTGTGTGTGTGTTTTTGTGATGTGTGACTCTATTGTATCATCAGTGTGTGTGTGTTGTTGTGTTGTTGGACTCTATTGTATCATCAGTGTGTGTGTGTTGTTGTGTTGTTGGACTCTATTGTATCATCAGTGTGTGTGTGTGTTGTTGTGTTGTTGGACTCTATTGTATCATCAGTACTTCTAGACGCCGATATACTATGATGTCATTCAAGCAAAATAAACACATCAGAAAGAAGATTTATTTCCAAAGGAGCATCACACAAATACTAGAGTACTTTGAAACACTCGTCCAGTTCTCTCTTCTTTCTCATTCTTCCGTTTCCTCTTCTGTTTTTCTGCTCTTTCCTGCCGGGGTGTGGCGGTCCGACTGTTTGTTTCACGTTGCCATGGAAACCCCAGTGTGAGCTCATGTATCAGTGTGTGAACGAGTGTGTTTTCTCGCAGCGATGACCTCACACCGGACACTGAACGTCTCTTTTGATGATGATTCTCTTTAAAAAACGGAGGTTCTTGAACTCCTCGTGAACCTCGATCCTCCACGTGTGGTTGGTTAACGTCCGTGTCTTCGTGGATCACCAGACGTTCCTCGGCGGCCGATCTTTGAACAACACGCCTCAGTTCTCTGGTGCGCCGAGAAATTGTTGCCAGACTCGAGAGCAGCGTCGACGGGAAAAGTTCTGCTTCGTTTCACCATGATTTGAAACTGACCCGATTACACTCGCTCGATATTTCACATCGCATCGCACACACAATATGTACATGACACACGTAAATGAACACATGACACACGTAAATGAACACATGACACACAAATGATCACATGACACACATAAATGAACACGTGATACACATTATTTAACTCATGACACACGTAAATGAACACATGACATGCATAAATGAACACATGATGCACATAAATGAACACATGACATGCGTAAATGAACACATGACACACGTAAATGAACACATGACACACAAATGATCACATGACACACATAAAGGAACACGTGATACGCATTATTTAACTCATGACACACGTAAATGAACACATGACATGCATAAATGAACACATGATGCACATAAATGAACACATGACACGCGTAAATGAACACATGACACACATACAAAAAACACATGACACACATAAATGAACATGTGACACACAAATGATCACATGACACACATAAATGAACACGTGATACACATTATTTAACTCATGACACACGTAAATGAACACATGACATGCATAAATGAACACATGATGCACATAAATGAACACGTGATACAAATTATTTAACTCATGACACACGTAAATGAACACATGACACGCGTAAATGCACACATGACACACGTAAATGAACACATGACACACATAAATTAACACAGGACACACAAATGAACACGTGATACACAATATTTAACTCATGACACACGTAAATGAACACATGACATGCATAAATGAACACATGATGCACATAAATGAACACATGACACGTGTAAATGAACACATGACACACGTAAACTAACACATGACACACATAAATGAACACATGACACACATAAATGAACACATGACACACGTAAATTAACACATGACACACCATACAAAAAACACATGACACACATAAATTAACACGTGACACACAAAAATGAACACATGACACACGTAAATGAACACATGACACACATACAAAAAACACATGACACACATAAATGAACACGTGATAAACATAATATCGACATGACAAACATAAATGAACACATGACGCATTATATTCACATTACAAACATAAATGAACATGTGATACACGTAAATGAACACATTACACAAAATGTACATGACACACATGAAACAATAAATAAACGCATGACAAACATAAATGAACATATTTCAAACATAAATGAACACATGACAAACATAAATGAACATGTTTCAAACATAAATGAACACATGACACACATAAATGAACACATGACACACATAAAGGAACACGTGATACGCATTATTTAACTCATGACACACATAATGAAGACGCATGACATACATAAATGATCAAATGAAATAGATAAAGACAGTATTGTGTAACAGTTATAATAAATAAACAAAATAACATAGATTAAACCTTTTAACCTTTTCATCTCTAAACCATCTTGTACGTGAGTGATACACAAAACATTTTGTTTCATTCGAAGTGTGCGATTATTTAAAAGAAAATTGTAATCATACTGAAACTGATGAAAAGACGGTGATGAAATCGAATATTAAAATAAAAAATGAAAAAAGATTCACTTCATCATGGGTTGAAAGTTACTAGTTTTGAGAATGTACCAGAAGAATGATAGAAACTTTATTCATCTACAGCTGAAAATGTGTTTTAAACTTTAGAAGTTTTGAGAAACTAAACCAGAGGTTGGTGCTGCTACAGTGTCCTGTGAGGCCCAATAACATGTTACTTCAGTGGTGTTTTGTTGTAACTCTAGACATAAAACACATAAAGTTTCTTATCATCTGAGATTCGACGTGAAGCTACAAAGAGCATTTGTTCGTCGCTGCCAAGTGTCCACTTTGATTCCCATTTTTCACGTTTTGTTTTGAACCTCCTGAAGGATTGAATTCCTGCCAAGTGTCTGACACTCACATCCTTGTCTGAACGTATCCAGTCCCAGGAAATTACATTTGACTTCAGTGTCTTTTATGTTCTTTCGCTTTTCTCCTTTTCATATTTTGAATTTACAACCCGCTGCACATTTTCTCCTCAATGTGGCCTTTGTTCGCTTGTGTTGTTGACTCAAGGTGGAATTGTGTTGCAGCAGAGAAGGTTATCTGATCCAGGCTTGATCTGCTTGTCTTGGGAGTGTCGGGATATAAACCCTCGGACGACCATTAAAGATAAACATGTCGCCCTTTATTACCCAGATTTTCGTGTTTAGAAAAGTTGTATTTATGTGTAGATTTCACTTCTTTACTATGTATTACTGTAGGTGTGAGAAATAAATCACTACATGAAGTTCGTTTAATGATTTATATTTCAATTAAGTCTGTAACATAAAAAGAAAATCTATTTTTAATTAACAATTTACATGAGGACGAGAGGATACAGTGATGACTGAGGGCAAGAGGATAAAGTGATGACTGAAGTGACGACTGAGGGCGAGAGGATACAGTGATTACTGAGGACGAGAGGATACAGTGATGACTGAGGGCGAGATGATACAGCGATAACTGAGGATGAGAGGACACAGTGATGACTGAGGGCAAGTGGATAAAGTGATGACTGAAGTGACGACTGAGGGCGAGAGGATACAGTGATGACTGAGGGCGAGAGGATACAGTGATGACTGAGGACGAGAGGATACAGTGATGACTGAGGGTGAGAGGATACAGTGATGACTGAGGGTGAGAGGATACAGTGATGACTGAGGGCGAGAGAGGATACAGTGATGACTGAGGGTGAGAGGATACAGTGATGACTGAGGACGAGAGGATACAGTGATGACTGAGGGCGAGATGATACAGTGATAACTGAGGACGAGATGATACAGTGATGACTGAGAAAAAGAGAATACAGTGATGACTGAGGGTGAGAGGATACAATGATGACTGAGGGTGAGAGGATTCAGTGATGACTGAGGACGAGAGGATACAGCGATGACTGAGGACTAGAGGATACAGCGATGACTGAGGACGAGAGGATACAGCGATGACTGAGGGCGAGAGGATACAGTGATGACTGAGTGCGAGAGGATACAGTGATGCTAATTTTTTACATATTTTTTAGCTTACAGTTGAATTAATGTAACCAAAAGAGAATACATCATTTATAAGATGTCACTAAAAGTAAATGTTTGTTCCGAAA
Organism: Callionymus lyra; assembly: GCF_982586985.1. Lineage (NCBI taxonomy): Eukaryota > Metazoa > Chordata > Actinopteri > Syngnathiformes > Callionymidae > Callionymus > Callionymus lyra. The sequence goes on along the minus strand of NC_141818.1, from coordinate 42,555,344 downwards.
ATGATGTAAATTGTGAGCTAAATGTATCGCAGTGAATCGTATCACAGGCTGAATTAGTGTAAACTGCGATAAGTGTATCTCTACAACGCTAGAATTTACTGTATCTTTGATATCTAAAAAAGAAAAAATGGTTATTTATTTTGGTTCCCTTGACATTTACTTGACTTTTACCTAAAAAGCATCTAAAAAAAATACAAAGTATTTCTGAATCCGAAGACGTTGGATTTTTAACTTCCTCTCAAAAGGCAGAAATATCTTTCCCGATTGTCCTGGAACGTCGTAGGTTTGCTCAGCTGTGTAAAGCAAACATTGAGCTTCTCTCAGCGGGTCCAAGAGTTCGCTTTTATTTGAGGAAAAACTCTTTGTCGAAGATGCATTTCCTCCTATTTTCTGTGGTTTGTAGCAACTTGACCCTGAATAGAAACATCTGAGTCGTCTTCCTCTTCCAGGACTGAGTGTCTGTGATGGACATGACTGATGAATGAACACACACACACACACACACACACACACACACACACACACACACACACACACACACACACACACACACACACACACACTCGTCTCAGTGCATTAATGATTAGCTTCTCTCAACATGGATTAGTGCAACTTCTCACACACTGCATGAAACTAGACGGTTAAGAACCGGATAAACATCTTCACACGTGTTTGGCTCGTGTGTGTTTTTGTGTTTGTGTTTGTGTTCAACTCATGATCGAGGATCAAGACGAACCTTCAATTCGTAAAATACAACTTAAAAGATTTCTATTTATTTGGGGTTCTAGAAAAGATCTGGACGATTAATTATCGCAATTTTCTTTTCCCGATAACGTTTGAATGTTCATCACAACTGTATCCATTTTTTTTATTCATAACTAACATGTGAATATTTACAGCGTTTGTTCATTTCTGTGTCGCAAATAAACTTCCGGCCACTGGATGGCAGCAATAACTCATTATGTCCTCTACAGCTAAATGAACAAGAAATCTTGGCAATGACTGAGGACTAGAGGATACAGTGATGACTGAGGACGAGAGGATACAGTGATGACTGAGGACTAGAGGATACAGTGATGACTGAGGGCAAGAGGATATAATGATAAATAAGGGACTAGAGGATACAGTGATGACTAAGGACGAGAGGATACAGTGATGAATGAGGACGAGAGGATATAATGATAAATAAGGGACTAGAGGATACAGTGATGACTAAGGACGAGAGGATACAGTGATGACTGAGGACGAGAGGATATAATGATAAATAAGGGACTAGAGGATACAGTGATGACTAAGGACGAGAGGATACAGTGATGACTGAGGACGAGAGGATATAATGATAAATAAGGGACTAGAGGATACAGTGATGACTAAGGACGAGAGGATACAGTGATGAATGAGGACGAGAGGATACAGTGATGAATGAGGACGAGAGGATACAGTAAAGACTGAGAGCGAGAGGAGACAGTGATGAATGAGGACGAGAGGATACAGCGATAACTGAGGACGAAAGGATACAGCAATGACTGAGGATGAGAGGATACAGTTATGACTGAGGGCGAGAGGATACAGTAATGACTGAGGGCGAGAGGATACAGTAATGACTGAGGACGAGAGGATACAGCGATAACTGAGGACGAGAGGATACAGTGATGACTGAGGACAAGAGGATACAGTGATGACTGAGGACATGTTGCCATAAGAACATGTTTTAACTTCAATGTTTTAGATACCTTTACTAAAGTGTTGAGAAATTTTACTGATGGTATTCGTACCTCAAAGAGCTGGAACTGTAGTTTTCTATAGTTTTCTCTGGATCGTCTCATCATTACAGCAGCAAAACGTCCATGAAACAAAAGAAGTGACGTCATTGACGCGTCTCCACTTCTGACATGTTTCGACTTCAGCATCTTTGTTCTTCAGGGAAACTCCCCAATAATCACTTCAGCATTGGTACATTCCTCGACGCTCCCCCCGCCCTGCTCTTGAGCAACACACTGAAGATGAACGGCTGTTATTAGCAGATTCAACCGTGACACGAGCACCATTTTCACTGAGCCATTCCTCAGGTGAAAACCTGTTCGACGCATCGTATCCACGTTAGTCTGTCACTTTGTGTCGCTTCAGGCGTGTTAGAGCGTCGGGTGAAAGTGAAAGTCTTACTTCATAACGGCTGACGTGGTGTCGACAGGTTTTTGGAAGCTTCGAGCTGCTCTTGAGCCAAACATTACAACGACTTTGTGTTCGTTTTTCTTGCTTTGATTCTGTTTGGTAGGATCGAGTCTTTACGTTCAGACATTTACGTGAAAAACAAACAATTTTCAACTATAATCCAACAATTTCAACTATAATCAAAGTATTTTCAACTATAATCAAACAATTTTCAACTATAATCCAACAATTTTCAACTATAATCCAACAATTTTCAACTATAATCAAAGTATTTTCAACTATAATCAAACAATTTTCAACTATAATCCAACAATTTTCAACTATAATCAAACAATTTTAAACTATAATCAAACAATTTTCAACTATAATCAAACAATTTTCAACTACAATCCAACAATTTTTAACTATAATAAAACAATTTTCAACTATAATAAAACAATTTTCAACTCTAATCAAACAATTTTTAACTATAATCTAACAATTTTCAACTATAATAAAACAATTTTCAACTCTAATCAAACAATTTTTAACTATAATCTAACAATTTTCAACTATAATCCAACAATTTTTAATTATAATAAAACAATTTTCAACTACAATCCAACAATTTTTAACTATAATAAAACAATTTTCAACTATAATAAAACAATTTTCAACTCTAATCAAACAATTTTTTAGTATAATCTAACAATTTTTAACTATAATAAAACAATTTTCAACTATAATAAAACAATTTTCAACTCTAATCAAACAATTTTTAAGTATAATCAAACAATTTTCAACTATAATCCAACAATTTTTAATTATAATAAAACAATTTTCAACTACAATCCAACAATTTTTAACTATAATCAAACAATTTTAACTATAATCAAACAATTTTCCTTCATTATAACCAAGAATAATTAAGATCTGCACAGTTTGACCTTCAGTCAACTTTGTTGCTGTTGTTACTTGTCACTGCCTCCTCTGACCCTTGACCTCTGACCTTCACTACAGTCGCCCTGGTGGTGAGAGCAGCGACACGGAGAACTTGAATGGATGAAAGAAAGCAAAGTAGAACAGAAAAAAAGCATGAGAGAGGGAGGAGGGAGCATGTGTGTGTGAGCTTGTGTTGTGATTGGTCGAATGTTCCGTGTGTGTGTGTGTGTGTGTGTGTGTGTCTCAGTGGGCGGGGGATTAGTCCCTCATCACGTGGTTCCTTTAGCTTCTTTCAAAACACACACTCGCAGAGGGCAGAGTCCCACACACACTCACACATGCACACACACAGAATCACACAGACAGGCTGATCCTCTCACACACACACAAACACACACCTAAACACACACATGAAGAGTTGAAACCGGATCGGACGTGGATCTGAGAAAGAAAGTGGATTTTTTGACGCCGTGTTGTTCGACATCTCTGAGGACGAGCAAGTGGATCGACGGGTTCTTATCGTGTCCTGGTCCTGGTTCTGGTCCTGGTTCTGGTTCTGCTGTGGGTCGACCACAGCGACACAAACATGTGTTTCTTCTGCCTGCACTCGTTCTCTCAGTGACCAGGTTAGTGTTCGGTTCTCCTCACACACACACACACACACACACTCACACACATACACACACACACACTCACACACACACCCCTGGATCCATGACAACCTTGACGCTCCGGGATCGTTGGGAATTCCATTCAGGTCCGGCGTGTGTGTGTGTGTGTGTGTGTGTGTGTGTGTGTGTGTGTGTGTGTGTGTGTGTGTGTGTGTGTGTGAGACCCGGTCAGTGGTGGACCAGCACCAGGACAGCTTAGCTCTCGGTAACGCTGGTGGTTTGGACGCCACTTCTTCTCCGGGTTTGATCAAGATTAGAGTCGACATGTTTGAACATAACTTAGATGCAGGAGAGAGATTGTGTTGTTGCTACACTTCTTCTTCCTCTTTCTCTTCTTTTCCTTTTCCTTCTTCTTATACTCTTCTTCTCCACCTTTTCCTTTTCCTTCTTCTCCTTCTTCTTGTTCTCCTTTTACTTATTTTTCTTCTTCTTCTTCTCCTTTTCCTTTTTATTCTTCTTCTTCTTCTCCTCCTTTTCCTTTTCCTTCTTCTTCTCCTCCTTTTCCTTCTTCTTTTCCTTTTCCTTCTTCTTATCTTCTTCTTCTTCTTCTGTTGCTGTCATGGCTGGAACTCGATGCAACAGTTGTTTCTTGACCATCAGATCCTCAAAGATCCTGCACTTGAACTGTTGGAATGTTTCAAAGAACAAACCACAAGAACCTTCAAAAAAGAAAACAGGATCAAATTTTAATTTAAAAATGTAAACAAATATATATATAATATAAACAAAACATTTTTTTCTTATATGTGTTTTAAATTTGTAATCTGGACTTTTTTTTTATTAGAAAAGCAAACTAGAGAAGCATCTGAAAAAGAAGAGATATCTGTGGATATAATGGATATAAACTAAAATTAAATTTAAAAAAAAGTTTTTTAATATTGAAAATAAAATAAAAATGTCAGAATTTAACTTTAAAGATATTTCACAAGACAATGTTATACAATTCTGCAAACCAGATGAGAAAAATGTAAGAAATGAAAATATAATTATTCATATCATTTTATCTAGATTTTCTTTCAAATAAGTAATAATTAAATCAGTTTGCTCTGGAAACGTATTTGAACAAAGATAGTGATGCATAAAAAAAACCTTTCAAAAACAAATTTCAAATAATCAAAACTGATGTTTAACATACATAAATGTTTACTTTCCCATTTTTACATTTGAGCTCCAAACATTTAACAAAAATTAGTTCAATTTCATCTCAAATAGTTGTATTTTTTGTGATGGAATTTGATTTTAAAACTGACACTATCTCAGTGGAAATCTGTCACTTTGGTCAAAATTATTGATTGTAAATGTTTCTGTTCAGCGGACGAACATTTCGCGGATCCCATTGAAAAAGAATCTTCTGGTGAGAGAGTCTAATAATAAAGTTCTTGTGATCTGATATGTTTTGAAAGTGTCTTCACACGTGCACAGCTGTCGCCCAGAGCTGCACATCAAGACCTGCACCGACAGCCAATCATGCGGCTCCGTGCTGGGCAGCAGCCAATCAGACCTGGTCTACACGTGAACAACTCAATTTAATAACCAAAGACATTAAGTTTTCAATTGAATAATCGTGCTGGTTTAATATGGCACGAAATTTAAAATCTTAATTTTAAAACATCACTTTGTTGCTGCTCAAAGGTTATTTTAATAGTTATATTTAAGGTTTTCTTGACAGTTATTTTATGTTTGTTTGTTGACAGTAAGTGTTGAGGGAGAGAGGTTGCTGGTTGAATGCTGTGTTTGTGATCTACAGTAGACGTGCATCGAATGAGTCTCTTCAACTAATAGAGAAACGCGAAAAGAGGGTCGAGCACAAGATGTCGTTTGAATTCAGTGTCACCTGAAATGGTTTTGAGAATCATGAGAATCCAAATATATCGTATTGTGAGCTGAAAATATCGTATCATAAGATTAAAATATCATATCGAATCATATCATGATCTGAATATTTCGTATTGAATTGTATCGTGATCTGAATATATCGTATTGAATCGTATCGTGATCTGAATATATTGTATTGAATCTTATCGTGATCTGAATATATGGTATTGAATCGTATCGTGATCTGAATATATCGTATTGAATCTTATCATGATCTGAATATATCGTATTGAATCTTATCGTGATCTGAATATATGGTATTGAATCGTATCGTGATCTGAATATATCGTATTGAATCTTATCGTGATCTGAATATATTGTATTGAATCTTATCGTGATCTGAATATATGGTATTGAATCGTATCGTGATCTGAATATATCGTATTGAATCTTATCATGATCTGAATATATCGTATTGAATCTTATCGTGATCTGAATATATGGTATTGAATCGTATCGTGATCTGAATATATCGTATTGAATCTTATCGTGATCTGAATATATCGTATGGAATTGTATCGTGATCTGAATATATCGTATTGAATTGTATCGTGTTCTGAATACATGGTATTAAATCTTATCGTGATCTGAATATATCGTATTGAATTGTATCGTGATCTGAATATATCGTATTGAATCTTATCGTGATCTGAATATATCGTATTGAATCTTATCGTGATCTGAATATATGGTATTGAATCGTATCGGGATCTGAATATATCGTATTGAATTGTATCGTGATCTGAATATATCGTATTGAATTTTATCGTGATCTGAATATATCGTATTGAATCTTATCGTGATCTGAATATATCGTATTGAATCGTATCGTGATCTGAATATATCGTATTGAATCTTATCGTGATCTGAATATATCGTATTGAATCTTATCGTGATCTGAATATATCGTATTGAATCTTATCGTGATCTGAATATATCGTATTGAATTATATCGTGAGTTGAATATATTGAATTGAATTGTATCGTGATCTGAATATATTGTTTTGAATTGTATCGTGATCGGAATATATCGTTTTGAATTGAATCGTGATCTGAATATATTGAATTGAATCGTGTCGTGATCTGAATATATCGTATCGAATCTTATCGTGATCTGAATATATCGTATTGAATATTATCGTGATCTGAATATATCGTATTGAATTAAATCGTGATCTGAATATATCGTATTGAATCTTATCGTGATCTGAATATATCGTATTGAATCTTATCGTGATCTGAATATATCGTATTGAATTATATCGTGAGTTGAATATATTGAATTGAATCGTATCGTGACCTGAATATATTGTTTTGAATCGTATCGTGATCGGAATATATCGTATTGAATATTATCGTGATCTGAATATATTGAATTGAATTTAATCGTGATCTGAATATATCGTATTGAATCTTATCGTGATCTGAATATATCGTATTGAATATTATCGTGATCTGAATATATTGTATTGAATATTATCGTGATCTCAATATATCGTATTGAATCTTATCGTGATGTGAATATATCATATTGAATATTATCGTGATCTCAATATATCGTATTGGATCTTATCGTGATCTGAATATATCGTATTGAATTAAATCGTGATCTATATATATCGTATTGAATTGTATCGTGATCTGAATATATCGTATTGAATTAAATCGTGATCTGAATATATCGTATTGAATTGTATCGTGATCTGAATATATCGTATTGAATTAAATCGTGATCTGAATATATCGTATTGAATATTATCGTGATCTGAATATATCGTATTGAATTAAATCGTGATCTGAATATATCGTATTGAATTGTATCGTGAGTTGAATATATCGCAGTAGTATTGTGAAATCTGTATCAAGGTTTTGTATAGAATCGTATCTTGAAAGTAGAAACAAGTAAAGCTTCTTCTTCTTTTTTTCTTCCTGCACAACAAGTACACAAGATGTACACAAGAAAAAACAACAAAAATCAAGTATCTGTTTCTGAAAGCGAGGGAGGTCGTTGACCTTGACCCAGAGATAACAAGGGTTAAGGGACTGGACAACGAGCTGGTCAAAATTGTTTGGTTAATTCATCTCTGTGACGTTGATGAGCAGGTCAGGGTCACCGAGGGTCAAAGGTGAGAGACAGCGGTCACTTTGCTTCGGGCTGTGATCACAGTCTCGGTAAACACTGCCTCAGCCCTTGAGCACGACCTGTGAGGAGAGTGTGTTTGATGTTGTCGGGAAACACGAGGTTGTGTGTTTGTTCCTTTGGCCTTGAATCGTGCTGACTCAGCAAGTTTTCGGCCAAACCTGCGTCAAGACTTTCAAACGAGCTCAGACAAGAAGTGAAGCGACACGTGGGCGACCAAGAGAGTTTTCTAAAAGATGAGCTTTGTTTTCAGTTTGATTAAGTTAATAATTCAAAGTCCATGAGACGGTAAAAAGGTTAAGGACTTAAAAGCACTGGGAAAGTGCATACCTCTGCCAAGGAGCTCATTTCAATTTCATTTAATTGATTTTTCTTGAAGTCCATTTTTTTATCGTTTTTTTTTGTAAGTAAGTAAGTAAGTAAGTAATATTTATTTGAGGTCATTTGAGCAGCAGCGGTTCGAGGCCATACAAGTGGACGAAGAATAACTGAAAACAAGAGACTATTTTTAAACCTTTTTCTTCTACTATTGTGTTGAAAATCATCAAAGTCGTATTTTATTTACAACACGAACATAAAGAATGTACGACAGAACATACAGAAGTAACAAATATAAAATGTGTTTTTTCTAGAAAAACACATGGAAATAATAGAAATACACTGAAGAAGTAGAAAACATGAACACATTTTATTTTTAATCTATTTTTTGAGGCACAAAGAGAAACAAGTACATTTGAAATTAAATGCAAACAAGAGTCGTGTAACTAGAAAAAAGTAAAATGTATTAACATTCAATGTTAAGTAAAAAAATAAATAATTGAAGGATGATTTTATTTCATTTATTTTTATATAACCTATTTTTTGTGGTTTCGGGATGAATAAAAATATCCAAAAATGGGGAATAAAAATCATTTAGAAAGGGGGAAAAATGTAAGAGATTCAAGATAAAAGTGAATAAATAATTGTCAAGAAGATAATTATCCAATAAATAAAAAATATATCAGATAAAATAATGTAGCTATTATTTTTTTATTTCTTCACAGTGGTTTTATATTTTTGTTATAATTCATCATTATGTACGAATAGCTTTGATAAAAATGTGACATTTTAGTCTTAATAAATATTAAATACTAAAATAAATCAAGTATTTATTTCTTGTTTGTCGGCATGTTGACGTTAAATACAGTAATTACACAACAAGTTTCGTTCATTAAATCTCTCGACTGCCATTTTCCCGCCGCGACACTAGAGGTCAAGAGTCAACTGGTGACCTCTGGAGTTTCGCTCCACTCATCTGACCACGAGGGCCGCCGGGGTCATGTTGCACGGTAACTTCCTGTCGTGCTCCGAGCCAAGACGCCATCTGGTCCCACAAGCCCCGCCCCCTCCCTAATACGCCGCCAGCTTATCCCGCGCTAACACCCCTGATGCATTTTTATTTATCCCAACTCTCTTGTTTTTGTTGCTGATTTTGGTCATTTTAAAAAAACAAATAAACCCGGGATCAAGATTTGATGTTTCTGTTATTACCTCTGCCAAGGAGGTTGTTTTTTATTTGTTCGTCAGCATTAGTTTGTCGGGACGCAAAATATCTGGTTGTAGTGTCACTTTTGGTTTAGCCGTTAGCATCGTCGGCTATCAAACGATTTCATTCATTTCTTTTTATCAAAGGAATTTATTGAATCTATAGTTTTTTTTGTTATTTTAAGAGGAAATAAAACCAGATTAATAAATGTTTTTATCGTCTATTCAAGAACATTTTAGTTAAATACAAAAAATTTGTTCTTGGCAGAAAATTCACAACAAATTTAAATCAATCAATTTTCAAAACATAAAAGACGCTGTTTTTTTTTAATCCAAAATAAAAAAAATTACGACTTTCTCACAATAAATCATATATAAAACTATAAATTATTATTATTTTTCACAATAAATCCTAAATAAAACTAAATATAAATGATTTATCACAATAAATCATATATGAAACTATAAATAATAATAATTTTCACAATAAATAATGTAAAACAAAATATGATTAAAACAAATTATAAATAAATTATACTTATAACAATAAATCAGATATAAAAACTATAAATGACTTAACATTTTAACAATAAATCCGATATAAAAAAACTATAAATACATTATATTTAGAACAATAAACCAGATAAAAAAAATATGAATAAATTATATTTAGAACAATAAATCACATATAAAAAGTATAAATGAATTATATTTAGAACAATAAATCACATGTAAAAACTATAAGTAAGTTATATTTCTTACAAAAAATCACACATAAAAACTATAGATAAATTATATTTATAACAATCAGATATGAAAACTATAAATACATTATATTTATAACAATCAGATATAAAAACTATCTCAGATATTGTTACTACAGTATCACTATATATAAATGTATTTATTCTTGATGTTGATCATGAACTAAAACTCAAACTGTGTTTCCAGGTGAGCGTCGCAGCAGCCGTTAGCCCGAAGCTAGCATGAGCGTGGACGGCCACCAGGGGGCGGTGACCACCCCGCCTCCCCCCACCAAGGAGCGCTACTTCGACCGGGTCGACGTCAACGACCCCGAGTACATCCGAGCCCGGAACATGTCTCCGGATCTTCGGCAGGACTTCAACGTCCTGGAGCAGAAGAAACGCGTCACGCAGATCCTTCAGAGTCCCGTGAGTCCAAGCTCCTTCTCGTTGCCACGTCCCCTCAGCATCCCCCTTTTTCATCAGGCAATTCATTTATATTTGATTGACTACTAAGTCCCAGGGAGCCAGGGTCAGAGGTCACTGGAGGAAATCCCAGCTTACGCTCAGCAGGAGACGGGAAACACCCTGGATGTGTAGTCAGTCCAGTTTAACATGATGGTTTCTCTGCTTAAAGTGGAGGAAATCATCTGGTGTGAACAAATGAACATCCTACTGCTGACGCTTGTGTGGATATGTGGTCCTTTGACTGTATGAACGTGACGGATTAAAACTACAAAATGAACTATTTGATAATATTTATGGCAACAAACTATTTCACTTTGTGCTTATTTTAATGAATCATAAATAGTTTTATATAGTTATTATTTTCATGTTTAAATAGGTTTTTATTTAAAGTTTGTATTAAATATGTAAATATAAGTACATTACCAGATATTGCTCCAAAGAAAGATTACATGATTTTGACTTTATATCAAATCTCACATCAATACACAACATGAATATGTATGTAAAATATAATTATATAAAATAAATATCCTTATAAATACAATATAACACAATATTACATAACATGATACAGTATAATGTACATCTATTTAATTACAATATCGTACATAATAAATACTCCAATAAGTACTCCATTGTTTCCCATAAAAATAACATGTTTTATTACAGAAAACAATAATAAAAATCCAAAATATAAAAGGACGTAACAAACATGTTTGACTTTCACATGATCACACTTTAGTACTATAAAACTTTATTTCTTTTTAATTTAGTTTTGACTCTAAACTCAAGATAATATATTTAAAATAAATAAACACAACAGACCATTTTATCAATTATATTCAATGTATAAAGTTGAAAACAGAATTGTAGCGACCAATCATCCGTCGCTCAGTAGAGCAGTGTGTAGAAAGGCATCATGTATGTATTGTGTGTTTTGTCGACACCATAATTAAAATGGCTGTGTCAAAAGTTCTGTGGTTGTGTTTGAGTCGCTTTAAAAGATGCTTGAGTCCACTGTATCCTCTCGTCCTCAGTTTATGCCAAGATTTCTTTCTTCCTGCAGAGGAAGTAGTGACTGCTGCCATCTGGAGGCCAGAGGTTAAACTGCAACACAAGAATGAAAACACTTTGTTGTAATACAGACGAACAAAAATCAATAGAGAATTTCGATCATTAAGTGTGTCGATATTTTTGTTACACCGTTAATAAGTTGTGTAGTGGTTTTAAATGCTGCCTTCAGGAACAATAGGAACAAGTGTTGGACATTCCGTCGGATTCATGTTGTGTTGCGTCACTTTTGTTGGTCCCTTTGTGTGGTAAACATGTTTGTTATTATCAGCTCACGGGTTGTTGTCGTCATTATGTGTGCGTGTGCGGGTATGTGTGTTGTTCCCTCTGATGTGGTCTGAACCTCTGGACAGGTGTGTGTCACGTCAGTGGCACCAGATGGAGTGTGTGTGACGAGTGTGTTACGAGATCTTTTACGGACGTCTGTAAAACACTTTACGAGCTTCAGTAGAAACAGAAGTTTCACTTTATTGTTCATCCAATGATTCTTTATTAGGGACAAAAAATGAAACTGAATCACTTTTCAACATCACAGTTTTGGCTTTTTAATCATAATTATTTTTATAGTATTATTTACGTAGTTACAGTGATGACTGAGGGTGAGAGGATACAGTGATGACTGAGGACGAGAGGATACAGTGATGACTGGGGATGAGAGGATACAGTGATGACTGAGGGTGAGAGGATACAGTGATGACTGAGGACGAGAGGATACAGTGATGACTGGGGATGAGAGGATACAGTGATGACTGAGAACGAGAGGATACAGTGATGACTGAGGACGAGAGGATACAGTGATGACTGGGGATGAGAGGATACAGTGATGACTGATGATGAGAGGATACAGAGATGACTGAGGAAAAGATGATACAGTGATGACTGAGGAAGAGAGGATACAGTGATGACTGAGGAAGAGATGATACAGTGATGACTGAGGATGAGAGGATACAGAGATGACTGAGGAAGAGAGGATACAGAGATGACTGAGGAAGAGAGGATAAAGTGATGACTGAGGATGAGAGGATACAGAGATGACTGAGGAAGAGATGATACAGTGATGACTGAGGGTGAGAGGATACAGTTATGACTGAGGACGGGAGGATACAGTGATGACTAAGGATGAGAGGATAAAGTGATGACTGAGGATGAGAGGATACAGATATGACTGAGGATGAGAGGATACAGTGATGACTAAGGATGAGAGGATAAAGTGATGACTGAGGAAGAGATGATACAGTGATGACTGAGGAAGAAAATATATTGTGTATTTCGTTAGAAACATTTCATTTTAAATAACTTGAGAAAAATGCTTAATTTTTTGACATTTGAATAGGAAAAAGTAAATTATCTTAAAAGATCAAAGTTAAATGAAAACTTGTTCTACTTCTAAATCTTGATATTAAAGACAACAAGTTTCTTGTGTGTCTTCAGTGGATCTCGTCCATTGTTTCCTTCCTTCTCCCTCTGTTGCTCTCCAGTGTTACGAGACTGTCGGCTCCACAATTACATGTTTCTGACGCTCAAATGGCAGGTTGTGTTTAAGTGGGACCGATATAGACGAGACACTTGAAAAACAACTGTAGCCTCTGGTAGTTCACGTGTTTACCTTCAGAGGCGACTGATGCCAATCCAAGGTCACAATAAATACTTGAGTATCAGTGACATTTTGTTTATCCTTCAAAATATACTATAACATATATAGTGATATGTGATACTGTAGTAACAAGGATATATGTGTGTAGTAATGTCGAGTACTTGACTCTGGTGTTGTGATAGTGTAGTAACAAGTATATATGTGTAGTATTGTCGAGTACTTGACTCTGTTGTTGTGATAGTGTAGTAATAAGGATACATGTGTAGTATTGTCCAGTACTTGACTCTGGTGTTGTGATAGTGTAGTAACAAGTATATATGTTTAGTATTGTAGAGTACTTGACTCTCGTGTTGGGATAGTGTAGTAACAAGTATACTGTATATGTGTAGTATTGTCGAGTACTTGACTCTCGTGTTGGGATAGTGTAGTAACAAGTATACTGTATATGTGTAGTATTGTCGAGTACTTGACTCTGGTGTTGTGATAGTGTAGTAACAAGTATATATGTGTAGTATTGTAGAGTACTTGACTCTCGTGTTGGGATAGTGTAGTAACAAGTATACTGTATATGTGTAGTATTGTCGAGTACTTGACTCTCGTGTTGGGATAGTGTAGTAACAAGTATATATGTGTAGTATTGTCGAGTATTTGACTCTGGTGTTGTGATAGTGTAGTAACAAGGATACATGTGTAGTATTGTCCAGTACTTGACTCTGGTGTTGTGATAGTGTAGTAACAAGTATATATGTGTAGTTTTGTCCAGTACTTGACTCTGGTGTTATGATATTGTAGTTAAAAGTATAAATGTGTAGTATTGTCGTGTACTTGACTCTCGTGTTGGGATAGTGTAGTAACAAGTATATGTGTGTAGTATTTTCGAGTACTTGACTCTGGTGTTGTGATAGTGTAGTAACAAGGATATATGTGTAGTATTGTCCAGTACTTGACTCTGGTGTTGTGATAGTGTAGTAACAAGGATATATGTGTAGTATTGTCAAGTACTTAAGAAAGTAAGTAAGTAAGTAAATCGGAAGGATTTCTCTCCTCTGGTCCTGAACCGTGTTCAGGAACCATCAGTAGATTCTGATCCACAGACCTCAGAGCCCGAGCTGGGGTGTAAGTCTGGATCAGATCACTGATGGAAGGTCTGACCATGAATAGATCTGAAAGTAAGAACCAGAATTTTAAAGTTGATCCTCAAAGAAACTGGCAGCCAGTGAAGAGTTTTTAAGGATCGGGGAAATGCGAGTTCTTCTACTAGAGTGAGTCAGAATTCTCGCTGCCGTTTGAGGCCCATTAGCCGCTATATGTGGTCCGTGGTCTCCGTCGTAAACTGTTTTATTGAACCAGAGAATGTGAAACATCGAGTCAAACAAGCTCTTGAACAACGAGTCATTAGTGCTTATGTCGATGTTTTTGTTAAGATGTTTGAAGTTTTGTGTTGAACTGGATAAAGATGAAGGTCAACGAGATACTTACTAAGGAAAACACACATTTACTAAACAATACAACAAGGTCCATAATTCTAGGGTGTGTAGTTTCACAGCAGAATATCGGACAAACATGTAAAACAACCTCAGGAGAGACGATGACCTGCTTGGCGGAGGTCTGCGAGCGCTTTTTCCACTTCAGTAAGTGGTTATTCACGTGTTTACCTTCAGAGGCGACTGATGCCAATCCAAGGTCACAATAAATACTTTAGTATCAGTGACATTTTGTTTGTCCTTCAAAATATACTATAACATATATAGTGATATGTGATACTGTAGTAACAAGGATATATGTGTGTAGTAATGTCGAGTACTTGACTCTCGTGTTGTGATAGTGTAGTAACAAGTATATATGTGTAGTATTGTCGAGTACTTGACTCTCGTGTTGGGATAGTGTAATAACAAGTATACATGTGTAGTATTGTCCAGTACTTGACTCTGGTGTTGTGATAGTGTAGTAACAATGATATATGTGTAGTATTGTCCAGTACTTGACTCTGGTGTTGTGATAGTGTAGTAACAAGTATATATGTGTAGTATTGTCGAGTACTTGACTCTGGTGTTGTGATAGTGTAGTAACAAGGATACATGTGTAGTATTGTCCAGTACTTGACTCTGGTGTTGTGATAGTGTAGTAACAAGGATATATGTGTAGTATTGTCCAGTACTTGACTCTGGTGTTGTGATAGTGTAGTAACAAGTATATATGTGTAGTATTGTCGAGTACTTGACTCTGGTATTGTGATAGTGTAGTAACAAGGATACATGTGTAGTATTGTCGAGTACTTGACTCTGGTGTTGTGATAGTGTAGTAACAAGGATACATGTGTAGTATTGTCCAGTACTTGACTCTGGTGTTGTGATAGTGTAGTAACAAGGATATATGTTTAGTTTTGTCGAGTACTTGACTCTGTTGTTGTGATAGTGTAGTAACCAGGATATATGTGTAGTATTGTCAAGAACTTAAGAAAGTATTTACTAAACAATACAACAAGGTCCATCATTCAAGGGTGTGTAGTTTCACAGCAGAACTTCAAAGAAACATGTAAAACAACCTCAGGAGAGACGATGACCTGCTTGGCGGAGGTCTGCGAGCGCTTTTTCTACTTCAGTAACAGAGAACTGAGCTTCACTTGAAGGGGGATTGTTTGTGTGTCCACTGTGTTGTGTTCTTGTGTTGTGTTCTTGTGTTGTGTGTACTCCAGAGTTTGATGTTGCGAGTTATTTCTGCGGTGGAGCCTCAGTGTCTCTGTGGCGAGAAGATTGTTTTTCAAAAGATAATCTAACGCAGCTCAGTTGTTTTTGAATCTCTCGCCTCTACTACCATCGACTCTGAGACTCGGTTCTTCTCGTCCCCGACGTTGTCGTCTCGTAGATGTTTCTTCACGAGTCTCACGTCCCGTGTTTGGTTTCTTCCTGGTTTCTTCTCAAGGCCTCGTTTGACGGAACATTAGTGGTCGCGCTCGCCTCCAAGATTCTTGCAGCGAGAACCGCCGTCTCCTCCCTCGGAGCTGTTTTGGCAGCTGTGTTTTTTTTTTGGGCAACATCTGCCGCCGAAGCTGTGGCGTCGCCGCCGCAGGATTAGAAGGCAACACGCCCAGCGTTAGCAGGTCTGCGGCCAATCAGGCGCGACCTCGGCAGATGAAAACAATCCTGCCGGACACGAGCGACGAGAGACGGAAGCGCTCGGCGAGTTCTTTTTGAATCTGCAGCACGTGGCGTCAGCGGTGGGATGGTCACAACTGTCACAATACATCCGTCCGTTTATAAACACTAGTGGTCACGAGGTCAAAGGTCGACAAGGTGAGAGCGAACTCAGTCGAACCACAAGGTGCAACATTTTAAAGCAAGTTTTTAATGGAGGGTCAGTGAGAAACTACTGTGTCTTTGCATCAAAATGTTGTTTTTCTTCTGGTTAGTTGTATTTGTTTCTGTATTTTTTTACAGATAAAAATTTAGCAGTTTCACTGGTGCCTGTTCAAAAAGTGGAATAACTAAAAACACTGAAAGTACATTTGTCAATAATCTCTGAGACGGATCTATCTTGTCTTTAACTTCTTTATATGTCGTACTCGTTTACTATGAAGGACCATAACATGACAAAATTATAAATACATGTATCAATAAATCAATAAACGTGTGAATAAATATCAAAATGTATGTATTTATACATTTTAACTTTATCTATTTGTACTTTATATCATTTATGTAGTTATTTATTTCAACATTTATTTATTCATGTATTTAAACATTTCTTCTTTTATTTATTTCAACATTTTTCGGGCAGTAAATTGATTAGTGAGACGAGAAAAATGTATAAATACTAAGAAATGTACAGATCAATAAATATCAAAATATTTCTTAACTGTACGTAGAAGTTTCACTGTTGTGATATTTATTCACACGTTTATCTATTTATACCTTTAGTTATGTATATGTTGATATTTATGTAATTTATACATAAAAAGTCAAACCATTTGTCAAGAATTCAAGATCCTGGGACCAGTTTAAAAAAGTGTAATAACGAAGAAGACCTTCAAGGAGTCGCCGTCTCGACGGAAGAATAGAAAACATTAGAGGCTCAGTCGAGGCTTAAGAAGCTTAATTTCCTTCAGTTACAGGATAATTGTGCTCAAATATTTTTGACAACAAGTCTTTCCTTGCCTCGTCTCGTCGTCAATCATTTGATCAAAACTCTTCAACACGAAATACATACAAGCCTTAAAAAGTATAAAATAGTCTCGTTTGTTTAGTGATTCAAGTTTAAATGATCATAATGTCGTTAAAATGTTGCTCAGAAAACAGAAGAAAATGTGATTCTTTGTCTCATGAGTTACATTCTCTGTTCAGCGAGAAAGTGAAGGTGTAAAAGTACCTGAAAGTGAAGGTGTAAAAGTACCTAAAAGTGAAGATGTAAAAGTACCTGAAAGTGAAGATGTAAAAGTACCTGAAAGTGAAGATGTGAAAGTACCTGAAAGTGAAGGTGTAAAAGTACCTGAAAGGGAAGGTATAAAAGTACCTGAAATTAAAGGTGTAAAAGCACCTGAAAGTGAAGGTAAAAAGTACCTGAAAGTGAAGGTGTAAAAGTACCTGAAAGTGAAGGTGTAAAAGTACCTGAAAGGGAAGGTATAAAAGTACCTGAAATTAAAGGTGTAAAAGCACCTGAAAGTGAAGGTAAAAAGTACCTGAAAGTGAAGGTGTAAAAGTACCTGGAATTAAAGGTGTAAAAGTACTTGAGAGTAAAGGTTTAATACAAGCACCTGAAAGTAAAGGTGTAGTAAAAGTACCTGAGAGTGAAGGTGTACAAGTACCTGAAAGTAAAGGTGTAATAAAAGTACCTGAAAGTAAAGGTGTAGTAAAAGTACCTGAGAGTGAAGGTGTAAAAGTACCTGAAAGTAAAGGTGTAATAAAACTACCTGAGATAGAAGGTGTAAAAGTACCTGAAAGTAAATGTGTAATACAACTACCTGAGAGTGAAGGTGTAAAAGTACCTGAAAGTAAAGGTGTAATAAAAGTACCTGAAAGTAAAGGTGTAGTAAACGTACCTGAGAGTGAAGGTGTAAAAGTACCTGAAAGTAAAGGTGTAATAAAACTACCTGAGATAGAAGGTGTAAAAGTACCTGAAAGTAAATGTGTAATAAAACTACCTGAGAGTGAAGGTGTAAAAGTACCTGAAAGTAAAGGTGTAATAAAAGTACCTGAAAGTAAAGGTGTAATAAAAGTACCTGAGAGTGACGGTGTAAAAGTACCTGAGAGTGAAGGTCTAATAAAAGTACCTGAGAGTGAAGGTCTAAAAGTACCTGAAAGTAAAGGTGTAATAAAAGTACCTGAGAGTGAAGGTCTAAAAGTACCTGAAAGTAAAGGTGTAATAAAAGTACCTGAGAGTAAAGGTGTTTTCTCTGGTGTGTTTGTTACAGTCACCCTGCTGAGGGAGTCGACCTCATGAAAAACTCAAGAAATATCTGTTCTTTTGTCTCTGAATTGTTTTGGCTGACGATGCTGAAGCACACGAGTGTGTTGTGCAGGCGAGTCGGTGCAGAAGCGTCGTCATGCGACGGATCAAAGGACAGAAGATTCATTTAGTAAATGTTTATTTGAAAGGCAGGAGGTTGTTTTCAAACAGATGTGGGAGTTTGGAAAAATATTAACGACCAAATCCACGTCCATCCCTTCAAGTAATCTCTCGGGATGATGGGAACGTCAAATCCACGATGTCCTAATCTTCTCGCTGTCCATCAAAACGTGTGTGTTGTGCGCGCGAGCTGATCTTCTACACTTTAATAGGTTTGTCTGTTGGCGCCGTATTCACTGGATTTATAATAATAAATATAAAAATAAAATAAACCTTGAATGTTTACTAGGTAGTGGCGTTTCAAGAATCTGGCAATAAGTATCAGGATACTGGTGTAAAGATACGTTATATAGTGATAGTGTAGTAACAAGGATATATGTGTAGAATTGTTGAGTACTTGACTCAGTCAGTCATCGCTGTATCCTCTCGTCCTCAGTCATCACTGTATCCTCTCGTCCTCAGTCATCGGCAGGATCTCATTGTTTGAATAGCTGCGGAGGTCGTAACAACTGCTGCCATCTATAGGCCGGGAGTTTGATTGCAACCCAAAAATGAACAAACTGGCAATATTTGCTAATTGTGAATAAAAAATATATATTTGTGATAGAGTATCTTGAAAGAAATCAGTGTATAAATATTTTCTCACACATTATTCAGTCACGATTTATTCATGTTTAAAAATGAATCAAACTATTTCATCTGAAAAAATGTCTTGAATTTAAAAGTCACATGATCTCAATTATAAAAACACTAAAATAATGTTGCTAGCTGATAGCAGCTACTTTGAAGCTAATCGCTAACCTTAGCATGTTACCGACCAGCAGCAGGTCCAGTAGAAGGTTTTTATCTGAACCAACAAGATTCTGAGTTTCGTAACCAGATAAGAGTTCACTCTCTCTGTGACTTGGTTCTGGTCCAAATCAGGTCCAGGTCACAAGGACTTTCATTTTGGAGTAAACCTGACGTTGAGACGGTATTAATCGATATCAAAAAAGAACTCCCTGGTTACGTTTCTGACCTTCAAGCTTCAAAATATTGTGAATCATGTGAATAAAATACTCACTGAACACACACTTTCTCTCACCGAGCAGCCAATGGTGGCTCAGCTGGGTGAAGGTCTTAACCAATCAGCTGCGAGCGACTCTCAGGATGAGTTAGATCGACAACATAAGGTGCCTGTCTAATCTGAGATTAGCACAACTTCCTTATTCGCCTTCTCGTTAGCGCCGTGTTTCCTCCCCCATCTGTCACACACACACACACACACATGCACACACACACACTCACAGACACACAAACTCACACACAATCACACACACACACACTCACACACACACATGTACATACTCACACAGATTCACACACACACTCACACACACACACTCATACACACACACAAATGCACACACACACTCACAAACACACACTCACAGACACACACACCCCCACACACTCACACACACATGTACACACCCCCACAGACTCATACACACACTCACACGCACACACTCATACACAAATGCACACACACACTCACAAACACACACTCACACACACTCACACACAGACACACACACTTATGCACACACACACTCTATCACACACACACTGTCTCACACACACTCATACACACACACACTTGTGCACACACTTATGCACACACTCACACTCTCACACACACACTGTCTCACACACTATCATACACACACACTTGTGCACACACTCATACACACACACACACACACTTATGCACACACACTCACACACACACACTGTCTCACACATATACTGAACTCTTGTTACTCTCTGTACTGTGTCTACTTTGAGTGGAAACATTGTGTTATATAATTAAAAAATAAGTTTTATCTTTCCATCTATATATTTATAGTTAATGCTATGGACCTTAATTCATTTAAACATATATATTATTTATGTTTCATGAAGCCATAGATCATTTATTAACTTAATAAATATATAATAATAATAATAATAGATAAATTATAATAGTAAATTAACAAGTTAACTATATTATATATTTTAAATATTAATGTCATTGTTATCTATGAAGTTTTTAAATAAACAATATAATATCATAAAAATATAATGTTAATATATATATATATATATATATATATATATATATATATATATATATATATATTTTTATTTCATTATATGATTATTCAATACTGTGCCAGAAATGTATATAGATGATTTAGATAATGGAAAAACAAGCTATTAGGCCTAAAAGCAGTTTATCAAATGTAATTTTAGTATGTATTTTTGGTGCAGGATCATGTATTTTAAAGCTTATGTTCTGGCTAGCTAGCTTATCTTGTCTAGCTAGCTCATCTTATCTAGCTAGCTCAGTTTATCTAGCTATGTTATCTTATTTAGCTAGCTTAGCTTATCTAGCGACACTGAGTACTTCTGGTGGAGATTTTTCTTGTAAGAAACTCTTCGGCTTTTAAATGACACTTTCTTATGTGTTTTATTATCAATATATGAGTTAAACTACAGACTTGTGGTCATATTAGCTGTTGTATCCATCATTGCTAGCTAGCTTCTTGCTAACCAACCGTCAACGTGGTTAGATTTCATCATGGTTTAGGTCAAAACATATATTTTTGATAACAAGTACAACTTTATGCCTCGTGAGGAAAGTACTTTTTATATAATAAAGCTTTACTTTAGCTGTGTTGACCTAGAAATTGCATTTAAGCTTCTTGCTAATGTCTGTCCTGCTAGCATACGTATTAGCATTAGCATATGAAAAGATCAAAGCTAATATTGGTAACTGGAGCTAGTTTTGTCACGATAAGATATTAAACCATTAAATAATAAATAACATTAATAAATGTTAATTTTTGATTTTAAAGATGTGTTTAATGCGTTGACTGGTGGACGAAGCTAACGGTTGTTGCTAACCTGCTGCCTCTCACTCAGGCCTTCAAGGAGGAGCTGGAGAGTCTGATCCAGGAGCAGCAGAACAAGGGCAACAACCCGACGGGTCTGCTGGCCCTGAGACAGATCGCGGACTTCTTCATGGCCAGCTCGGTCGCCGGCTGCAACGCCACCTCGCTCGGTGAGTGGCTAGTGTTCCTGCTAGCATCGGGTCACCGATGACATCACTTCCTGTGTGCAGGTCTGGGAGCCGTGACGCCCATCAACGACCTGTTCGGCCTGGACTCGTCCACGATGGTGAAGGGAGAGAAGCTGACGCGCTGCAAACTGTCCAGTCTCTACAGACTCGTGGACCTGTTCAACTGGTCTCACTCTTCAAACTCCTACATCTCGGTGAGACCATGAACCGCTCCTTTCCTGGAGCTCCTTTTTACCCACGATGCATTATTGACACCTGAGTCGACTCCATCAGGTCAAGAGAAAGAGGGCGACTGGGGGCAGAAGACCCCCATGACAATAAAAAGTCAAATTTCAAATTCCTGTCAGACTCGCAAACCACCAGAATTTACTCTCGTCTCTCTTCACTATAATCGACTATAAACTATAAACAATTTTCAACTATAATCCAACAATTTTCAACTGTAATAAAACAATTTTCAACTATAATCAAACAATTTTCAACTATAATCAAACAATTTTCAACTGTAATAAAACAATTTTCAACTATAATTAAACCATTTTCAACTATAATCAAACTATTGTCAACTATAATCAAACTATTGTCAACTATAATCAAACAATTTTCAACTATAATCAAACCATTTTCAACTATAATCAAACTATTGTCAACTATAATCAAACTATTGTCAACTATAATCAAACCATTTTCAACTATAATCAAACATTTTTCAACTATAATCAAACAATTTTTAACTATTATCCAACAATTGCCAACTATAATCAAACAATTTTCAACTATAACCAAACAATTTTCAACTATAATCCAACAATTGTCAACTATAATCAAACAATTTTCAACTATAATCCAACAATTTTCAACTATAATCCAACAATTTTCAACTATAATCAAACAATTTTCAACTATAATCAAACAATTTTCAACTATAATCCAACAATTTTCAACTATAATCAAACCATTTTCAACTATAATCCAACAATTTTCAACTATAATCAAACATTTTTTAACTATAATCAAACAATTTTTAACTATTATCCAACAATTTTCAACTGTAAAAAAAAACATTGTCAACTATAATCAAACCATTTTCAACTATAATCAAACCATTTTTAACTAAAATCAAACAATTTTTTATTTATATTTCTGAACAATAACTTTAGTTGTCTTGAGGAGTTCAAAGAAGATTTTTTATTTGAATTGAGTTTGATTTTTATGTTCACAGGCTCGAGTGAGTAAAGAACAAGATCACATCCTCATCATCCCTCGAGGACTTTCTTTTGCTGAGGCGTCAGCGTCAAACCTGGTACGTTCTTCTTCTTCTTCTTCTTCTTCTCCTTCTTCTTCTTCTTCTCCCCTTTTCGTGAGTTGTGGTCATCACTGTGTTTCTCAAAGTACACAGTAGAAGATACACAACAGTTTTCATTTAGGATTGATTTTTGTGTAATTTTCAATGTATTATTTATGTTTAAATGATCGAAATACACAAGATTCTTCTTCTTCCAGTTGAAGGTCAACATCATCGGTGATGTCATCGATCAAGGATCAACCAACCTGAGACTAGATCCTTCAGGCTTCAGTCCTCATGCTGCCATTTACTCCATGCGTCCAGACGTGCGCTGTGTTATTCACGTGCACACTCCTGCCACAGCAGCCGTGAGTCTTTCTGTTGTCCTGTGTTTTGAATAAACAATGATTTTCAACTGTAATCAAACAATTTTCAACTATAATCCAACAATTTTCAACTATAATCCAACAATTTTCAACTATAATCAAACAATTTTCAACTATAATCCAACAATTTTCAACTATAATCAATCAATTTTCAACTATAATCCAACAATTTTCAACTATAATCAAACCATTTTCAACTATAATCGAACCATTTTCAACTATAATCAAACAATTTTCAACTATAATCCAACAATTTTCAACTATAATCAAACAATTTTCAACTATAATTAAACCATTTTCAACTATAATTAAACCATTTTCAACTATAATAAAACAACTTTCAACTATAATCAAACAATTTTCAACTATAATCCAATAATTTTCAACTATAATCAAAAAAAATTCAACTATAATCAAACAATTTTCAACTATAATCAAAAAATTACCAGTTCAGAGATTAAAGGATTAAAAAAAAAACTAATAAAAAACAACAGTGGATTTAATAAAACAATATTAAGGTCAAGAAAGAAGCATTTAAATGTTGTTTGCTCTCTCTCGCCCCCTGCAGGTGTCGTCGATGAAGTGCGGCCTCCTGCCGATCTCCCAGGAGTCTTTGCTTCTGGGCGACATCTCGTACTACGACTATCAGGGAGACCTGGACCAGCAGGACGAGCGTAAGGAGCTGCAGAAGGCTCTGGGGCCCACAGCCAAGGTGTGTTTTTGAACCTTTGAAACAATAGTTGTCGACATGTTGTTGTTGTTTTGTTTAAAACAGTGTGTGTGTGTGTGTGTGTGTGTGTGTGTGTGTGTGTGTGTGTGTGTGTGTGTGTGTGTGTGTGTGTGTGTGTGTGTGTGTGTGTGTGTGTGTGTGTGTGTGTGTGTGTGTGTGTGTTGAAGGTTCTGGTGCTGAGGAATCACGGGATCGTTGCCCTCGGAGACTCAGTGGAAGAAGCTTTTAATTTTATCTACAACGCCGTGTATGCCTGTGAGATCCAGGTGACAACAAACACACAACCACGAGAGTACACACCTGTAGACACGCACAGTTACACAACCATGTGAGTACACACCTGTAGACACACACAGTAACACAACCACGAGAGTACACACCTGTAGACACACACAGAAACACAACCATGTGAGTACACACCTGTAGACACACACAGTAACACAACCATGAGAGTACACACCTGTAGACACGCACAGTTACACAACCATGTGAGTACACACCTGTAGACACACACAGTAACACAACCACGAGAGTACACACCTGTAGACACACACAGAAACACAACCATGTGAGTACACACCTGTAGACACACACAGTAACACAACCATGAGAGTACACACCTGTAGACACACACAGTAACACGACCATGAGAGTACACACCTGTAGACACACACAGTAACACAACCACGAGAGTACACACCTGTAGACACACACAGTAACACAACCACGAGAGTACATACCTGTAGACACACACAGAAACACAACCACAAGAGTACACACCTGTAGACACACACAGTAACACAACCACGAGAGTACACACCTGTAGACACACACATAAACACAACCACGAGAGTACACACCTGTAGACACACACAGAAACACAACCACGAGAGTACACACCTGTAGACACACACAGTAACACAACCACGAGAGTACACACCTGTAGACACACACAGTAACACGACCACAAGAGTACACACCTGTAGACACACACAGTAACACGACCATGAGAGTACACACCTGTAGACACACACAGTAACACAACCACGAGAGTACACACCTGTAGACACGCACAGTTACACAACCATGTGAGTACACACCTGTAGACACGCACAGTAACACGACCATGAGAGTACACATCTGTAGACACACACAGTAACACGACCACGAGAGTACACACCTGTAGACACACACAGTAACACGACCACGAGAGTACACACCTGTAGACACACACAGTAACACAACCACGAGAGTACACACCTGTAGACACACACAGAAACACAACCACAAGAGTACACACCTGTAGACACACACAGTAACACAACCACGAGAGTACACACCTGTAGACACACACAGAAACACAACCACAAGAGTACACACCTGTAGACACACACAGTAACACAACCACGAGAGTACACACCTGTAGACACACACAGAAACACAACCACGAGAGTACACACCTGTAGACACACACAGTAACACGACCATGAGAGTACACACCTGTAGACACACACAGTAACACGACCATGAGAGTACACACCTGTAGACACACACAGTAACACGACCATGAGAGTACACACCTGTAGACACACACAGAAACACAACCACAAGAGTACACACCTGTAGACACACACAGAAACACAACCACGAGAGTACACACCTGTAGACACACACAGTAACACGACCATGAGAGTACACACCTGTAGACACACACAGAAACACAACCACAAGAGTACACACCTGTAGACACACACAGAAACACAACCACGAGAGTACACACCTGTAGACACACACAGAAACACAACCACGAGAGTACACACCTGTAGACACACACAGTAACACGACCATGAGAGTACACACCTGTAGACACACACAGTAACACGACCATGAGAGTACACACCTGTAGACACACACAGTAACACAACCACGAGAGTACACACCTGTAGACACACACAGTAACACGACCATGAGAGTACACACCTGTAGACACACACAGTAACACGACCATGAGAGTACACACCTGTAGACACACACAGAAACACAACCACGAGAGTACACACCTGTAGACACACACAGAAACACAACCACAAGAGTACACACCTGTAGACACACACAGTAACACAACCACGAGAGTACACACCTGTAGACACACACAGAAACACAACCACAAGAGTACACACCTGTAGACACACACAGTAACACAACCATGAGAGTACACACCTGTAGACACACACAGTAACACAACCACGAGAGTACACACCTGTAGACACACACAGTAACACGACCATGAGAGTACACACCTGTAGACACACACAGTAACACGACCACAAGAGTACACACCTGTAGACACACACAGTAACACGACCACAAGAGTACACACCTGTAGACACACACAGTAACACAACAATGTTGCAGGTGCGTGCTGTGTGTTGTGCGGGCGGTGTCGACAACCTCATCGTGCTGGACAAAAATAAGTTCAAGTCACGGGTGGCAGACCTGTGTGGGGCGGACAATGTCAACCATGGCGGTCAGTACAAGTGGAAAACTGGAGAGTTGGAGTTTGAGTCTCTCATGAGGATGTTGGACAATCTGGTGAGTAACACACATGACTGAGTGCGAGAGGATACAGTGATGACTGAGGGCGAGAGGATACAGTGATGACTGAGGGCGAGAGGATACAGTGAAGACTGAGGACGAGAGGATACAGAAATGACTGAGGACGGGAGGATACAGTGATGACTGAGGAAGAGAGGATACAGTGATGACTGAGGGCGAGAGGATACAGTGAAGACTGAGGACGAGAGGATACAGAAATGACTGAGGACGAGAGGATACAGTGATGACTGAGGACGAGAGGATACAGTGATGATTGAGGACGAGTGGATACAGTGATGACTGAGGACGAGAGGATACAGTGATGACTGAGGACGAGAGGATACAGTTATGATTGAGGACGAGAGGATACAGTGATGAAAGGACGAGAGGATACAGTGATGACTGAGGACGAGAGTATACAGTGATGACTGAGGACGAGAGGATGCAGAAATGACTGAGGACGAGAGGATACAGTGATGACTGAGGACGAGAGGACACAGTTATGATTGAGGACGAGAGTATACAGTGATGACTGAGGACGAGAGGATGCAGAAATGACTGAGGACGAGAGGATACAGTGATGACTGAGGACGAGAGGATACAGTTATGATTGAGGACGAGAGGATACAGTGATGACTGAGGACGAGAGGATACAGTGATGACTGAGGACGAGAGGATACAGTGATGACTGAGGACGAGAGGACACAGTTATGATTGAGGACGAGAGTATACAGTGATGACTGAGGACGAGAGGATACAGTTATGATTGAGGACAAGAGGATACAGTGATGACTGAGGACGAGAGGATACAGTTATGATTGAGGACGAGAGGATACAGTGATGACTGAGGACGAGAGGATACAGTTATGATTGAGGACAAGAGGATACAGTGATGACTGAGGACGAGAGGATACAGTGATGATTCAGGACGAGAGGATACAGTTATGATTGAGGACAAGAGGATACAGTGATGACTGAGGACGAGAGGATACAGTGATGACTGAGGACGAGAGGATACAGTGAGTCCAGCAGCTTTTAAAGCTGACGCTTGGACATATTTTGGTACAGCACCAGAGTGAAGTACTCGACAGTACTACACATGTACTTGATATACCTCAGGGCTACAGGACCGGCTACACCTACCGTCATCCCATCGTGCGAAACAAGCCGCGGCACAAGAGCGACGTAGAGATTCCTGCGACCGTCACTGCGTTCGTGTTCGACGACGACTCCGACGCCGGAGCGACTCGTCTGCCCTTCAAGTTCCTGCAGCAGCGGCAGCAGCGAGAGAAGACGCGCTGGTTGAACTCACCCAACAGTTACACCAAAGTCAGCCTGGAGGGCGAGGAGCGACGCAGCAGGACCACCACGGTAACTCTTGCTGCGAGGACTCCATCTAGTGGCCACACCCGGCGCTGCAGCGCTAACCTTTCACTGATTTTATCTTCAACCATTTGAGAAATATATTGTTTATTTGACTTAAACGTGGAACGTGTTGATTTGTTAGCCTTGGGTTTTTAATAATACATTTTATATTTTTAATTTTTTAATTTTCTTCGTTGAATCAAAGGATGTCAGGATCACAACTAAGATCAAAAATATACTGAAAAGATTGAGAAGATTTTTACTTTATAATTCTTTATTAGAAAATCAAACTATTTTTAAATGTTCTAGCATTTAATTTATTTTTCAATAATTTTTAAACGTTTGTTTGTTTTCATGTTGACATTAAAAAATTACACCAACATTTGTTTATTGAAGCTAAAGGCTACACATTAAAAAAAAAAAAAAAATGAAAATTTTTCAGAATTATTTTAATTCAAACTAAGTGTAATAAAATATTCAGTTAATTTTGATTTTTGATTTTGATTTACTCTTATTTATAAATTCAGTTCAAACTTTCCATTTATAAATTATTGAATTAAATTATTCATAAAAAACAATAAAATGCTTAAATACACAATTTACATAAAAAAATAAAAAATGTGAACATTTAAAAATATTACATTTCAACAGTCAATATTCTGATGACACTGACTTTATTGTTATTTTATATTTATATTTAACAAACAAAAACAATTAATTGTTGTCTTGTTATTAATTTATTTTTAGAATAATCTATTGTTTTAAATATAGTTATTTATTATTTTTGCTGAACTTTCTTGTTCAATATTATCATAATTTCTTTGAAATATAATCTTTATTTATAATTGTTTTTGTGGTTGTGGTTTGTAATACGTGCAGTAGACATAGTACAGAGTTTATATTATATAGTATATTATATTTTATGACCTAATATGTGTATTTAAAGCTCAAAAACAGTAATATTAAACAAGTAATGGATCAATATACTTATATACAGAATATATCGTTAAAAAACATGACTTACACAAGTGTAATAAATGTGTTATACTTTGAATGTAAATATTCAAACGATGTGTTTGTTGGTCATCAGTGGAAGAAAGCCGACGAGACCGGAACCCCGATACGTATCGAGGACCCGAATCAGTTTGTTCCGCTGAACACGAACCCCACGGACGTGCTGGAGAAACGCAACAAGGTCTGAAACAAACACGACGTCGACATTTTTACGTGTTTTAAACGAGGTTTTGTTTCTCAGATCCGGGAGCAGAACCGTTACGATGTGATGACGTCCGGACCTCGATCTCAGCACCTGGCAGGCATCACTGTGGACCCGCCGCGGCAGGTGAGGAAGATAAGATCTTCTAATTCATGTAATAACAATGAAACATGAATAATGACCATAAACAAAGTGGGCGTCGAAATGTGGTTTAAATGAAATATTTCATTGTGAATTCAGTTTGAATTTGTTACATTTTATTGGTTTTATAAACACAACACAGGATTTTTATTTTGTGGTTTGAAAGTTCAGAATAAAATAAATATAATTACAAAATGAAAAAAATAATATGAGATTAATGAAAAGACTAAAGTGAACATATAAAAAAAAAAAATAATAATAATAAATTAATTTTCATTTAATAAAATATCTAGTCAAGGTTATTTAATAATTCAGGAAGAATTTTAATTGTTTTAACTTTTATTGTGTGTTTAAAAACATGTTTAGTGAAGAGAGTGGATTGGAATTAATTGTTTTAATTCATTTAACTAATAATTAAGGAATTTTATATTATTTTATATCTTTAAAAACATACAGATGCTTGTATTAAAATAGAACACTAGACTTTTACATTAAAGTGAAATTTTCTCACATTATTGTTTCCACAAACTTTGATTTGAGTCGCTGATGTGGCGGAGAAACAAATATACTTCAGTTCACCGCTAGATGGAGACATTGTCAATGATTTGACTTTGGTTCATGTTGTGTCTTCAAGGTGGAGATAAAAGTGACGGTAAATATCCACTGTTTTGTGTAGTTCTGCTACACAACGTGGCATGATTTCAATGAACATGTGCACGAGAGTTTGTAGACGTGTGGGGTGTTCCTCCACCAGAGTGTGCGTCGTGAGCATGTCAGGCTTTTATTCATCGTTTATGAGGTTTTTATTTTCTCATGAAGAGCTGGAGGTTTGTCGACATCTGTGTGTTGTTGTGTTCGTGTGATGTTCATTTCTTACGTTTATTATGTAGTTTTACTTCTTTATATTTGTGTCTTTAAATTTGTATTTCAAATTTTATATTTATATTTTATATTTTATATTTTATTTATATTTTATTTATATTTGTGTGTGTGTCTTTATATTTGTATGTATGTGTGTTGATAATATGTCTGCTGTTGTATATGTGTATATATATATTAGTGTGTGTATATATTAGTGTGTGTTAATATAAGTGTGTATATATACATAAGTGTGTGTGTTGATAATATGTCTCTCTGCTGTCATAAGTGTGTGTTGATATAAGTATGTCTGATGATAACATGTCTTTCTGCTGTCATAAGTGTGTTAATATAAGTGTGTGTTAATATTAGTTTGTGTTAATATAAGTATGTCTGATGATAATATGTCTCTCTGCTGTCATAAGTGTGTTAATATTAGTGTGTGTTAATATAAGTCTGTGTATAGACATAAGTATGTGTATATATATGTTGATAACATGTCTCTCTGCTCTCATGTGTGTGTTAATATTAGTGTGTGTTAATACAAATGTGTGTGTTGATCATATGTCTCTTCATTCGTCAGCCATACGTTCCCTCAGAAGAAGATCAAAAGACTCCTCAGCCTCCGAATCCTTTCACGGAGCTGCTGGAGAAAGACCTGGAGCTGCAGCGCAAGAACCTGGAGAGACGACACCTGGGTCTCAGTGGTACGACACACACACACACCTACACACACACACACCTACACACACACACACACACACACACACACCTACACACACACACCTACACACACACACACACACACACACACCTACACACACACACCTACACACACACACACACACACACACACACACACACACACACACACACATACACACACACTCACACCTACACTCACACAAACACACACCTGATGATGATGAATGAAGAAGATGATGATGATGTAGATAAAGGTGATGATGATGATGATGATGATGAAAAAGATGAAGATGAAGATAAAGTTGATGTTGATGAGGAAGATGATGATGATGATGAAGATAAAGGTGATGAAGATGATGATGAAGATAAAGGTGATGTTGAAGATGAAGATAAAGGTGATGGTGATGATGATGATGATAAAGGTGATGGTGATGATTATAAAGATAAAGGTGATGATGAATAGGAAGAGGAAGATGACGATAAGGGTGGCGATTATGAAGATAAAGGTGATGGTGATGAGAAGATGATGATGAGGAAGATAAAGATAAAGGTGATGATGAAGATGAAGATGATGAATATAAAGATAAAGGTGATGATGAAGATGATGATGAAGATGATGATGATAAAGATAAAGGTGATGATGATGATGATGAAGATGAAAATGATGGTGATGATGATGATGAGGAATATGATGAAGATGAAGATTAAGATGATGATGGTGAAGATTAAGGTGATGAGGAAGATGAAGATAAAGGTGATGGTGATGATGATGATGAAGATAAAGGTGATGAAGATGATGATGATGAAGATGAAGGTGATGAAGATGAAGGTGATGAAGATGAAGATTAAGATAAAGGTGATGGTGATGATTATGAAGATGAAGATAAAGGTGATGAAAACGATGTTGAAGATAAGGATGAAGATAAAGGTGATGGTGATGAGAAGGTGATGATGAGGAAGTTAAAGATAAAGGTGATGATTAAGATGAAGATGAAGATGATGATAATGAAGATAAAGATAAAGGTGATGATGATGATGAAGATAAAAGTGATGATGATGATGAGGAATATGATGAAGATGAAGATTAAGGTGATGAAGATGATGTTGAAGATGAAGGTGATGATGATGAAGAAACTGCTTGAAATTCTGACGCTATAATGATAAAAACACTTTATAAGAACCCTGAATCGACACACACACACACACACACACACACACACAGTTGTGGGTCTCACTCGCGCCCCCGAGTGGTTTGTGACGACAGAGCGAACAGACGGTGTAATAACAGGAGCTGGTCGTCATGGTGATGGTGCCCACATGATACCACCAATCCCCGAGTGACCAATCTGGAATCAAGCTGGGGACCGTCTGGAGCCACACACACACTCACACACACACACACACACACACACACACACACACACACACACACACACACACACACACACACTCACACACACACACCCCCACACACACACACTCACACACACACACACACACACACACACACACACACACACACACACACACACACACACACATGAACACGCACAGACACACACAAGCACACACACACACACACGCAGACACGCAGACACGCACACACCTACACGCACACACACACACACACACACACACACACAAGCACGCACACACACAAACACAAGCACACACCTACACGCACACACACACAAGCACGCACACCTACATGCACACGCACACACACACACACACACACACACGCACACACACACGCACACACACACACACGCACACACACACACACGCACACACACACACACACGCACACACACACCTACACACACACACACACACGCACACACACACCTACACACACAGGTCACGTCACGTTCGTGTCAAGAATCTAAATTAAATAATGGAATAAATAGATTAAAATTATCTGTGATGAATAAAAATGTAAAAACTTTACGATCTTGACTTTAAACTCAACTTGTCATGAATATTATTTCCCTCAATATTTAAATGTTGTTTAACAAACAAGTTTTCAAACCTTTTTTAAGCATTTGAAATACATTTGACAGCAAATGTTCTTTCTTAAAACTGCACCACAGAGAGTGAACCTTCAAGTGACTCCTGGATCCAGATGGTTACGTGACGTCACTGGATTGAAATCATCATTTCCTAGAAAATCAAGTAGAAAAATCTTGTGTTTATCGTTTAAAGATTGAAAATTAAAGAAAATATTATTTTTTTAAAATAAGGTTAATTCATTAAAACCTTTTTTTTTAAGAAAGTTGAATTTTATTTAATTTTTATAATTTAATGGAAAAATACAAAACAAACGATTTTTGAACGTTCATTTTTATATTCTCATCCCAGTATTTATTGAATACATTTTTATTTTGTATCATTTTAAATTCAATTAAAAAAAATGTGAAATATTGATTTATTCAATAAAACAAATCTTACAATATGTTAATTTTTTTTTTTTTTTATTGAAAAATATAAATAAATGCTTAAAAAAAATTACAAACATAAAACATTTCTAAGCAGTATTTACTCATGATATTTACACAGAAATGATACTTAATTGTCGTTCGACACTATCAAAGTTACACTCAAATATCTTACACATACATCATTACCGAGTCCTTGAACGCATCGTCTGGACTCGACGTGATAATGAATAAAAACATCTGAACGTTTAAGTTGAACGATGTAAGAAAATCATACAAAACACGTAAAAATATACAAAAATCATTTTGTCTTTAAAGTCACATTTTTACATTTTTAGATAGTTTTGTCATATTTTCTATAATTATCGGCTCATTTTTGAACATTCATGACTCTTGACGTTATTTAAATACCTTTGTCTGGGCGACAAGTGTGTGTCATGTGACCACAAAACTACACACATGACGTACTTAAACTTTTACAACTGACCACGAGACAAAACCACAAACAACAACAATCTATATTTGTAATGACATGTTCACGCTGTATTACACACAAGTACACAATGTTGCAGTTACACTGTAACACTGTTCTGACACTAGAGGGAGCTAGAAACCACAATTTCAATCTTACGTGTTGCTGCTTTAATCGATGAACGAAGAATGTTGGAAACAAACGAGGTTGAAGGATATTGTGTCGTGTGATTAGGAAGGATGTTGGTTCAAGTGGAGGATGCTGACTGGCTCTGGCAACCCGTGATGGGAAAGAAGACTTTTAAAATGTGTTTAACTTTGAGCGGCTCGAGGGTCAGATTGACCCATTTCTCTAAAACGCTTTGAAAATGTTTCCCTTCGAGTCTCCCGTGATGATTTTCACCGACTTTTAAGGGGAAAAAATTCTTAGGACGTGACGATGAGCGATGAGTTTGGATGAAGTGGGTCGTGACCTACATGACGACGGGATTTTGGGATGTTTGAGGAGAAGCTTCTGAGCATGAATCTAACATGTGTGTCGCACTAATCTCTCTCCCCCTCTTCACTCTTTATCCCAAAAAACCTCCGTCCCTGCTGTCGTCCTGCTGACTGCCCCCCCCCCCCCCCACTTCCTGTAAATCCTCACCCTCGTCCTCACCCTCGTCCTCACCCTCGTCCTCCCCCGACATCCCTGCAGATGGCGAGCATGAGCTAACCTCGGACGACGGCTCTACACTCTCTCAGTGTCTGTCTCTGTCGCCGCAGAACACTCCGGCTAAAGAAGGTATCGTCTTCTGCCCCGTGTGTGCGTCTGTGTGTGTGTGTGTGTGTGTGTGTGTGTGTGTGTGTCTGTGTGTGTGTGGTGTGTGTCTGTGTCTGTGTGTGTGTCTGTGTGTGTCTGTGTCTGTGTCTGTGTCTGTGTCTGTGTCTGTGTCTGTGTCTGTGTCTGTGTCTGTGTGTGTGTGTGTGTGTGTCTGTGTGTGTGTGTGTGTGGGTGTGTGTGTGTGTGTGTGTGTGTGTGTGTGTGTGTGTGTGTGTGTGTGTGTGGGTGTGTGTGTGTGTGTGTGTGTGTGTGTGTGTGTGTGTGTGTGTGTGTGTGTGTGTGTGTGTGTGTGTGTGTGTGTGTGTGTGTGGGGGTGTGTGTGTGTGTGTGGGTGTGTGTGTGTGTGTGTGTGTGTGTGTGTGTGTGTGTGTGTGGGGGTGTGTGTGTGTGTGTGTGTACGTGTGTGTGCGTCTGTGTGTGTGTGTGTGTGTGTCTGTGTGTGTGTGTGTGTGTCTGTGTGTGTCTGTGTCTGTGTGTGTGTGTGTGCGTCTGTGTGTGTGTGGTGTGTGTGTGTGTCTGTGTGTGTGTGTGTGCGTCTGTGTGTGTGTGGTGTGTGTGTGTGTCTGTGTGTGTGTGTGTGTGTGTGCGTCTGTGTGTGTGTGGTGTGTGTGTGTGTCTGTGTCTGTGTGTGTGTGTGTGCGTCTGTGTGTGTGGTGTGTGTGTGTGTGTACGTGTGTGTGCGTTTGTGTGTGTGTGGTGTGTGTCTGTGTCTGTGTGTGTGTGTGTGCGTCTGTGTGTGTGTGGTGTGTGTGTGTGTGCGTCTGTGTGTGTGTGTCTGTGTCTGTGTCTGTGTCTGTGTCTGTCTGTGTGTGTGTGTGTGTGTCTGTGTCTGGGGGGGTGTGTGTCTGTGTGTCTGTGTCTGTGGGTGTGTGTGTGTGTGTGTGTCGTCAAGTGTCGACACGTGGGAGTTGACGTGTCGTACTAACACTGAGATTAAAATCGTGTCCATGTTTTCACAATAAGAGCTTTAAAGGAAGCAATTTTTTTTACGATCGGGACGCGGTGCGTTCAAAGACGCGATGCGTTCAAAGACGCGATGCGTTCAAAGACGCGATGCGTTCAAAGACGCGATGCGTTCAAAGACGCGATGCGTTCAAAGACGCGATGCGTTCAAAGACGCGATGCGTTCAAAGAGTCAAAAGTAACGGCTCCAATGGTGAGCGCGTGGGCGGCCATCTTTGATTCCCACCGATGTTGCTTCTCGACAAATTTTAGATTTTAACAAACAAAACGGATTTTATTTCGTTGGTTTTGACTGTACTTGACTTCAACATTTGAGATTAATTGATCTTAATTAATCGATTTTTTTTAATCTCACCAAACTGAGAAAACGCTGTCAGTAAAAAAAAAAATCGTTTAAATTCATGATCATAAAAGATTATTTTTCTCAGTCATTGTAAAAGGAAACCAGATAAACGTTTAAACAATTAAGCACTGATTAAAAAAAAAAGATCGCGATTAATTAATTACACTTTTTTTTAACCCTTAACTTGAGTTTTTACTCATGATATTTAAGATTTCAGTAGATTAATTTGTCTCAATCCTTGGAAGATTAATGAAACTCAAACATAGCAATAAATATAATGGTAATTAATTACTCAGGTGAGTCGAGTCGTGTTGAGACACAACGACTGTTGTTCTTCCACTGGTGCGACTCGTGGTCCATTGATTAGAGGCCAATGAAAATATTCATACATTGATCTTTTTTATTTACAATTGCCTTGATGACTGAGGACGAGATGATAAAGTGATGACTGAGGACGAGGGGATACAGTGATGACTGTGGGCGAGAGAATACCTTGATGACTGAGGACGAGGGGATACAGTGATGACTGTGGGCGAGATAATACCTTGATGACTGAGGACGAGAGGATACAGTGATGACTGAGGGCGAGAGAATACCTTGATGACTGAGGACGAGAGGATATAGAGATGACTGAGGACACACTCTAAAGACTTGTTTACTAGAACGTGTCAAAAGGTTGTAGAATCGAGGCCAGATTAAAAACCCAGGATGTGTCATGTATGGCCCGCGGGCCGCGTCTCCTCTGTGTCCACGAGCTCATCCGTCCTCCGTCCTCCGTCCTCAGGGAACCACGCGTTGAACCTGACGAACGGCAAAGACAACCACGACGACGACGTGTCGAACCGCATGAGCCGACTGACCACCAGCGTGGAGAGCGTGCACGTGGACGTGCGCTCGGGCGAGAAGATCGAGGAGGCCTTGACCCCCGAGAGCTCGCCCTCCAAGTCGCCCAACACCAAGAAGAAGAAGAAGTTCCGCACGCCGTCCTTCCTGAAGAAGAGCAAGAAGAAGGAGAAGCTGGAGGCCTGAGCACCTGGTCTAACCTTTCCTTTCCTTTTGTCTCCGTCTGTGCAAATGTTCTAACAGGAAATGGTTGTCACTCACTTCCTGTCTTCAAACCAGCGTAACTGGATCCACGCGACGCGTTCGCGGCGTCTCTTCGGCGACGGTGGCGTCCGAGGGTCACGTGACTCCGAGGAGATGTTTTGACTGGAAGTTGTTGTAGCAGTTTTTCCCGCCTCCATGTTTTTTGCCAAAACCAAGGGCGTGATGTCATCATCGCGCGTCACCTCCGGTAGAGCTCCGCCCTATTTTTGTCCGCGGCTGCACAGTGAAGCTTATTTTTGCTAAAAAAAACGTCTATATTCTGATGCGAGTCACTCACGGATGCAAGAACTGGATTTGTTTTTTGTTTTTTAAATGTGTTTTTTGACGACGCTGCACTTTTTTTTTTCTCACAAGTCAGTTTGAAGGTTGACGGACGGAGAGAAAGAAAAAGAACAGTCGTGGAGAAGCGTCTTGGTTTCATGTTGCGAGTTCGATTCCCTGATCGTGAGACGGACGCGTATGAAAGTATTTCAGCGACATCGGAACTTTTTATTCGACATTTAATCTAATATTTTCTTAAATCATTTGAATATTGACTGAATGAACTGGTTTTTAATGAATAATTTAATTCAATCATTTTTATATTCAAAAACAAAACTGTTTAACTTGTTGAATTTTTAATTATTTTTTTTAATGAATGTTGTTTTTTTTTATACATACAGTTTGTCTAAGTCAAATTATTCAAAAATATATTTCTTAAATTTAATATATTTTAATTTGTTGACTTTTAAATTCAATGTAAGATATTGAATTTTGAACATTTTAATTTTTAATTATTAAAATAAAAGTTTTCTTTATACTTTTTTTTTTTTTTTAAATAACCCTTAAATATACAAATTATTTGATTCAATAATTAAAAAAAAAATTTTTGGTTAAACATGTATTAATATTCAATTCAACGTTGAATATTCCGATGTTGCTCACATACTTCCATAGACCAGTCGAATCCTAATGTGAAGGTCGCAGTGGTCAGGGGCTGGTACGAGGTTCAAACGGGACTGAGCAGGTGTTGTCGAGAGATTTCACTGTGAGCATGTTTTTATTATTTCCTTCTGCTTCTGTTCTCTTTATCCGTCATTTCTTCTCTTCTTTTTTTTTTTAGTTTCAGATCAATAACGTGTGAAAATCTCCGTCAGGAACGTTTTCTCGTCCTTCACTAACGTGTTTGTTTTTCTAAGCGTGTTTTGCCGCGTGAGCTCCGTCGTGACCTCCGTCGTGACCTCCGTCGTGACCTCCGTCGTGACCTCCGTCGTGACCTCCGTCGTGACCTCCGTCGTGACCTGTGAACAGAAGAATCCTCTATACACAGAATCTAACGAGTTGCTTTAGATGTTCCTGCTAATCACAAATAAACTCTACTTTAAGAACTCGGCCTCAGTTTTCATCATACGAACATCTTCTCTCACGTCATTGGTCGAACTGGAAGTGACATCACAATATTTGATCAATATTAATGTATATGTATATATTAAAAAAATGTGCATATTTTAATTCAATAGAAAAATGTTGGTTTAATAGGGTTTGATAAAGTTTTAATATTGAATTTTAAAGGCTTAAAATGACAAAATATTGAGCTTAGAAAATGTATTTTTGAAATTATAATATCAAGCTACGTGTGAAATAGTTTTAGTTCAAAATTACATTCATTTTAATTTTCAAAAAAAAGTTTGATATACTTAAAAACAACTGATATAAATTATTTATATTTTAATGTGTAGTCTGATAAAATTAAATATAAAAATGTTGGTGTAATAAAGTTTGATAAAGTTTTTATATAGAATTTAAAAGGCTACAAATTCAAATAATATTGAGTTTAGAAAATGTATTTTTAGTCAATTATAATTAAAATATCAAACTCTACGTGTAAAATAGTTTTAATTTAAAATTACATTCATTTTAATTTTTTTTTTATATAATACTTAAAAACAACTGTTATAAATTATATATATTTTAACGTGTAGTCTGATAAAATTAAATATAAAAATGGTATAGTTTTTGGTAAGTTTTCATGTTTATATTGAACTTAAAAGGCTACAAATAAAAAAATAATGAGTTTAGGAAATATATTTTTGAATCACTAGAATTAGGATCGAAAACTCTATGTAAAAAAATATATATAATTTTGAAAGTACTACTTTTTTTTTTCTTTTTTTAATCAAATGTTTGGTATTATATTTCCACATATTTAAAAATAACTGTTTTAAATTATATATCTTTGAATATGTAGTGGGATAAAATTCAATATAAAATGTTGGTATAATTCATTTTTATATTGAATTTAAAAGGCTACAAATAAAGAAATATTGAGTTTAAAGAATGTATTTTTGAATAATTACAATTAAAATATCAAACTCTATATATATAAAAAAAACCATTCATTTTGTTTCAACATTTAAAATTAATTCTATATTTTGATGACACTGATTTACTTTTATATACTGTATAAAAAAAGTTCTAAAACCTTTATTCTCCATGTGTGTGTGTGTTTGTAACTGTTTGTCGATTCTCTGTTGTCCATGTAAACACCTGGTTTTACCTGAGGACGGTTGGAGACAAACTTACCTGTAGAGTTACTGATACTTTGGTGGGCGTGTCCATCATGAGGGGCCACAAGAGAAAACAATCTGCAACAAACCGTACAAATAAAACAGATCAATAGTCAGTTTAGCTTTAAAGCTGCATCGCAATGTTTAAGTGATTTAAAGACAGTTTTAACTATAATTGACGAGTTTTCTTCTTTCATTCTTTATTGTCGATGTTAGTTCAGTTCTGAGACGAGGCTCCGCCCACATGTCCCGTTTTATTGGTCAGTTTAACCCAGTCTATATCTTTACTTTAATGCTAATAACATATTTAAATAGATAGCACACATTAGCATGTTTGTTAGCATCACAACCAGTTGCTATATCTTTACTTTAATGTTAATAACATATTTAAATAGATAGCAGACATTAGCTTGTTTGTTAGCATCACAGCTAGTTGCTATATCTTTACTTTAATGCTAATAACATATTCAAACAGATAGCCGACATTAGCGTGTTTGATAGCATCACAGCTAGTTGCTGTATCTTTACTTTAATGTAAATAACATATTTAAATAGATAGCAGACATTAGCGTGTTTTTTAGCATCACAGCTAGTTGCTATATCGTTACTCTAATCTTAATGACATATTAAAACAGATAGCCGACATTAGCGTGTTTGTTAGCATCACAGCTAGTTGCTATATCTTTACTTTAATGTTAGTAACATATTTAAATAGATAGCACACATTAGCATGTTTGTTAGCATCACAGCTAGTTGCTATATCTTTACTTTAATGTTAATAACATATTAAAACAGATATCCGAAATTAGCGTGTTTGTTAGCATCACAACCTGTTGCTATGTCTTTACTCTAATCTTAATGACATATTAAAATATATAGCAGACATTAGTGTGTTTGTTAGCATCACAGCTAGTTGCTATATCTTTACTTTAATACTTAATGACATATTAAAATAGATTAGCATATTTGTTAGCATAATAGCTAGTTGTTCACAGTGGCCTTATCTTAGCTATACTTTATCCAAACAATAAAATGGAAAGTGAACATTAGCATTTTTGTTAGCAATACAGCTAGTCTGCTTTGATGGTTGTGTACTTTCAATTAACATAATTAACAATAATATAATATATATATTATATATATATATGAAACGTAATTTACCGTTAGCGACCAGCGGGGGTCTCAGACGCGCTTCTCGGGGTCTGGTGTCACGTCCAGCCATATGACGTCGGAATATCTCGCAGCTCTAGACGACCTCCTGCTGTGGCTGTCAAAACAATCAGGGCTGCTCGTGCTCACATGCAGCCTCGCTCCAGCATGATACGCTGCTTTTTATCCCCCAAAGTTGTCGCCGCACACGCCGGACCACCGGTGCCAGCAGAAGAATTCAAGGCTGTGAACCAGGTCACTTGTCCACAGCACGCCAGACACGCGTGTTACACAAACATGTACACAATAGTAACAATCCTTAAATAATACATTTATACGCTGGACGGTCACTCTGGTGTTAGCACGTGTCTCTCATTAACAGTCAACTTGCTGCTAACGTTGTTGAGATGTACAATCTGAATTATTCACTCTGCTGCAGGAACATCTCGTGAGGAGCTAATGTGGGTCACATGACTTATGATACAAGATTTTTGATCTCTTGAAGAAAATAGAATATCTTCTATTTCAGGTGCTTCAGATATTCGTAATCAGATATAAAATAATTGTCTTTTTTTAACAGTTTTGACGTGAAAGTAATGAAACAATGTGGTTTGGGTGGGAGACGGAATATGCATTCATTTACATCATCATTTATAGCCGCTTCACGTGTGATCATGTCAATGTTTTCAAGACATTTTATTGTGATGCTAACAAATATGCTAATGTCAGCTATCTGTTTAAAAATGTTATTAACAGTGTAACAACAATATAGCCAGAATCAGAAACTATTATTTATTGATTTAAACACAACATTGGGATTGCTTGCCTAATATAACCCACCAGAACTAAGTTATTCTGTGGCGCCTACATAACCGACTAGCTTTGATGCTAACAAAAATGCTACTGACAAAGTGCATAGTGAAGATATAGCAAGAGAATCCAAATATTTGAGATGCTAACAAACATGCTAATGTTCACTTTTCCGTTTTGTTGTTTTGACGAAGATTCTAATGGATATAAAGCATAACCTACTAGTTAAAAACTAAACTTGCTAGATAAAACTAGCTAGGCTGTTATGACATGCTAATGTTTGTTATCTATTTCATTGTATTGACAAAGTTTAGTGAAATAATGGCGAGTGATACCAACTTTTGGAGATGCTATCAGGCGTGCTAGCGTCTGCAATCCAATGTATTGTATTTATCAACGCTATATGGTTTCATAAAAAAAGTGTGGCAAGTATTTCTGAACAGATAAATGTCAAATGAACAATAGATTTTTTTCTTCTGCCTTTTGTTAATGAAACCAAACAGCCAATCAGAAACTAGCTTTCTCTGGTCTATGTGATTGGTTGACTTATTGGGACAAATGCAGCTCTGTGTAGAAGTTGATGGTAAAAAGAAAAGATGAAGTTGAGCACTTACACAGCCGTCGCTAAGCGTGTGCAAAGTGGGATTTATTGATTGTAAAAGAGATTTTCCTTTGCTCAAACCACTTTATTTTTTGCTGGAGTAAAAATCACATGCAAACTGTCACTTACGTGCAAAACATGTTCTCAGGTGCTCAAAATTTCTAACTGCGCTCTCAACAAATAGACACAAATAAAACGCCATATACTTGTTGTTTGTAAATGAAGGTTTGTGGTTTATTGCTGCGACCAAGATTCAAAACAAATGTTAAATGTCGTGGATGAACAGACTGAAGAAGAGAAAGTGAAAAGATTGTTGTCACTGAGACTCCAGGACTAATAAGTGGGCAACGTTCTCAGCAGCAGAGCCAACATTTATTAAAGCTAGCAGCCCCCCCGCCGACAGGATTTTCTGGCTCCATTAATTAGGAGACAGGTGGCTGTTTTTTATTTGTTTTCAATCAAACCTTGTCCTAAATAGATCTTCTCCATTCTTGAAGGATCATTCTGACACACACACACACACACACACACAACAGCCCCCCCTGAGAGATGCCAATCGTTTAGTCTGGCCTGGTTCCCGTCTTTTGTATTTCTTCATCTCTTTCTTACTCTTCTCCCCCAACCGTCGCTCCAGACCCTGATATTAAAAAAAAAAAAAAAAAAAGGATTAGAGAAAATCAACATGAGCAATTTCCTCTCCACGGCTCTCAATCCACTGCTCATGCCTGCCAGCAGGGATTTGGAGTCGGAGGTGGTTGACGTTTGGAGTCGGTGTCGTCCTGTCTGCATCAATCTGCCAGAGATCTGGGCTGTTCTGGGGGGTCGAGGGGTTCCTCAGCCAGCACGTCAGTGTTTTTCATCTTTGTTTTTACACATAAGTTCAGTTAGTTTTCTGATGGTTAGCACGTGCTAACAGGTTAGCTCAATATTTACACACAATTTTAAAGATACTGTCGTTAAAAAATAAAACACAATTTAAAGAGCAGAAACCTTCACAAAGCCGGACTCAGTAGGATAAAGGGAATAGTAGACATTCAAAGAAAAGATGTACGTTAATGACGATAAACACTATTACAAAACATTTTCCTCAAAAGCCTTGAAAAGTACATTCATGAGCTTGTATTTTCTTAAGCTAATAATGCATCATTTAAAAAGAGGCCTCGAGGGGAGTCTTTATTTAAATCTCAACTTATTTACTATTGTTAGCTTTTGATTCTTGCTTTTATGCAGATGACTTTAAATACATAAATATTTGTTTTTAAAAAACACTCGAAGCAATCGTTTTAAAAAGTGAATCTTTTTTAAATATGATTATCTATTTATGTAGTTAGTGAGTCGACACGGATCTCGGGGGGAAAAGCAAATGTTGATCCTGAAAGAAACTCTTTGTTCATTCAAGCATGCTAAATGCTAAATCAATACTATGTTTGAGCTAAGCTAGTGCTACAACATAAAAACACACAAGTAAATTGCTGATGTGAATAAACAAACAATGCTCTAGTCATAAAAATAAAGTTTAAATTTAAGTTAAAGTCGTACTTTTAATGCAATACATTGTTTCAAGTGATAGATACATGGCTAACCAGTGCTAACCAATGCTAATGTCTAGCGTATGGCTTAGCTAACGCGGGAGAAATTCAGAAAGTGTGTCTGTCCTATTTAACTCATGTATATATTGAAAACCAGTTTCACACACACGTACATACACACACATGTATACACACACGTACACACACACACACAATGAAATCCATACACAAAACATTCTTCTTTAACTGACGCGTACTTTCTCTATTCTTTCATTCATGCACTTGAATATTCAACCCTCCCTCCACTTTCTCCATCACTGCACACGCACATGCTAACACACACACACACCTCTATGCAGTGTGTGCGACATCTGTGCGTACATACATCCCACTGTCTACGAGGATACACACATTGTGGTCAAATCCCTGCAACAGAGTGACTGACAAGCATCTTACTGTGCCTGAGGTCCCTCAAGATAAGCCTTTGTAAGCCTTTCACTCGTACAATATCACCCCCCCCCCCCCCCCCCCCACACATACACACACACACACACACACACACACACACACACACACACACACACACACACACACACACACACACACACACACACACACACACACACACCC
Organism: Callionymus lyra; assembly: GCF_982586985.1. Classification (NCBI taxonomy): domain Eukaryota; kingdom Metazoa; phylum Chordata; class Actinopteri; order Syngnathiformes; family Callionymidae; genus Callionymus; species Callionymus lyra. Next base: position 42,510,809 of record NC_141818.1, on the reverse strand, counting down.
CACACACACACACACACACACACACACACAAGACATGGATGTGGGTCATTGGGTCAAAGGGACTAAGTGCAGCATAAAACACGGTTATTATGAATCTCCCAGATTATGACCTGCAGATTACACTGCATCCAATGTTGACCTCAATCAACCTGATATGATCCTGTGATGGGGTCGTCCTCAGATATGATCCTGGGATGAAGTCTTCCTCAGATATGATCCTGGGATGAAGTCGTCCTCAGATATGATCCTGGAATGAAGTTGTCCTCAGATATGATCCTGGGATCGAGTCGTCCTCAGAGGTGATCCTGTGATCAAGTCGTCCTCAGATATGATCCTGGGATCAAGTCATCCTTAGATGTGATCCTGGGATCAAGTCGTCCTTTGATATGATCCTAGAATCGGGTCGTCCTCGGATATGATCCTGGGATCAAGTCGTCCTCAGATATGATCCTGGGATCAAATCGTCCTCAGATTTGATCCTGGGATCAAGTCGTCCTCAGATATGATCCTGGGATCAAGTCGTCCTTTGATATGATCCTAGAATCGGGTCGTCCTCGGATATGATCCTGGGATCAGGTCGTCCTCAGATATGATCCTGGAATGAAGTCGCCCTCAGATATGATCCTGGGATCAAGTCTTCCTCAGATATGATCCTGGGATGAAGTCGCCCTCAGATATGATCCTGGGATCAGGTCGTCCTCAGATATGATCCTGGGATCAAGTCGTTCTCAGATATGATCCTGGGATCAAGTCGTCCTTTGATATGATCCTAGAATCAGGTCATCCTCGGATATGATCCTGAGATTGGGTCATCCTCAGATATGATCATGGGATCAAGTCGTCCTCAGATATGATCCTGGGATCGAGTCGTCCTCAGATATGATCCTGGGATCGAGTCGTCCTCAGATATGATCCTGGGATCGAGTTGTCCTCAGATATGATCATGGGATCAAGTCGTCCTCATATATGATCCTGGGATCGAGTCGTCCTCAGATATGATCCTTGGATCGAGTCGTCCTCAGATATGATCCTGGGATCGAGTCGTCCTCAGATATGATCCTTGGATCGAGTCGTCCTCAGATATGATCCTGGGATCGAGTCGTCCTCAGATATGATCCTGGGATCAAGTCGTCCTCAGATATGATCCTGGGATTGAGTCGTCCTCAGATATGATCCTGGGATCGAGTCGTCCTCAGATATGATCCTGGGATCGAGTCGTCCTCAGATATGATCCTGGGATCAAGTCGTCCTCAGATATGATCCTGGGATCAAGTCGTCCTCAGATATGATCCTGGGATGAAGTCTTCCTCAGATATGATCCTGGGATGAAGTCGTCCTCAGATATGATCCTGGGATCAAGTCTTCCTCAGATATGATCCTGGGATCAGGTCGTCCTCAGATGTGATCCTGGGATCAAGTCGTCCTCAGATATGATCCTGGGATCAAGTCATCCTTAGATATGATCCTGGGATCAAGTCGTTCTCAGATATGATCCTGGGATCAAGTCGTCCTTTGATATGATCCTAGAATCGGGTCGTCCTCGGATATGATCCTGGGATCAAGTCGTCCTCAGATATGATCAACAGCTGTTTGTCTTCAGAAGTATTTTAAAATCCTTCAACTCTATGAAATATCATCGATATATGAAGTAATTCTTGTAAGTTCACTGAGAGGGAGCTTGATCAAGAGAGAGTGAAAAAGTGTTTAATGAGGTAATAAAGAGTTAATAAAGTTTCTCTATAGAAAATAAGTCGGAAAGTGATTTGATTTCACATGGAAAGCTAGTTGAGCCGAACACTTGTGTGAGCTTCATAAGAAATGTAATTTGAATTGGATTTTCTGATTAAAGCGTTGACCCAGCCCTTTTTTTTTTTTTTTACAATTCTCCCGCCATAAACCATCAAATAAACTACTTTACAGGATCATAACTTCACCTCGGTTGAACCTGACGCTTCACTTTCACTTTTCTTTCATGGAGTTGGACTTTGATGCAACATAAAACACATTAGAGACTTAGATTAGATATTATTCTTTATGTATCTTAAATGTGATGATCCCAGCAGCAAACAACATCACGAGAAGCTGAAATGTTAAAATGATTGAATCCAGAAAAACACACTAGAATTAAAATAATGGTTTCTGAACGACAAATATCTCAAATATGTTTTAGTTTGTGTCTACGTGCCACAAGAGACAGAAATTAAACCAAGAGATGGACTTTGGAAGAGAATTAATTGTATTGAAGGATCAAAGTGTGTCGAGATAACTCAATAACTAACTATAAGAAACCTTTGAAAATACTACATTACAAAAAGCGTCTTAAAAAAAGTATTACTAAATTCACACAAGATAGAAAATAATAATACGGTCAATAATATTGACACTGGGATGTTTTCCTTAAACATTTGATGGCGACTTTTAAGCTTTAATTACATAAAAGTCAAATTATATCAATTTGAAATGAAGTTGATGCAAAAGTAATCAGACAGAAACCCACACTCTTTAAAGATATTACATCCATTAAACAATCTAAATAACTTGGTTATAATAGTTTATTTAAGATCATTTTAAAATCTAAACAAATGAAACAACTTAAAAAGGTATATAACTTTCGTTTGCAAACTATAAATGGGTGTTAGTATTTTACCCAGGAAACACGTACTTGTACTTATATTGAGAAAGCCTAAAATGTAATATAATACAAGTACTGTAACCCATACAAGATCATAAAACTCAATGCATGCTGGGAATTCTTTGGCTCCAATATTGACCCTAAAATGACAAGAAACCTTCATTTACTGTTGTTTCATGTGTGACGATGTTGGTCAACAATAATAATAATAATACAACAATAACGTACGTACTTTCTAAGTCAAAAATATTTTCATGAACACGATGATATGAAATAAAAGCTCTTCTCGTTCATCGCGTCACAGAATGTTCTTCTTCTCTGCGTCGGCATTCTTGACTCCGGCGTCACCGGGCATGTGAACTGGCGGGGGTCAAGGGTCGCGAGGAGGCGTTCAGGGCCAGGGAGGCGTTAGGGGGGGGGGGTCTCTAAGCTGTCTTGTTATAATCGCCCCCCCACCCCCCTTCTCCTCCAGCCATCTCTTTCAATGGAGAACTCAAATGAACTCTGTGGGAGGGCAGGACACCCTGTTGCAGGCGTCTGGTCGCACCACCCCACCCCGGAGCTGAGGAGGGTCAGCCATCTGCGCCCCTTTGTCTGGGGAGGAGGAGGACGTCCACGCAGATTCCTATTTCACCACCACAAATGGTCGGAGAAGATGTCCAAGGTGGCACCGACGCACGACGACCCAAAAGTCTTTTCCTTTATGAGCCTTCGCTCGCCGGCCCTTCGCTCTGCATCATATATCACCATTTCTCCTTCCTTTCATTCCCTTCCGAGCCACTGCCGCACAACAGTGCGGGGAGTCGCCGATTGACTCGCCGAGATTGTCCTCGCAGCTCATTGTCCCTGCCCAGAGTTTTGGGTCCAGACAGTGGGAGAAGAAAAACGAGCCACTAAAAGAAAACGCTTGAATTATTCAGCGTCAGCCAGAGATGGTTTTTTTCCCGACGTGACGTCAGAAGGACCTGAAGGGAAGTCTTTGTCGTGGGACGGCGACGACGGTTTGTGTCAAAAGTCCTTCAGCGAGTGAAGTTCACGGTCAGGAGCGACTCTCCAAACTTCAGAGGAGGCGAGTGTTTGATGCAGATGTTTCGTGAAGAGCTTCGACGTGAACGCACGAGCGCTTGTTTGTGCTTGAATGAAACGATTACGCAAGTATTGTGTATCTCTGTCCATTCATGACACTCTCTCTCCGTCATTCACTCGCTCGCACGGCTTTGTGCGTCGAGCCGCTCCCTTGAAAGGAAGACCTAGTTTTGTCTCTGGAGGTTGGAGGAGCCTCCACGACACTCTTTTCCTCGGGGTCTCCATTGTTCCGGCGTTGGGGGCCTCCAACCCCTCTGGAGGCCCATCGAGACCTACTTACCCACAAGCTCCTGTTTGTGCCGATGGGTCGGGAAAGTTTGACGAGCGACAACAGAAGCGATGATGTGGATCAAAGGAACATTAAGGAATGGAGAGCATTGGGTCTAGTCATGCGTTCACTGCGACCTATAAACCTTGGAAACATACTTCATACACACTGGTCCCTCGACATGTAATGCAGTTTCCTGGTACTACATATTAAACCTGCAGTTAAGTAGGTGCATCAAGACAGTGAACTCCCATGATTCCTCTCTACACACTGATCTATTTAGTGACGGCTGATCGGTCGCTTAAGGACTGATATTAAAGTGATCAACGCATGTGATTGGTTGGCTGGGCGGCAAAGCATTATGGGGGTAGGGGTCTTGCATTAAAATCAAATCAAATAAAAGGGACCACTTTATTTGTATTTCTATGCTTATTTCCTTTGGAGTGTGAGCCCAGAGTAAGAGTTCATGGAATTGAACCTAAAGATAACACTCATTGAAATCATGGAGTCGCAATAAAACGATGTTTTTGGACGACACCGTTGTTATCCAGGCACAAAGGTCATCAGGGAAACCTCATAAAATGCTAAATGAACTTTCATAACTGCTCACCAGAGCCGACCTGGTTGGCCTGGTTGGCGTAATCGTACGCTAACACCTTCATGATGACATTTAACAGTCGGGAACCTGAAGCTTGAGAAGGCACGCTCGTCAATCTCCTCGCGTAGAATCCTTCAAAGACTTTATGGATCCAGATCGCCGGCAAAAACGTATCACAATCCACTAAATTTCAACATTCAGGAACTTTCTTCTGTTTACTCTCAAACAGGGTCAACGGATCCTTTCCCATGGTACTTTGGGTGAGACACACTTAAAAGTAATAGTTTATATACCCAAAATTGAAACTTTATGTACTTAAAAAAGAGTGCTTCCAGTGTATACAGTAGACTGTGTGTGCTCTGGAAGTGCTCGCCACATTTACCCAGAGTACTCTTGTTATTCTTAAAACGTCTTCCAAAAACAAGTGTAAAAATAAAGACTTGTTCAATTTTTCCCAGAACAATTCTTCTCATCGAGGCTTCAACACAAGATGGACGTCACAGACGAACAGTACCGGGTGTTTGGATGTTGTCTTTTTGGACAAAGACGAAGCTCCAGTCGCTACATTAAAATGAACAAACATGTTTTGTGTATAACTCTAAAAAGAACAGATTACTCTAAAGATAATCAACGTTAGTCGACATGAGGGCGAGTAGATAAAGAGTGAATATTGGGTGAAAAAAGAGAGAGAGTGAAAGAAGGTGGTGGTCACTGATGGACGGAGACTGACGGAGGCTGGAGACAGAATTCAACATGTCACAGATGAAGTTATTCTCCACTCCTTATGATAAGTGGTGTCGACAGTAGGATGGTAAAAAGACGGGTGTGAGACTCATCTTCTGTTCACACTATTAACTTTTTGTTTAAGGTTTCAAATATATTTTTTCCTCCATGGAGTCGCCTCCTGGTCATAAAGCCAGTGGTCAGCGGAAGCGTTTGAAGTGGACGGAGACGAGTGTGTTCAGTTCCACTGATGACACTTGATGTTAATCTCCAAGGTTACCAGGAGGTTGTAAAACAGCATGTTGTCGCCAAAGTCATTATTCAGCCCTTTTTTCTGTGCACGCAGGTCTGGCCCCATTTCAGTGCCCACTCGGATAAACCCGGGATTAGAGGAGACGCTACTGTACCGGCAGAACCGGCTCGTCTCGTCGGGCCTGATCCAAGGCTCGTGGGTTGATTGACGCTTGAATGACGGTGAAAATAGGTGAATTCGGTTTTATAGATCATTTTTTTTATCCTGTTTAAGACACATTCAGGAACATTTGAAAACCAAAATAAAACAAATCCTCGTCTAAAACAAAGATCAAACCATAAATTGTTGACGTATCGAAACTCTTTCACTCGAAGATTATCAGTTGTTTTTATAATCTTTTGTCATTTTACAACTGAGAAGCATTTCTTTTGCAACTGTAACTGTCAGGCCTTTTTCCCTCAGCGTCCTCGCTAGGCTCCTGAAGTAGGGCGGGGCTGACCTTTTCACCCTCTACAAAACTGCTTGGTCGTTTCCTGTGAGGAATCCTGGGAAGGCAGTTAACACCTGTGTGAGCACGAACAAGTTAAATGGCTCATTTACAGTTTCCTCCGAGTCCGAAACTGGTCCTGGAACCGAGAGTCGCCTGATTGGCTGACTGTTTTTGATTTACAATAGCTCACTTGGACTTGTATTATTCAACAAATACCTTCAAGCGATTACCAAATAAAAACAGAAAACAGGACTGCGAGAATTCCGAGCCACACTAGTAGGAGAACTCACATTTCCCCGATCCTTAAAACTGTGCATTGGCTGCCAGTTTCTTTCAGGTTCATTTTAAAATTCTGCTTCTCACTTTTTAGAGCTCCATCTTCACGAGCATATGTGCAGTCAAATCTTTCTTTTCCTTGACCTGCTCGGATGATGCTATAACATATCATGGCGGGCACAAACACAGCCTTCCCAGGCCTGTCGTCTTCTAATGAGATTGCCATGGTGCAAGTATCTCAACAATGAAAATAATTAAATCAGCAAGAACCCCCCAAACGTGGCTGGTGTCGCAGCAGACCGGGTCCCAGAACTAGCTTCCCTTCCCCCGCCGCTGAGAACACAGAGGAAAAGAAGCAGACGGATGGCAACGAGAAGAAGTAGAGAAACAACATCGAGATGAAGTCGTCTTGAAAACTTGTTTCGTTTCATCTCTTTCGATTATTTGGTAGAGAAACTAATATTCTCACCTTAAATTATTTGTTAATTACAACATTTATTTAAGTAAAACATCTTGTTGACATAAACCTCTGTATCACATGGTCAGCCTTCGAAGCCTCTGCGGACGAATAAGGCTAAAAACGTAAAATAGTCCAAACAAAGATCCGTTCATGGCGGCCATTTTGAAGATATCCCTCCAAGATGCAGTAAGTTCCTCATCAAGTTGCTCTGGAATCTGGGCGAACGAGAGGTTACGAGAGTCCATTATGACGTAATAATGCCGCTTTGTATATACTACGAGTCCCTTGGAGGTGTCGACCTTTGATGACGCACAAAGACAAACCTCCACGCTTGACCAGTCAAGTAGAGTGGGTGTGGTTATGGTAAACAAGATTTCATCTCCAGAACAACAAAGTGTTTTCAGTAGGCGGAGTTTAAGATCATTTTCAAAAGTCAATATTTCAATGAAAAGAGAGTTTTGTACAAACACACACTGATGAGACAATAGAGTCACACATCACAACAACACACACACACTGATGATACAATAGAGTCACACATCACAACAACACACACAATGATGATACAATAGAGTCACACATCACAACAACACACACAATGATGATACAATAGAGTCACACATCACAACAACACACACACTGATTTTACAATAGAGTCACACATCATAACAACACAAACACACACTGATGATAAAATAGAGTCACACATCACAACAACACAAACGCACATCAACACATTAGTTCAACTTTAAAGATAGATTTATTTAGTCTTGTTCAAGGTCAAGTCCAGCTGATTAGACTTTGCTTTGGAAAGTACCTGACACACACATCCTGCCTACAACATTCCAACAACACACACTACCACGAACATGACAAGGATCTGGACCCACAAGGGTGCAGAAGACACAATAATAGTCCAGTTCCTGCGTCTGGCTTTTTCAAACGTGCTGCCTCTTTGCATTGTGGGTAACAGGAATGCAAAAATGCAGTGGCAACAGTAACCTCAGCTTTCTTTTAAACTCATTTGCTGCTTCTTTCCTGGACATATTGGACACAAAACGGGGAACTTTCTCCTACAATGACACATAAAGCAAAGCTTTAAGTTGTGAGGACAAGGGAAGAGTTTCTTAAGATGTTGATAAAACCCTAAGAGCTCGTCGGTCCAGTAACTATGTCACAAGACGGTGCAAATGAACCGTCTTGACTCGAGACACTCGTGCTGAGTCAGCAGCAGAGATGAGGTCATCTGTCTCTTTGTCTCTCTCACTTTCACTGCTCCCCCAATGTGACCCTTTATTCTACCGCCCTGTGACCAGGCAGGTCATCGGCCTTGAAACATCTTCGCAAAACCGCGACTCCTCTGACCTTCCTGTGTCCCGGTGAGCTCTCGTTTGCAGTGGAGACTCTGAGGCTCGACGTCCATCTGGGTGATTTGGCAGCAAACATCAGAGGGAAGGAAGTTTCAGGGCTTCAGACGGTACCGGGTCTCAAAAGAACCTTCTGGAGACACAACCCGAGACAAGCGTCGAAGAACTCCACCACTATGTGTTAAATGTTAAAACTTTTTTTTACTATCTTTTGGCTTAGAAACAATTATTCATTCATTATTTTTTTACCGCTACTTCCCTTGGGGGTCGTGGGGGAGACTGGAGTCCATCCCAGTTTCATCGGGTGAGAGGCGGGGGACACCCTGGACAGGAGGTGCTCCGCCTTCTAACCTTCGCTTGGCTTCGCTTTGGGTTTAAACCAATAGTGAAGCGGTTAGAGGGCGTAGCACCAAATGAAGTAGAACCCCTGAGTTATGATCATAATCTCAGGTTCTGCGAATTGGTGCTCCGCTCTCTAACCACATCGGGCTTCGCCTTGGGTTTAAATCAATAGCGACGCGGTTAGAGGGTGGAGCATCAAATGGAGTAGAACTAAGCTCAAGCCTTCAACATCACATCAAACTTCCTGTTACAGACAGTTTAGTGAACACACTTTTGCGACTGCTAAGATGTTCACACCTTAAGAAAAATGTCACTGTTGGCCACTTGTGTGATTAAGTTTGTCACATGGTCCCAACATGGTTTAATGTCAGGATTATATTCACAGAAGTAGAGATAGAACAAAGTAAAATACAACAGCATGACCTGCCAAAAAACTATGAAAAAAACATCTTGTCTGGTTACAACAAGATGTTTTTGTGTTTATGTTTGACTGTATGCTGACGATGGTGTTCTGTACGTGTGTGAGAATACACACTTTGTGTCGATGTGTTTATATATATGCAATGAGGAAACAAACTCATTTTTATTGATATTAAGTGGCACAGATTCTTAATCTTGTTTTCAAAATCCAATGTTTTCCGCCAACAGCTTCGAGCGCATCACGCAGATCATGTTTGTGATGGGTTTCGTGAGATTCCCAACATGTGATTTTGCTCCGAGGTTTGTTTGTTTTTTTGGACGTGCAGTCGACTTGTGCTTGCGTGCACGTGCAGCCTCTTTCCTCTTTCCCCGCCGTGGCCATTGTCAGCAGATGTCAGAGCCTGGGAACGCAGGCAAACAATGGCTACCGCGAAGCCAAAGGGCAGTTGTCCTGGGAGGGCTGGTGTCACTCTCTGGTCCAACAGGTTTAGATTTCACATTTTCCACAAAAGCTACACATCGTGACCCGGGATCGTAGCGGGTGTTTAATACGCCGGTGACTCGCCTGACGAATGGAAGGAAATCAGTGAAAACTGTCGACAAAATGTTTTGATTGTGTATCTCAGGGAGAGGCTTGAGAATATCCTGGAGAGGAGATAATACCCAGGAAGCCTCACTCCCGTGGTCACATGTTTTGACCCAAACAAAACGCTCTTCCGAAATCTTGATGGAACATGATTTGCATCTTGGCTAGAAATAGCTGACAGTGCAGGGAACACCATGGGGTTGGCGGGGAGGGGGGAGGGGGGGTGCAGTGTGAATTCGGGGTCAGTTGAAGAAGGTCTGTTGAAAAGAAAAAAAAAAGACTTTGTCATTCTCACCCGAGCGAATGCTCGTGTCTGGAGCCTGCGGCGAACACACAAACGCACCTGTGCTCGCAGGAAAAGTTTGCCCGCCGAGTTTAGTAAACGGCGACCATTGTTCCGTCGCCCGGGGTGAGCCGGTGCATGTGAAGAGTCACCCGGGCGGGTCACACGTAAGCCCGGAGCTTACAGTAATGGAGCGACGGAGGAGCAGAACGACAACAAAGAAGCATGAATCCATTGTTTGATTTTTAGCTTGACCTCCCACGGAGACGCCGTCGTCGTCTGAGTGATGGGGAGAGGAAATAAAAGGTTGAGGGCTGCTTGTTCATCACACCGGCGAACAGAGGCCGAGACAAAAGAAGGTGATTTAGGGCCTCGTAGGAGACGTCGCTTCAGGAGAGAACGAGAGATGTTGTGAGATACATGTTGTGTGAGTTAGCACCAGTTAGCACCAGTTAGCACCTGTTAGCACCAGGCGAAGGTTGTTGGTGCGATTGCTTTCCAATGACCCGATATATACAAAACATATTTATAGAGAAACTTTATTTAACACTCAGTAGGTTCGCCCCATGAAGTTTGAAGTTTTTCAACCAGCGCAGACCACTTTGCATTTCTCAGCAGATTTGGAATACAATTTAATTGATCCTTGGTTATTTATTATTATTGTTTGTCGTCGTTTGCCCCTTTTTGTCTTTACTCTTTGAAAATGTTTGGGGAATAAAAGACCATTTTATATTATAAATGGCTAATATATATATATATATATAGTAGCTGAAGTACTTGGTGTTGAGCGGGATATTTTTAAATTTAGTTGAACATATTTAATACAGTATTTATATGTATCAGAAGTGTCCCATTTCAGTGCCATTTCTCAGCCATTGGCGACGGATTCCCTAGAATGACGAGGAAGCTAAGAGCTAAAAGATAGACAAAAATGTGGGAGGACGTGTTACATTTAAAAAGATGTGCCTTGCTTAATATTTGAGCCACAGAGATCTGACATAATTTAAAAACATTCCTTGGAATGAAATGAAGAAAATCCTAATAATAAAGGAGGACTTAGTGCACAACAGGTTTAGTTCACTAATGACTCTCGTATAGTCACAGAATACAAAAACAATACAAGTTTTTTTATATAGCTTAACAACTGTGTCTTAAAATACAGTTGTTTTTTTTCACGTGCAATTGTGTTTATTTAAAGAACAAGGCAACACAAGATGTAAAACTACTTCTACTCTCCGCCTCACGTCACCTCAGGTCAAATACCTCTTTGGTTTTGTGACTAAGCTCTCGTCCTTGTGTGGCCCGGGTGTTGCCTTCTCATTGAAACAACTTGGATCTGCCTGTAATCAGGCCTGAGGGGAGTTCGTTGCAAGAGACAATAGAAGTCTCTCTGACGTGGTTGTTGTTGTGTCGCGTCATCCACTCACCTGACACTGAGGCCTCAAAGTGGGGCAGGACTTCATGAAGTCATTGAAGCTGCCATGTAAGTTAGTAAGTAAGTAAGTAATATTTGTAGAGCGCCTTTCTAGACCAGGGTCACAAAGAACTTAAACAATCGAAACAATACTCAATAAAATAAATACTTTAAAAGATCAAGACACATAAGACAAACACAGGAGTCTCAGAGAATCAAGTAAAAGCACAAATAAAAGTGTCTTAAGATGTTTCTTGAAGGAGTCAGTAGATCATCAAACACAGAGATCATTCCAAAGCTTAGGAGCAACAGTCTGGAAGGATTTCTCTCCTCTGGTCCTGAAGCGTGTGCGAGGAACTATAAGTAGATTCTGATCCACAGACCTCAGAGCCCGAGCTGGGGTGTAAGTCTGGATCAGATCAGTGATGAAAGGTCTGACCATGAATAGATCTGAAAGTAAGAACCAGAATTTTAAAAGTGATCCTGTCAGCCAGTGAAGAGTTTTAAGGATCGGGGAAATGTGAGTTCTTCTACTAGAGCGGCTCAGAATTCTCGCTGCAGAGTTCCTGTCAAGGCTGTTAATGCTCCAGAGAAAAACACAAACAATCTGAGGAAACTATCCCGGGGTCAACACACTAATGAAGTAAATAATACTTTCATAAACAAGTTTTAAACACAGTTACGAGGATCACAGGATGGAATTCAACGCTGTAGTTTTGAATCACACTTTGAGTGGAAAACTAGACCCTGAAGAAGATTCAATTCATCAGGTCTGAATGTGAACAGATACAGAAGTTTCAGACTCACGACTCACTGGTTACAGCTGAGAAAACCAAGTTATTGTTTCAATTCATTGTTGATTTTGTCCTTGTTGCCTAAAATACACAGATAATTCAGATTATTCAAAAAAAAGAAGCCAAAAAGAGCCAAAAGCAAGTCAATTAAAATATATCATTCATATAATTCACAAAATCTACTACTCTTCATATTTGAGCTCAGCTATTAGCTACATTAGCACAACATTTATTGTAGCTTTATAGTTTGATGAAACTTTTCTTGCTTTAGGAACTTATTATTGTTTTGTATTGTTTTGCTACTTATGGATGAAAATGAATCAACTTTATTAGCACAGGATTAGCAATCTAGATAAATTAGCTATGTAGCCTGTTATAAGTCCAAAGGAACTATTTTACTTCCTTAGCTTTGTTAGCATTGAGGCTAGGTGGCGAGTCAAATTTATGGTACTAAATTTCTCTTTCCATATATAAGATGTACATCAGATATGTCCGATCCCTGGGATTTCGAAAACAAAAGCGTTGAATTCGGTGTTGAATTCGGTGTTGAATTCGGTGTTGAATTCGGTGTTGAATTCGGTGTTGAATTCGGTGTTGAATTCGGTGTTGAATTCTGGAAAAATACATCAACAAAACAAGATGAGTAAAAATAATTTAGATCCTTCTTGACTGACAGGGTCTGTTTTTGAAATAATTATAACAATTAAAAAGATTTACAGGCTCTTATCATACCCAGCATTCCCGGGGATTTTTATAAGATACAAAAGTGGAAAGATATTCAAAAGGAAAGATGCAAAGGCTTGGACTTATTATACCTAGTATGCTAGTCTCGTCTCTCTGCCGAATGTGACAGATAAAAAAAAAGGATGCAGAAGTAACTAAGAGCTACAAGAGGAAGCGCGACTTGTAAAAGAAACTTGATTCATATTTGAGCTACAAACCTTTTATTGATTTGGGATGAAGAAAACGACACTATGCTAATACCAAGGGAGAAGTGAGCGCGCAACGGTTTTTGGCCTTTTTGGCCATAGTTGGCGAATAAGGCCAAATAGGAAAAAAATCATCTTATTTTGGGCCCAGGAATGGCGCTGGAGCAGCGATAGAGAGAACCTTTATTGACAAAGATTTCAATGACGCTTGGACGGCGTCTGGTACCCGTTAGACCAGGAAGTGACGCCTGACGTAACAAGTGGATAATGTCGAACTAAATAATATAATATAGACGTTGATCATTCTCTGAAATGTCTATTCAGAATCAACAAAGCAATATGGAGTCAGGTGCTGTGTCTCAAATCGCATACTTCTCTTAGTATACTAGATGTTAGTATGCATCAGGATAGTGTACGTACTAACTAGTAACTAATACTCCACAGAAAGTATGTCTCAAATTAAACACTGCTGCTACGCACTAACAGGAAATGACGCGACAGCTTCTTCTTCTACTACTATTTAACGATGGTTTCAACCAGCTGTTGGAACGCTATCGACCACCGCATGGCAGCACGTTTGGAAGAAGAAATAAAGAAAAAATATAAGAAACAAAATATTCGTGAGATATTTACGCCGGTATCAGCACCGAAGACGTGTCATCCTCCTACTGCTGCTGAAAATGCACCTGTAAGTATATAAATATATGTATATATATATATGACGTAACATCCGTTAACTACGTCACTAAGATGGCAGCTGTTAAGGGTAGATAGTGTCCATCGAAAGTTTTGTGGGCGTTTAGTACGGCAATTTAGTGTGCATGGCGCACTAAATTGCCGTACTAAGAATTGAGACGCACTTACACAGTTAAAATACTAACTTTGAGTACGCAAGTGTGAGACTTGAGACACAGCATGGGTTTGATTGAATCAACATTGAAGCCTGTCGAGGAATCATCTCTGGATCAACCATCACTGGACCTGCAGACGACATGTTTGTTTCCACAGGTCCATTGTCAGCCACTTCCTCCACAGGGACCGGGGTGGAGCAGGGGTGGAGCCGTGGTGGCGGGACGTGGAGAGAGATTCCCCTCAGTGTGTGTCAGACTTTTAAGTTTCTCTCCCTGTGAACTTCACATCAAACGATCATGGGCTCCGGCGAGGCTTTGAAGTGGCAGCAGAGGCGTATCAGCGCCGAACACCGACTCTTGCCTCGACATGCTCGGGCTGCAGACGGACACAGCTTAGGGTTGACAACGGCGCAGGATCAGGGCTCGTCTCCAGCAGTTTCTCGCTCATGATTCACTCACATGTGAGCCTTTAAAAACACAAGCATGGGCGTCTCTGCCGACGTATCCTCACACCATCTTAGGAAATCACTCAAATAAACGAGCACACATCGAACCAAGACCAACAAGGAAGTTGATTTTAATGTTCATCACCGGCAGATTTGACTTCATGTACCTAAAGATCTATTCAGGTCCGATCAGAAAGTAGGTCACGTCCCTGTTGCTGAATAATAGTCACAATAATAATTTATTTGTACAGTACTAACAGGCTTAAGCAGCTTCAAGAATGTGGCGACTTCCTACAAGCAAACGCAACACGACGTCTGCACTCGTGCCTGACTCGCCTGAGCTTCCTGTTGGGAAATATTGAGTTTATCATATATATTATGTTATCTTAATGACCTTAATCAACGTTAGATGACTCTCACATTAAAAGAATCTGTGTGGATATACTTATATAAGTACAATCTTCTACTGACAAGGAGAAGTATTACTTACTTACTTACGATTCTGGAATAAATGGATGAGATTTGCAAAAACAAACAAGGGATTAAAGAAATGAATGTTGTGTTGCAATGAAGAAAAGAGAAAGAGTCGTCTAATGCAGATTTATTCATTTTTATTTTATTATTTTGTCTTTATTTTGTTATTAATGTTGTTTGTCTGAAGTATTTTTGTGTGGGGAAATAAATATACAAGTGCCATTGAAAAAGCTTCATCACTGCTACAAATGGCGTCAGTGGTAGGTCAGAGGTTTGTGTCAAATTTTAGGAATCTTTTAGAGCTTTGAGTAGATAGCAGTGTAAAATAAAATGAAAAATATCATCAGATGATATCATCATATCATATTATTTTATGGTATGTTGTGTCATATTTTATTATATATTTTTGTCAGTCACAGACTTCATATTAATGGAAAGCATAGAATGCAAGATGCTATAGATGTATAGACGTTAAACAATTTAAACACTAAACTAACATGTGTGTGTGTTGTTGTGATGTGTGACTCTATTGTATCATCAGTGTGTGTTGTTGTGATGTGTGACTCTATTGTATCATCAGTGTGTGTTTGTACAAAACTCTTTTTTCATTGAAATACTGACATTAGAAAATGATCTCCGCCCACTGAAAACACTTTGTTGTTCTGGAGATGAAATCTTGTTGACAATAACTACACCCACTCTGCTGTGATTGGTCAAGCACGGAGGTTTCGTTGTATAAACAAAGCGGGGCGTGATTACAGCCGGAGGAGGAGTGAAGCCATTATTGCGTCATAATGGACTCTCGTAACCTCTCGTTCGCTCGGATTTCAGAGCAACTTTATGAAGTAATAAGTGTAAAACATGGTCATGAAGAGGGAGTTACTGTGTCTTGGAGAGGAAGACGTTTTAAACATGTGCATGAGTCAGGAGTTTTTCACATATAAGTTAAAAATAAAAAACCTCAATTTGCTTCCCATATACGACGTTTAGAAAATGATTGAGATTGAAAACAAAAATGCAGTTTAGCCTTTTTATCCGTTTTAAATTATCTAAATGAATGATCATTTAAAAATAAATGTCTAATACCAGTGATAATAAATCACTGTAAGACGTTGTTATTTTAGGTCACTGTTATGACATAACGCTGAAGGGCGGGCGCTAGGACCGGGCGGAGCCGCTCGGGAGGGGGCGGGCTCTGGTCCTCTGCTGCTCCACCATCGGCTGACATTGGTCACATCTTCTCGCATCACACGCTCGCGGCCAGAAAAAAAAAAAGCCACCAGGAGCTCGTTGACAAGAGCAGGAACTGGTCTCGGTCTCCTCTGGTTCCCAGCAGCACAACAAAGTCCAGCAAAAAGATGTCCAAAAGTGAGCAGCAGACGCGCGCGAAGACGGAGGAGTTCTTCTTCGACTCGGACGCGTCTCTCCTGGACCCGAACGACTTGGACATGTCGACCTGTTCCCTCGATGACGTCTTCGGCTCCGACGACAACTCGCACATCAAGTCTCTCAACACTTTTCTGACGAACGTTCAAGTTCTGCTGGAGGCTGCCAGGTTCCTGGAGGTCGCCGACAGGAAGGGCGGAAGTGAGTTGTTTCTCTGCTGCGTTTCACGTCTTTTTTTTAGCTTTTTTTATTTACTTTTGTTTTGCTTTTATATCAACGATCTGAGGGAACAAAAAAAAGCGACGAGTTCGCTCAACTTAGCAGCAACATGAGCGCATCTTTTTTTCCTCCCGGAGTCTGGCAACCCGACGGTCGCTGCCGGATCGGGTTCATCTGCAGTATTTGCAACTTGGGGCGTTCGTGCTGGGTTGCTGGTTCCACTCCCGGCTGATCGATGCGAGCACATTGCGGTGTCCTCCAACTCAGTTTTGTGATGATGTCATTGTTAGCCAGTGAGCAGAAAACTGTCTCCAGATCTGCTGCCTTCCCCGCAAAAATGTTGTCGTTTGTCGCAACAACTACATTTACATCAGCTTTAAAGATCATTAAACCCTTTTATTTGTATTATTGTGTCGACCAGTGATGATGTCATTGCACACAATCATCGTTTATCGTCGCATATCTTCGTGCAAAGTGTTCGTGTCGCGTCGAGAATCCCTCTCGTGTTGCCCTAAAAAAGGCATTTAAGCATCAGTTCAGTTTCCTCACAATGTTTGCTTCCTGCTGCTCCTGTGGGCGTGTCTCGCTGCCATCCACATGGCGCAGTCGCCCGATCCGATTGGTCGGATTTGGGCTCAACCCACGGTGTCTGTCAAAGCGGTACACCAATGAGGTGTCGGCTCGTGTGTGACGTCACATGTTGCTGGGTCTAGCTTCGGACGTGGATTCCGCCCCGCGGCACCGGTGGATTGTGGGAGTTGTAGGTTTTGACTCGTAAATCAGTTGAGAGGAATAACGACAGAAAACATGGTTTAAGATATATAAACTTTAAAATATGTTTGTTCATGGTCAAGTTATAACATTTAAATATTAGACATTTAAATAAAAATAAATTATCTTCATGTATTCACTCCCAATAAAAAAACGGAATTTCCATTAATTATTATATATATATTCTAATTTTGTAATAGTTTAAATAAACAAAACAATATATTGAATATATTTAAGGTAATAAAATGCTTCATTTTTTTATATACTTATATTATTTAGTCTTTTTTTTTAAGGTTCATTATTATTTAGTTGATATTTACGTGTATTATGTGTACTTACTTACTTATTATACACTTTTAGCTTTCAAGAAAGAACCAACTTAAAATTAAATCAAATTCGTTTTGTTGATAAAGTGTGTTGTGCTACTGTTGTCGTTATTATATATCTTTAATGTTTTTTATTTAGTATTGTGTTTATTTTATTTTACAATTGTAAACACATATTTATTATATTATCATATTTTTGGTTATTTAGTTTTAATCATTATTTTATTATTGTTTTTAAATTATTTTTAACATATGTCTCTGTAAATCTATGAATATGTTATGCTGTGACTACTCAAATGTCATATTTACTCAAAATCTGAGAAGATCAAACGTATATCAATCAATCAATCAATAGTAGTTTCACCAGTTGATTGACATCTACAAAATATAAATAATTTTACCGGAGGTATAACATCCAAAATGCAGTTACGACAAATATATATATATATATATTTCTCATCTTTTTCTAGTCACGGGATCAATGACTATGTTTCCCAGAATGCTTTGCGCCTGGGCCGGGCTCTCCCTCGCTAAGCCCCGCCCCTCAGCTGTGCTGCTAGGTAAACAAACAGCAGCGTAGAGGAGAGAGCGTCGAGGGCAGTCGATGGCCCGGCTTTTATATTATTTATATTCTTTTGTAACGCTTTGACATACATTTTTGCGTGAAACTCTAGTTACGTTTATTGTCATATTTCCCGCATTTTATTCCTCGACCATTCGCGGCAGCTGTCAATCACCGAGAGCTAGCTAAAACACGGATTTATTTTTTATTATTATTTTTTTAAAACGACGTCTGTTGATGTTTTTTTTTTCCCTTCAAATATATGTTCGTTTGCTCGCTTTGACAAACAACTGATGCTCGGATTACATCGCTGGTCGAAGCGACTGCTGTTAGCTGCTGATAGTTAAGCTAACGTTGACACCATGACTGCGGTTCAAGTCAACATCCAGCTGATCCTCGAAGCTGCGGAGTATCTCGAGAGGAGAGACCGAGGTGATGTGATGTCGAATATATTCATCGTTTCATCTTCGTCAAAATGTCTTTTTTTGTGTGTCGAGTATTGGTTTGGGAAAACGTCAAAAAACGATGACGACATCGCTTCAAATGATTACGTGTTGAAAAATCCTTGACGACATTTTATTTTTATTTCTCCTCTACAGAGTGTGAACACGGTTACGCTTCAACCTTTCCATCCGAGCAACACACAAGCTACCATCGGCAGAAGAAATTCCGGAATAAGAAATTCACCAATAACCACAATAGGTAAGAATGAATTTCCTTTTTCTGCTCATATATTCCATGTTGTTTTATGAACAACGATTCTGAAGCACTTCCTGTGAGACTGTAGGAATCGTTCATGTGAAAGAAACGTGTTTGACGGAGGTCCTCTGAGATCATGGGAGGATCCCACTGTTGAGTGAGTTTCCATCAGCCTCTTGTCAAAGTGCACCGCAGTGGACGAGGTCGGGGATCGAGGTCAAAGAGGAGTTTCCCTTAAATTTACCGGAAAACTCGTGTCATTATGAAACAAAAACACTTTTATATCAAAGCCATAACATGTCTTTTATGGACAGATAGTCATGTGTAAAGTTCAAACGGAGAAGGACACTGTCACACGGCGACTGTAAGATGAATTTATTATTTATGGTACTGAACATACAGATACATGACATTTTGTATTCCCTGGGTTATCTAGAGCTTGTCCTCATAAGCCGGGTTTCCATGACGGCCATAAATCCGTCCTTCGAACTATTCTTTTCTCAACATGAACGTAAAAGCAGGGCACGACCAGCTTGTTAGTCATCGTGTGGCGCCGCTGCTTTCTGCATGGCAACAGCGAGGGCCAGTTCAAACCAAGCCTGGCATGACATGAGTAGGAGTTCCCATTTAAAAATTCTACCGTGCGGCCAATTATACCGGAGGAACCATCGCCAGTCACAATTTCATATCAACCTAAATCCAGCATTTTCAGGTTGAAGCCTTTTCCTGGAGCTCCACAGAAACATGTTTCTAAACTAATGAGTTAACATCATCCATGTTTCACCTTCTACCTTCACATCCTCCACTTCCTTCCCTTCTTCCTGTCTGGCACCATCGTCTCACCATCTCTTTATTTAACGTCATCATGTCAAAAAAATTCTAAATAATATGCATAGTTCATGTATTTTTGATGTTTTTTATCCAGTTTGTGTGTTGGTGTCGTTGCATTCCAGCTGTCTGCGCCTCAGCGAGTGGAAGCTTTAAGTGATGAGCTTATCTGTCCTCACTAGCCTGCTCTTTAGCTCAGGGTTGCTTTATCTCAGTGACCCACTCTGTGTGTGCGTTCAGCAACATACACACATGCAAATACGCCGAAGAAAGCATCGTCGTGTGTGTGTGTGTGTGTGTGTGTGTGTGTGTGTGTGTGTGGCCCTGAGCCAGATTAGAATCTGGCATGCATTGTTGTTGCGCTGCAGACACGTGCATATATCTGATTTTAGATGAGAGAAATAGATGAAACGCTTTCAGAGAGTCTTCTATTCTCGATGAAAAAAACGCTCACAAACAATTCAGGTTCCGGGAGAGGATCCGTTCATTCAGATCACAGCTTGTGTTCCCCACAACAACAACTCTTTTTTTAAATGTATATTATGCTCATGCATAGATACATTTTTACATTTA
This sequence comes from Callionymus lyra, assembly GCF_982586985.1. NCBI lineage: Eukaryota > Metazoa > Chordata > Actinopteri > Syngnathiformes > Callionymidae > Callionymus > Callionymus lyra. The sequence goes on along the minus strand of NC_141818.1, from coordinate 42,490,753 downwards.
AGAAACACAATCCATTAGGTTTGTGTGTATTGGCAGGAATTCAAGTTTTTTATTTTATTTTATTCTATTTTTTATACATGGCAGTAAAAGTCAACTTCTATAGGTAGAAAGGACATCAAAAAAATGGTCAATAAGACATAAAATAAACAATCTACAAGACTTATATTAAACAAAATAAAGGCACTTGATTCAGAAGTAGTGCAGTTTAGTGCAAAAAATAAGAATCCGGCGATAATATACGTATCACGATACAGGGGCAATGATACGATATATTGTGATACCGTAGGAATAAGAATATATTCCTTTGTGAGAATGGAATTGCAAGTGTCAGCAAAAAGAGGGATCTATATTTGTATTTACCAGAAAATGAATACAATCGAGGGAATATTTGAGGCTAACTGTCCATTTAAAAATCGGTACAATGTTGTTAAAAATTGCAATATTAAAGTGTATCAATATTTTATTACATCTTTAATCCACTAACATATAGTTAATTATTACAATTAAACAAACCAAATATTCAATTGTCAGTGAAACATAGTAAGTTAACCCTTGCTTCCGTGAGTGTGTTACCATCTACTAATATTACTTACATATTTGATGATTTCACTGACGTTTGTTTATAGCAGCCTCTCGACCTGGACTTAGTCCTTGTCATGTTCAATCAAGTCTCGAGCTACACTCCAGTTAACGGCCACTCTTGCATACTTAACCAGGCTGATTCATCCTAATGGAGACATATGGTGTTTTTATTGACATCAATTATTAACCTGAAATAAATTATTTCCCTCTCAAGCGTCGGACCGACTCGACGACACCCAGAGCAGCTACTCTGCGGCTTCTGTCTTAAACACCAGTCGCGGGTGATCTCTCGACGGAGCTGTGCTTACTTTAAGAATTTAAAATACAAGATACATTCAGTCGCCGTTTTTACATGAGGTGGGATCTTCTGCACTGTGGGTTATGAATTTTTGAATGGGTTTCCTATGGAAGAACATCGGTGCCATCAATTTACCGAGGGGTTGACTTTAACATTTTAAATCTAAAAAAAAATTCTATTCAATAATTGAATTAAATCATTTGTATATTAGAAAGTTGAATTAAGTTTGTTTTAGAATAATAATTGAATTAAAGGTGAGTGCATTGTTTACACATAGAGAATGATATTATAATTCCAATATTGAAAAAACAAATGTTCATTTAATCATTTTTAATTGATACCTAAAATGTTGGTATAATGGGGCCACCAGACGAAACCAAAACGGTACCAAGTTTCTTGATCCATGGATTCACAGGCAGGTCTGGGAATCGATCTTCAGGTCTTTTGTGGCACCGAAACATACTTTTGGTATCAATCCGTGATCAAAACCTGATGAACATCAGATTTGCACTGTAAGAAAACTTGAGATTTGTACTACATGTCTCTTCATCTCCTTTTTTGTTAGAATAGATCTCTGGTATTGAAATAAAGGTATCAGTTTAAGTGTCGATACCAAACATTTTTCGACCGTATCAGCCCTTAATCGTGGGCTTTAAATGATTATATGATGTATTTTTAATGATGATTTCTCTTTTCTTGCAGGTCTACACATAATGAGTTGGAGAAGAATAGGTGAGTGGCCGTTTTCTTTGTATAAGAACGTTGTTGCTTTTAAATAATGACATCAGGAGCCATATGACACAGTCACACTGATGTAGTCAAAACTTTTTTCTCTTTTGCAATTTTTTTTGTTTCGACGAAAAGCACACGACGACTTGTATTGGGTTTCATGACACGTCGACCTGCTCCTCACTCTCCTCACTGACTAGTAGAAACGACGGCAACAGTGGAGGATGAATCGTCCAGTGAGATAAAAATAGAGCTGATGCATCACTCCTCCAGCTGGTCAGCTCACTGTCCAGATTCCGGCTCCCATTTGCATTAACCTCGAGTTTGTTTTCATACAAACAAAAATCCGCTGCAGTTTATCACGGACCTCTGTGTGTTTGGTTTCATGTCAGAGTTCTGATTGTAATGAGACTAATGTGGCACAACCGTCCTGTTAAAGTCTAAATAAAATGGATTTGTGATAGAGTATCAGGGCGAGAGTATCCAAGTCCCTCCTCGTACTCCTGCCTCGGTCTAGAGTCCACCTCGAGAGGCTGCAGCAGAGAAGCTTTTTATGAGAACACACTGTCCTTTTGCTGCGCCGCTGTGATCATTTCACAAACAAGCCGTTCCTCATTTCTCGCTTCATTCTTCTTGTTTTCATATTAGCCCGGCGTTGGTTCTTTAATGGCTTTAGAGCAAAGAGTCATTTAAATGCCCATTAGCCAAACAAGGGGCTTACATTGAAATGTAATCCCATTTATTTAGACGTAAACGCGCTCAGATTCCTTGATAATCCAAATGTTTGCCAGTTAATCTAATTCTTTCAGTTGAAATTACAGAGCCGCGGTCGTGACAGACTCATGATGTGGTTCAGCAAAAGTTTTTTTTTTTCCCCCCCCGACTGTGGATGTTGATAAAAAACTTGTGATGTTTAACATGACCTGCAGCTTTCATGTGACGCTGCTCAGAAGCTTAAACACATGGCTTGTCCTGCCAACCATGCCAGTGAGCTGATGGAGCTGAAGAACCGTTTAAAATACATTGTTGCTGCTCAAACATTGCTGTTTCTTTTACACTGTTTTCTTTATAATACTCGCACAACTACATCAGGGTTTTAACAGAAGATACTCTGTGGTGAAAGCTCTTTTTAAAGGTGGATTAAAGTTTGGTACAGGTTTGACGTCATTGTTGCTGGACTGGTCAAGGTTGTCAATCAAATATCAAAAAATAATTGATACTAAAATGTAGTATCCGGACATGATACTCATTTACAAGAGTATCGATACCACAGCCACCCTTTTATTGTTATGAAGGAAAAGCATAGCCAAGAAAGGAAAACTTGGATAACAAGTTGATTAAGGTTTTATAATTTATAATTATATTTTATAATGAGTTGTTCTTCATTGTTACATGTTGTTACAGAGTTTGCTGCCAGTCTTTCTTTATCATTGTAGTCATGAAAATGGTATTGAGTTAAACATTTTTTTTGGTATTGAGATGAAAGTTTTTATTATCATGGCAACACTAAGACTGAGAACATTTGGTACCGGTGTTACCAACACCGCACTAGTTATTTCAAATGGTTGGATGGCCATCAATATTATTTATTGTTGAGATTTCTTCTTTCGATCAATACCACATTAGAAATAGGAAATATATGATTGATCGCCTGCAAAGTTATATTTTGATTTAAGGAGATAAATACACTCTCTTGGCTTCACATTCACATCTTAAAGGCCATGATGATCTTGAAGTGTCTTAACCTTGACCTGAAATGCCTTCTTATAATTGATGTATACAAATCAACTACATTCACAGTTTCTTGAGCTCATAACAAAGCCTTAAAGTTTGATCTATCCAAATATAATACCAGACAAAACAATCTTTATATTAAGTTTTAATTGACAATATAATCAGAATTTATCTTATTCTATTGAATGAAAAGGACACCTAAATGGAACACACGTATTCTTGCTATTTGAATTACATGCCTCCATGTTTTCTGCCTGTAAGAGCATCTCATTCCCAGGCTTGGCTGAAGGGCCTGAAACTGGGTCCGTTTGTTCTGACCAACGTGACGACTTGTAAGCCTTCCTTGGCTCAGAAAAGCAGCTTAAGGGACTTGATCTTTGGTCCAGTGAGCTCAGCTGGCGCGAGCACACGTGCTAACCCACTGCGCCGCCGCCGCCACCACCGGCTGCTAGTCTTTAATAGCTCAGCTGGCCTGGACTTACCAACGATGTTGTCACAGGACATCGAAAGTAATTGACTGACTTCGGGTTATAATCTGGCGGATAGATCCACACACACACACACCTGACTAAGGGATCTCTTCAGTGTCACGCGAGCCCGATTCAAACACGGTTACGGACCAGCGTTGTGTTCCAGCTGAAACCGTTTCGTGGAAAGACGGAAAAAAAGCGCGTCGTCCTCCGAGGTGTGTAAGTGAATTAACCTCCATTGATTAGTCCACTGACTTGATTGGCGGGTTTGACAATCTCATTGCCTCAGTCATGACGGGACGGAAAAATCCATCGGCCTAAAGAGAAGAGTGGAAGGTGGAAGTCGAGGCTGGACGTTCCATTGGGTAGACCGAAGATGCATAACTTTAAATCTCTTTTATTCTTATCCTGATTTAAAGGAGCTGGGGCTAAATTGTAACATCCTTTTAACAACAACGTTAGATTTTCCTGGTGAATATTTTAGGCACAAATGGATCGAGAGACTCTTACACAGACAAGAAATACCCAACAATATTTGTCATCACTTTATTTATTTTCTGTGACATCCAAAGTCACAACATTCAACCCAAAAATACTTATCCTGCAGTTGCTGCTACTGATGGAGAGTTTGACCGTGAGGATTGCCGAACGATGTTGGAACAAAGTCGTTTGGATTTTTTGTTTTTACAAATGATCGGCCTGAAATAAAGGATGACCACGACTATGGAAAGACGGTGTAATATTTGTCCGGCAAGCTCAAATGTACTTCACAAACATTTTCTCGTCGCGCAGCACATTATCGTGTAAACAACAACTTCAAAGGCGTCCAAAAGATAGTGCGTAACCATCTTTTGTGATGATGAAAACTGCTGATTATGCTGGAAGAGTTCAGTGTAGTCCTTGTTTTTGTACAATGTTATGTTTCATTTTGGCTACTTAAGGTTTATGGGACAAGGTTGCAGTAACATCCTGTTCCAGGATGGAATGTACGCCTCACTCTTTAGTGCACTCCGTCCACCTCATGTCGCTCCCGATGAAGCATCCCAGCCTTGAACCCACGGGGTCAGTTGAACCCACGTCCATGTTGATCCACGTTGATGCCTTATCTTCTATCAGGAGCTGCGAAGGAGACACGGCGACGGGAAGGAAGGAAGTGGAGTTGTGAAAGATGCAAGACTCAATTAGGCTAAATCCGACCATGGCTTCTATTTTTAGTCGTACAGCTGGAGGGACGAGGGAAACACTGCTGTGTTCTGACCAGTCATAGGTTAGCTCTCCTCCAATCACAGCCCAGAGATGAACAAGCAGTGAGAGGCTCTCGTCATTGTTATTCCTCATCACAACGAAACATGATCGGCAATTTACGTCGATGACTCCTGGGTCACGATTCAGAATCTCTTACATTTTGTTACCGTTTTTGTCGGCCTGTGTGTCGTATATATCCGGACACATGCGTGCACAGTGTGACATTTGGATTACACGCTAAGCCCTCGTTCTCTAGAGCAAATATTAAAACCGGTCGACAGCTTTTAAGAGAAGGCGGAAGCGGCAACACACACTCGACGGAAGCCACATCTGTCGGGCTCTTTTTGGCCGGTCGGGTTTTAATCTGATGTGGTGGTTCTCTGAGGGACAAGAGTCTGTCGGTATCAAGTGCGGGAATCACAGGCTCTGAATTTGAGCCTCATTTGAGTATGTGTTATTGCACACATGTGAACATGCTGAATCTAGAAGTCAGTGTGCACGTGTGAACTCATCCATGTGTCAGTGATGGTCGCTGCCTTTAGCTACAGATAACCTTGCATTTGTAGACGAGTCTCTCTTTTTCTTTTTTCTTTTTTTTTCTTTTCGTCAGATCCCCACGTCTGTACAGCCTCGTCCTTCACCAACGCCTTGCACTTTACCTCTATAAGTAGCTTTAGCACATTAGCATGACAACAACCTGAGTCTGTCTGGTACATGTTTTATGATGTTTTTGTTCATTGGCAATTCAGGATTTTTCTTTCGACATCTTTAAGTCTTTCGTGAGTCATTTTTATTAAGTATTTCTGCAAAAACGCATCACTCGTTTTCTGTGTTCCTCCAGTTCCCCCCCGAGCAAAATATCACACCATGTAGACCCGCTGCTGTGAGAAGTCAGGGGCGCAAACCTGGTGGGTTTGTGTTGGGTTACGGCACAATCAATAGCTTTATTTAAGAATATGAAAAGATACATTTGTGCAAGCGGTGCATCCTCCTGAAGTTTAATTTGTGCATGGCGTGCACAATCGCTGTCCCAGGAGCTTTATGTCGTGGCCAGATGCAACTTCTTTTCCATGCGTTTGCAAAAGTTACCCTTTTCCCGTCTCTATTAAATCCACATTATTATTGTTATCAGACTACTGGAGCGTTTTGAGAGCTTCATCTCCTCTCTGGCCTCAAAGCATCATGGGAATCTTCAGGGAAATGTTTTAGTTACTGATAGAACTGTAGAATACATCTTCATAGTCCGAGATGAAAATGATGCCAGTTTTAGTTTCTTCACATGTAGAGGTTTGAGGAAAGTTGCTCAAAAGACTGGAGGTCCTTTCACGATGGCTCTGCTTCGTGGCCACAGATCGTTTCTAGGCAGATTCCACTGACGGATCACCCCCTCTTCTCCTCCCCCACAATACATCTCACCCTCTCAGTCAGACTCTGTGCGTCCATCCCATCTGTTCCTATTTCATAAAGGAGATAAGGGAACCGTTGGTTAGAAAGCAAGTTCAGTGGATGTAAAAACAGGAGTCGTTCTAATCTTGTCTGTGCGAGTGTGTGTGGGCGGACAAGATGACGCTCGATACAAACCTCTCTTAACTATTTATCCGTGGCACAGAACCTTCCCTCCATTGATACTTTAAACATCCAGCCGTGACTGTTCCAGAAGTGACTCCCGTTGACTCTCGACTCTGTTTAAAAAGCCTATTCACGTGTGACCCAGTGTCACCTGAGCCCTGCTGGACACATGATTTAGAGACAGAGAACCCCTAAAAGAACAAGAAGAACCTCGCTCAGCGATTCATAAAACAATAATGCATCGTTTCAGCATGTGGTGGTTCTAGTGTGTAAGAACTGTTGTCGCTTTATACAATGAAAAACTAAATAAAACACACTTGCTTGTCATGTATAGTTGCAATTTTCTGGGTCTTTCAAGTAAAAGTTCTATGTAACATCTGAACTAACTTGTTTCTGAAGTTAAAGAACATTGCTCAAAACATTACTAGAGTTTAAATGCATTATGGGATAGAAAATAATGTATTTGATGATTTTGAGTATTTATTATCTTATCATATTTTATTTTTATCATAGTACATTTAGATTGTTTCGATTCCAATAAAGAATTAAATAATTTGATATTTTATTTACATTTTATTAGCAAACCCTAGGCATTTGTTCTTGGTGTTGCGAATAAACCTCCGCAATCATTATCACGTCCTGCGCAGCCAGTGGAATGATGTAATCCTTCAAGAAGATGACTGGGGATGAGAGGATACAGTCGGCTCCAGCTGCTTTTAAAGCTACCGTTTGGACATAATTTGGCTTTAAGTTCTTTCAATTCAACCAAGAGATGCCATTAAAAATGAACGTCCCCTTAAAATATGAGGTGAATGTATCGTATGGAATCGTAGTGTGAGATGAGTGTATCGCTACAGCCCTAGTCTACACAAAACTTGTGACAGTGCTCACACACAATACACACATAGAAACTTGAAACTCCCTTAATGTGGCGTGTAAAAATCAATGAAGGTGTGTTTGACGCTGTGAAACCCTCTGTTGGTTCTCGGTTCTATATGTGGAACTTCTAACAGGTTTCTTTATTGATTTACTTCTAAAAGGCTGATAAAACCTGTACCCGTTAGTTTGCCTAAATATACTCATAGAACCTGAGTTATATCCAGGTAACTACAAAACACATTTATAGTGAATATATATTCCAGAGGGCCACGTATGTATCGGACATTAATTTCAAGTTTATTTTATACATTTTAATCATTATCATATTTTAAAAAATGAATTCCTTTGAGGGTAATTCTCCTTTTTTGTTTATTTATGTTTCTAAATGTCTTCATTACTTTGGACATTTGGCTTCCCGGGCTTTATCCTCCTCTCTGGAAATATATTGTCCCACCTCTGACTTAAACCTTAAAAGTATGTAATTGTTCGTCAAGTGTGATTAAATGATTGACAACCAAACAATGGACTCATTTATGCCGCCGAGCCTTGTGGGAGTCGAGTGTACGGGCGGCCATGTGGTCTGTGTTCAATCCCTCTCCATGTATTTTGTATGTCACCATCTGCAGCGTGTGTTCCTCGGCCACATGTTCAACACTAGCTGACGGTGACTTGTTCGCACTCGACACCGCGATGTTAAGCAAACGCAGAGAACACTCGTTTTTCTCAATAGAAAACCCGTATTTAAACGATCGACTCCACCACGAGATGATGCCACGATGATTCAATGTAGTTTAACCCATGGTAACCGAGGCACAGTGGTACAAAATACTGCTTTCATGTCTGACCTCGGTGTGAAACATCATTTCTGGCATCTTTGAAGTTCGCTCTCGTACGAAGAGTTCTCGTCGTCCTCCCGGACACATGACGGTGACGATCCACAACTTGGACTGACATCACTGATGTGTCATTAGTGTAATAACTGGGTGAAGGGTCAGGTTCCCTCTCTGTGTTTTAGAAGTAGGTCAGTGTGTATGTGAGGGTGGGTCGGGGAGTTGGGGGGGTTGCTGAAAAGACGGGTATCGACTGGTGCACGGGCTGAAAATCGCTTCCTCTTGAGAGACGGTCCAGTAATTATGTCAGACATGGTGGCCTGAGAAGTTATCTATTATTGATAGATTCACAAGTTTCAAACTAGGCCAGCCTTTTCTCTCGCTCTTCATCGCTCCGGCGTCAGCAAACACTTTATGGACTCGTGCAGAAAATATCGTTGCATCATCATCATCGCTCATACAAAGCATCTCCTGTTCAACTTCATTTTTGTATTAATGACTTTATTGTCCAGCTCTGGGCTCTTAAGATAAGCTGAGTTCTACATCAGTGTTCATCGTCATGTACCTAGTACTAGTATTATAGTCGAGACTGACTCGGCTAAGATCCAAGAGACGTGCTAGTCAAGACTAATGTTGTGTCTCAAATAGCACACTTCTCTAAGTGCAATGCTTTTTTGAACCATATGGCAGACACTTGACAGATTTTAAAGCTGATGTTTGGACATATTTTGGTTTGAAAACAAATGAAAGCAGTTACGACTTCATCAAGAGTCATGTGGTCTGTAAATACTACAACACCAGAGTCAAGTACTGGACAATACTACACATAAATCCAAGTTACTTCAGTATCACAACACCAGAGTCAAGTACTGGACAATACTACACATATATACTTGTTACTACACTATCACAACACCAGAGTCAAGTACTGGACAATACTACACATATATACTTGTTACTACACTATCACAACACCACAGTCAAGTACTAGACAATACTACACATATAAATTCTTGTTCCTACACTATCCCTATATAGACATATATATATATATATATATATATATTTATGTAGTCATACATTATTTGACTATACTGTTCTTACAATGTTTTGAAGAACATCTACCCCCTCTTGCACCTGATGACAGTAGATAATATTAATAATGTAGAGAGCTACTTCCAATAATAACAATGGATAAAACTTACAACACAATAATCTCTGGTCACCGTGGTTTATATGATTTCATTTGTGGTTATTCTCTGGATACAAAGACATACGAGCACAATATGTTAGCCCAGATACAAGCAAAAGTTTGGCCGGATGATTCAAGCATGAGTGGGTTGTGAGGCGCTATAAAAAAAAGATGTATGTTTGATGTGTGTGGGCGAGAAGTGGGCAGATCCGCCATACCATGGAAAAAAAACCACCACCGGCTCTGTTTATATAGTGAAGTCGGATGATCTCGGTTTTTAAAATCATCTTGTTTGTCATCAGTATTGTATTTGAATGGACACAAGTCTGTTTGCACAGAGGAAAACAAATATTGTGAGAGAAAATGCAAAGGCAGGAGGACGAGGATCGGCAGGAGGGTGAGGTTCAGTGACCTGTGGATCGCTGGCGTCTTCATCACAGGTCGAAGCCAAAAGAAAGAGCTGCTGCCTCCGTTCCATCTGTGGCATGAAAACAAGCCTTAAACAAATTCACGATCCAACCGTATTCTTGAGTCGAGTGAGCGTCAGTGTAGCGAACATGCGATGGTAGCACTTTAGATAACCTTTATCTTCAACATGAACGTACAAGGAGTGTTTAAAGCTGACGGTCAGGCTGCCCCAGGATGTTACAAACATGTGATCATGTCATGCTGTTATTGAAGCTGTCGTGTGGCAGCATTGAAGCAAATATCATAAGCTTGTGGAATATGCAGCTAGTTTTTCATGTTTTTGATGCTTATCGTTCTCTATAAGGAATAACAGTTGCAGTATTTAATTTCTAAGATCTTAAAAAGTTACTATATATATACCTGAGTTACCAAGGTTTAACTGCTCTTTAATTACTCTTAGTTTAAATTATTACAGTGCTAAAATATTATAACGGTTCCAAACTAGTTTTGTAGTGTCATTATTACACATACAATGAATGATATTGATGCTTAACTAGTGGAACAACTAGTGAAGACATGTGTCTCATGAGTTTAGGGGTGTCCAAGCTTTTTTTTAGAGGAGGGGCCACATTTGATTTGAGGCCTAAATGGTAATAGTGACTTCTTCGAGTTATCTCATCATGATGTCATCCAGTTCACACAAAAATGTAAAAACGTCTTCATGGATAGACTTGAGAAATGTTTCAGGGATTAGCATGGACAGTTAGCCTTTATAGTTAGCATGTATACTTAGCATGGATAGTTAGCATGGACAGTTGGCATGGACAGTTGGTATGGACAATTAGCATGGACAGTTAGCATGTATAGTTAATATGGACAGTTAGCATGGACAGTTAGCATGGACAGTTGGCATGGACAGTTGGCATGGACAATTAGCATGGACAGTTAGCATGTATAGTTAATATGGGCAGTTAGCATGGACAGTTAGCATGGGCAGTTGGCATGGACAGTTGGCATGGACAGTTAGCATGGACAGTTTGCATGGACAGTTGGCATGGACAATTAGCATGGACAATTAGCATGGACAGTTAGCATGGACAGTTGGCATTGACAGTTGGCATGGACAATTAGCATGGACAGTTAGCATGTATAGTTAATATGGGCAGTTAGCATGGACAGTTAGCATGGGCAGTTGGCATGGACAGTTGGTATGGACAGTTGGTATGGACGGTTGGTATGGATAGTTAGTGTGGACAGTTAGTGTGGACAGTTGGTATGGACAGTTGGTATGGACGGTTGGTATGGATAGTTAGTGTGGACAGTTAGTGTGGACATTTAGCATCTTTACCTTCTGGTGTTTTTCGTTGACTGACATTTAAAAATATTTATTTTTACAATGTTTTAGAGTCTCCGGTTGGATAATATATTTCATAAATGGTACCGAGGGCGGCACTCTGGACATTCCTGCTGTAGTTCTTTATGTAAGTAGTTCTTGTCTCTTGTTCGAGCGTTGAAAGGAAGCAGCCTCAGGTATTTATAGTCACGAGCCTCCTATTGTAAGCTCCGAACGACTTTAGGTCCATGCCATAAACAAACCCTTCCAGGGAGAACAGCCTATGTAAGAGTTTCTGACCCTCGACCTCGTGGTGAGATGGTTCATGTCCGAGCCTGACCTCCTCTCACACCTTGGAGCCTCCTCTGTCGTCGCGTTTAAAGAGCTAAAAATAACACGTGAAGTTTCACTTTCGCTTCCAGCAGCTCAGCGTCACACAAAAGCAAACACTCTCAGTCACGGTGACTCGTGTTCTGGACGATCTCCCTCCCTGCTGGTCCTGGAAGGGATTCTCTGACCTCGCTGGTTATCAAGAGTAGCTGCTCCAGTCGTCTCCTGGTTGAAGATAAAGAGTTTTGAGTCAACATGATGGTCCCGAACATTCAGTTCTCTCCAGCAACCTGTGGTTCGACTCACCATTGAGCAGCTTCTCTAAAGTCCTGGTGAGTTGGACACTCTGGCTGAGGTGCACTTGTGTGTCAGAGGAGTCACTGGAGTCCTTATCGTGGTGTTGGACATCGTAGACAGATAGAAAGACTCGTCGTCTCCGGCTCTTATCAGCTTGCGAGGGAGAGCGGCAGACATGTTGTCGGTGCTAAAAACTGTCTTTTTTAATCAAAGATCAGGCATCAGGAGCTCAATGAAAACATAGCTGTGAACACAAATGTAGAAAAGTATTACTCCCAGAAACTAGAAGTATTGATAAATGCACACAAATGTTTATTTTTTAATTTAATTAGGTTGCATACAAAACATAATCCCCAAGCAAAAGCATTCATACTAGGGCTGCACGATTTTGGAAATAAATACAATATTCCATTTTGGTGTCTTGAATTGCAATATCGATATTATTGCGATATTTCTTTCTTTCACTTTAAAATGTAGCCGCGCGCAGGTGCGAGTACTGTAGTGGAGGTCCGGGGGGTTTAGAGAAGGAAAACGATGCGATATTTCCCTTTCGTATATTTCCACACTTCGGTGTCGACATGAGAAAAATATCACTTATAACGCTCAGTCTTGCGGGACTTGCATCGATTTCCTGTGAAACTGAGCGACATCAGAGAGGAGCCGCCGGCGCGTCGTGATATCACCAAATCAATAATAAATCCACCTCCTTGTACACGCACACGTAACACTTTATAAATGACCTGACGCTAACAACTTAGCTCGTTAGCATACGACGAAGACGGACATGTTTATATTTGTTTGGAAGTTCACAATCTTATAAGAAAACAACTTAGACGAGATGAAAAGTTCTTACAATATGTTGCTTTAACAAAGGAGGTTGAAAGAGACGAGTGACTGGATCACTAGTGTTTGAGTAGATCATAAGTATTACTTCCGTGGATATACTGAGCCGCGCTAAGTCAGCGCGCTGGCAAGACGTGTCGCCATAGCAACCAACCTAGCAAGCTGCGCCGCACAGTTCACAAACAGACGGAGACGTAAACAACAACGAGACATAGAAGTACAAATTTTACAGAACGTGACACTGATTGGTCAAAGTGCAATTTTAAGAATACTTGATTTATACAATAAAAAATGTTAAATTATCGCACGTTTGTTCGATATGCATATCGCACGTGGCAATGTCGCGATATCGACATTTTTTCGATATATCGTGCCGCATTAATTCATACATTGAAATATATTTAGTAATAAAATTAAAAGACATGTTTTATCCTGTAGAATTATTTGTCATTTTTAAACAATAATAGTTTTAAATAATAATAGAATATATTTCCATTCAACCACTACAAGCAAAAGCTCCTTGTTTATTTTGGGGGTTACTCTCTTGAAAACCCCAACAGTAAAGTAGTGACTAAAGATAGATTTGTAGTGAATCAACGAGGCTCTAAATACAGTTTATCATTGACCTGTGATGTTGTGTATTTCTCTAGGAGGAGGAAGCTCCTCTTGAAGCTCCTGCATGTCTTGATGATTATTAAACTACATTCCTCTGTTCAATAATTAAAGGCAACATTAATTATGTCTCGACCTACTTTAGTGAGGAAGGCCTAACCTCAGTCGTGAGTGTGTGTGTGTGTGTGTGTGTGTGCGCGAGGTCTTCAGCCGATACCATCTTGTGTGCGTTGACGCTCACACGAGGCAGACACAACTCAGACGCACAAAGACGACTTCTCTCAGAGACGCCGCGGACGGACGAGCGAACAGATAACCATCGTGTTTGGTCGCCAGAATGTTTGCGTCTCTCAAGCGGCTCCAGATAAAAATCACGGCGACTCCCACTTAAGAGGAGTCGCTTTCATACTGGAGGCTGGAATGAAGACGTTATCTGCATCGTCCATGAGCTGCACCTCCCACACACAGACACACACACACACACACACACACACACACACACACACACACACACACACACACACACACACACACACACACACACACACCCGCACTTGTGCGGCGTCGAAGGTTCTGCTTCCTCAGAGCCTCGGCACTGACCCGTCCTCGGGCTGAACTTGTTAATGGAGGTCTGATTGTGTTACGCCGTCATTATCTCTCTTTACCTCTGGAGCCATTAGCAGATGAACCTCAGGCTCCAGGACTGAGACGTCCATGATGGACTCGCCAGGAAACACCATTACACCTTTTTTTTTTTTTCCCCTCCTGCTCCCCCGAGTGCCCACGAGCAAACGTCCTCTTGACTGCATACACACATGTGGATCATCAACCTGTTTTTAAATTCATGTGTGTGTGTGTGTGTTGTGCAGGCGAGCTCACCTGCGGCTGTGTCTGGAGCGGTTGAAGACCCTGATACCTCTGGGACCCGACTGCAGTCGCCACACCACCCTGGGCCTCCTCAACAAAGCCAAAGCACATATAAAGGTGAGAAAACAAAGAGTCATTACGCGAGAAAACAAATAGTCATTACTATTGTAACAATCGACCTGATCACCGGTCGATCCTCGTTGGTAAACACCCGCATGACTTCTGTCGTGTGTAAAAACTATACATTTCAAACCATAACAAATGTACATTAAAGTTAAATTATTGCTGAACATTCATCAAAAATGTACTTTTTTTTAAACAAATACAGTATTCTTTCAATACCACGTAACACAACAGAGACACAAAACCTTGATGATGGAGGTCAACGTGTGAACATAGAGGATTAAAGAAAAAGAAATAAAGCAACCCTTGACCAAATAAATCCAAATTCCTTTAAGAAACCTGTTGTTGTTCTTCACCTGCAGCTCTTGAACTTCTGTCTGGACACGACTCTGTGTCTCCACCTTATCTCAGCTTTATCGTCTCTGTCTCTGAGTCTCAGTCTCTGAGTCTCAGTCTCTGAGTCTCTGTCTCTGAGTCTCAGTCTCTGAGTCTCTGTCTCTGAGTCTCAGTCTCTGAGTCTCAGTCTCTGAGTCTCAGTCTCTGAGTCTCAGTCTCTGAGTCTCAGTATCTGAGTCTCAGTATCTGAGTCTCTGTCTCTGAGTCTCAGTCTCTGAGTCTCTGTCTCTGAGTCTCAGTCTCTGAGTCTCAGTCTCTGAGTCTCAGTATCTGAGTCTCAGTATCTGAGTCTCAGTCTCTGAGTCTCAGTCTCTGAGTCTCAGTATCTGAGTCTCAGTATCTGAGTCTCAGTATCTGAGTCTCTGTCTCTGAGTCTCAGTCTCTGAGTCTCTGTCTCTGAGTCTCAGTATCTGAGTCTCTGTATCTGAGTCTCAGTCTCTGAGTCTCAGTCTCTGAGTCTCTGTCTCTGAGTCTCTGTCTCTGAGTCTCAGTCTCTGAGTGTCTGTCTCTGAGTCTCTGTCTCTGAGTCTCTGTCTCTGAGTCTCTGTCTCTGAGTCTCTGTCTCTGAGTCTCAGTATCTGAGTCTCTGTCTCTGAGTCCCTGTCTCTGAGTCTCTGTCTCTGAGTCTCTGTCTCTGAGTCTCTGTCTCTGAGTCTCAGTCTCTGAGTCTCAGTCTCTGAGTCTCAGTATCTGAGTCTCTGTCTCTGAGTCTCTGTCTCTGAGTCTCTGTCTCTGAGTCTCAGTCTCTGAGTCTCTGTCTCTGAGTCTCAGTATCTGAGTCTCTGTCTCTGAGTCTCTGTCTCTGAGTCTCTGTCTCTGAGTCTCAGTCTCTGAGTCTCTGTCTCTGAGTCTCAGTCTCTGAGTCTCTGTCTCTTAAATCAAATCAAATAACTAAAAAAAACACTAGAGAAATACCATCAAAACACAAAAATGTGATATTGGAATAATGCAAAAATACAACTTTGAAAAAAACAAAATACAAACATGATCAAATAAAATAAATATATATAATATAGGAAAAAAACAACTTTAAAAAAATTACAAAATACAAACATAATAAAATAGAAAAAATAGAATTAAAAAAACGAAAACTACAGAAATAAAATCTGTCATAATAATTTTCTTTAGTATCTTGTCAGAATACCAAAAGATAATATTGGAAAAATTGAAAAGGATATTTTTGGAAAAATAAAACTGAAAATAATAAAACTAAAATAGAATCCAGAGAAAAAGAAAATCAGGACAAAAGCAGAAATAAAACATTGACAAAATATCTTATCTTAAAAAGATATAAAAAAAGATACAAAAATGATCATGACCACATAAAACAATGCCAAAAACAAAAATACAATTTTTGACCAAATAAACAAAAATAGGATCTTGACAAAACAAAAATATAATCTCACAAATGTACAAATAAAATTCAATATAGCAAAGATACGTTACAAATCCTAGATAAAAAAAAAAGTATTACCAGAAACAAATGTGACACAAAAGAGTGTGTAACGATCGTGGCTCTTCTGCAAGAATATTCTGGGTTTTTCTTCGACACGCTTTTGTTCGTCAAAGCTTCAGCACGTTAACTTCCAGAGTAAGTCATGAGGAAGCCGGTGTTGGATCTCACACAATGAGAGCGAGAAGTGCTTGAATAAACGTGTGATTATCCGAGGATCGGATGATTCCGGCTTGTCTTCGCCGAGCCAGTAATTTAACATGAAGCTTTTTGTCTCGCTGGTCAGAAACTTGAAGAGGCGGACAGGAAGAGTCAGCACCAGCTGGAGTCTCTGGAGCGCGAGCAGAGGCACCTCCAGCGCCAACTGGAGCTGCTGGGCGGCGCCATCCCCAGCTGCCTGGCTGAGGGCGAGAGGATACGCATGGACAGCGTGGGGTCCACTCTCTGCTCCGACCGCTCCGACTCCGACCAAGGTGAGTCCGACAACCATTAACAGTGTTTTTACTAGATCGTGTTTTTTTATTAGACTTGATTATAAAGATGCTCGTCATCATATATATTTATTTTATTTTATTTTGTATTTTTGTATTGTTTTATTTCAATCACATTTTATTAATATGATAGATTTTTATTTTTCATACAAAAAGTGTATAAAATAATTCAATTTATTTTATTTACAAATAACACATTTACAGCAAAAAAATATCGATACACTTAAATATCACAATGTCTTTTATCGTTATTAAGACTGCACTTTATCGTCTTTCTTTTATTTAACAATTTATTGTATTTCATTTTTCATCTACTTTTCATAAGTAATTTGTATTTATTTATTTATTTTTAAATAAAGATTGTGTTATCAAATAGAATCCTTTGATTTTGATTAGATTTTTTGCAATTAACATGCAAATATTCACTGTGTTTGTTAGTTCATATTTGTGAAGTAATTAAACTTCCGATGACGTGATGGCAGTCGTCATTATATCCACTGAAGCTTAAGGAAAAAATTTAAATCCTGCGAGATCCCGTCAATGACTGAGGATGAGAGGATACAGTGACTCCAGCAGCTTTTTAAGCTGATATTTGGACTTGACTCTGGTGTTGTGATAGTGTAGTAACAAGGATATATCTGTAGTATTGTCCAGTACTTGACTCTGGTGTTGTGATAGTGTAGTAACAAGAATATATGTGTAGTATTGTCCAGTACTTGACTCTGGTGTTGTGATAGTGTAGTAACAAGAATATATGTGTAGTATTGTCCAGTACTTGACTCTGGTGTTGTGATAGTGTAGTAACAAGAATATATGTGTAGTATTGTCCAGTACTTGACTCTGGTGTTGTGATAGTGTAGTAACAAGAATATATGTGTAGTATTGTCCAGTACTTGACTCTGGTGTTGTGATAGTGTAGGAACAACAACATATGTGTAGTATTGTCGAGTACTTGACTCTGGTGTTGTGATAGTGTAGTAACAAGAATATATGTGTAGTATTGTCGAGTACTTGACTCTGGTGTTGTGATAGTGTAGTAACAAGAATATATGTGTAGTATTGTCCAGTACTTGACTCTGGTGTTGTGATAGTGTAGGAACAACAACATATGTGTAGTATTGTCGAGTACTTGACTCTGGTGTTGTGATAGTGTAGTAACAAGGATATATGTGTAGTATTGCCCAGTACTTGACTCTAGTGTTGTGATAGTGTAGTAACAAGGATATATGTGTAGTATTGTCAAGTACTTGACTATGGTGTTGTGATAGTGTAGTAACAAGAATATATGTGTAGTATTGCCCAGTACTTGACTCTAGTGTTGTGATAGTGTAGTAACAAGGATATATGTGCAGTATTGTCCAGTACTTGACTCTAGTGTTGTGATAGTGTAGTAACAAGGATATATGTGTAGTATTGTCAAGTACTTGACTATGGTGTTGTGATAGTGTAGTAACAAGAATATATGTGTAGTATTGCCCAGTACTTGACTCTAGTGTTGTGATAGTGTAGTAACAAGGATATATGTGCAGTAATTCCAGTACTTGACTCTGGCGTTGTGATAGTGTAGTAACAAGTATATATGTGTAGTATTGTCGAGTACTTGAGTCTGGTGTTGTGATAGTGTAGTAACAAGGATATATGTGTAGTATTGTCGTGTACTTGACTCTGGTGTTGTGATCGTTTAGTAACAAGAACATATGTGTAGTATTGTCGAGTACTTGAGTGTGGTGTTGTGATAGTTTAGTAACAAGTATATATGTGTAGTATTGTCCAGTACTTGACTCTGGTGTTGTAGAAAAGACCACATGACTCTTGACGAAGGTATTACTGCTTTCGTTTGTTTCTGATAAATAAATATGTCCAAACATCAGCTTTAAAAGCCGCTGGACTCACTGTATCCTCTCGTCCTCAGTCATCGCCAGGATTTCATTGTTTTTAGGTAACAACTGCTGCCATCTAGAGGCAAGAGGTTTAATTTTAACACAAAAAAAAAGCTGTAAATACTGCCAAATGTTAATCGAAAAAATGGATCCAGTGATGCTGAAAACGGTTCTTCTGGTCTCCCGCAGAAGAGATTGAGGTGGACGTGGAAAGCACCGAGTTCTCCCATGGAGAGCTGGACAGTGCGAGCACGGCCAGCACCAGCGACCTGGACGACCACAGCAGCCTGCAGAGCATGGCCAGCGACGAGGGTTACTCCTCCTGCAGCGTCAAACTTGCCTTCTCCTCCTAAAGCCCCGCCCCCTCCACCAGAGCTCCACCCCTCCTCGCCCTCACGGCGGTGCTACACCCCCCGACGCGTGGTCATCACTCCAGACCCTCGACCCCCCCCCCTCGTCCCGAACTTCCATCGCCCCGGGGTGCTTCACCGTGAGGACGAACAGAAGCACATCGGCGCCCCCTCCTGACTCAAAAAGGTGGGACACTCACTTTTGGTGCTATAGTGACAAGAAGATCTGACCCGGGATCAGCACAAGGGGGGGGGGGGGGGGGGCGCAAACATTCCTGCTGACGGTGGCGACGCGTCTTTTCCACGTGGAGCAGCTACGACGAGCACCGACTTCACAGCTTTGAAAAGAAAAAAAAAAACCAGCGAAGTCGACGTGGAGCATCGACGACTTCTCCAGCAGTAACAAGCAATAACTCTTTCTGTCTCAGTGGTTTCTCCCCCGCGTCGACCCCCCCCCCCCCCTCACCCCGTGACCGTCCAGGAAATAGATATTTTGTAAATACAGACGAGGACGCGCGAGAAGGTAGAGCTCTCGACTAGACCTCTTGTTGCTGTTGTGTTTGTGAGAACGAATCCTCTCGTGGCATGAACTCTCAGAGGAGAAACTTTCTATTTATTGTCATTTCTTCTTTTTCCTTAAAGTGAAAAGGGAGTTCAGGTGAGATCGGCGGAAGGGGAAAGTCTGAGGTCAGGGAAAAGAGAAAAACGGGTCGTATGATGTCAACCCCCCCCCCCCCCCCCCCCCCCAAACCCCCCCACAGGCATTAAGGAATATTGCACTTCGACCACTCGTCCTCCTCCTCATCCTGACGCGTGTGAAAGAAAAAAACATCATTATTTATTCCTTCAGCACCAACCAGGGCAACGTTAACTTATTTTTGTCTTGTTTGAAACTATGTTGATCCTTTGAGCTCGTGTCGTCTCCAGGGAGGGTGAAAGATGTAGCCTTTTTGTCCCCCCGCCCTCCATCTTAATGTTCTACGGACACTTGAAATGTAATCGGCCCCGACGCTGCTCCTAGTGCTGAGCCTCGTGTGTGTGTGTGTATGTGTGTGTGTGTGTGTGTGTGTGTGGAGTCGACCCCGCGACCTTTACATGAGAAGCTGCCTATGCAAGTGTGTCAGTGTCGTCGAGTATTAATCATTTTTTAATTATTTAATGACATTTTTATTGAAATCACGTTTCATTATTATTGAAGGTTGAATTTTCTATAAATAGAATTTAAAAGAAAAACATTTTAAAAACGATTAATTTTCTTTTTACACATAGAGTTTGATATTAAAATTCCAATTATTAAAATAATTAATGTTCTTATTTCAATATTCTTCAATTCCAAGCCTTTTAAATTCAACGTTCAAATGTTGACCAGACTCTACCAATAGAGCACCGAGCTACTCGATCGAAGTCATCCAGTGATGGTGGCATTTTTACATTGAATTAAATAGAAATATTAAATAAAGAGTTATTTAATTATCGTAATTAGAATATCAAACTCTTAACGTTATAAAAATTAATTCATTTTCAAATTCAATTATTTGAAGAAACTGATTCAACCTTCCAACGTAAAAATGATCAATACAATTATTTTAAAATGATTTTTTATCTATAAATTTCAACCGTAAAATATTCTGGTGGCACTGATTTACTTCCATAGTTTCCTCCACGTGTCTTTTGTTTCTTTTCATTTAAAAACCACCTGCAACCATTCGAGTGTTTCCTCGCGGATCCGAACTCGTCTGAATGTAACAAAAGTTGCACTTTTAAATGTAAAACTAGAACCAAGTGGTGGCAGCTCCTCCGTCCAGTAGGGGGCGACGTAGCGGGGTCTTCTCAAGGCCTCTGGGTCAAACTTTACTGATGAATAATGAGCCGGCTGCTACAAAAAAAAAAAAAAAAGGGGTCTAGAAAGTCCTGCTTTAGGAGGACCGTAGTCTTTATTAGACTTGTTGTGTTGTAGTCGACAAAATGTGTCTTACTGGTGCGACCGGTTCCTCCGCTCCGGCGCCGGACCAGGAAACTAGTCGGTCCGAGGTCCACGCGACCCTCGAAGGTTCACCTCCGCTCGTGTCGCTCGTAGAGAACAAAACGATTCAGGGTCGATGTTTTCCCAGATTTATGTCGACGTCACGTTTTGGCTTCTCTGCTGGTGAACATCTGCAGGAGCCGGCGCTCGGATGTCGGAGGCAGCCATCTTGTGACGTCCACCATATTTATATTTTTCCATGAGCCGATAATCACCGTTTTACCTCCGTGTTTTCAGACCGACGTGGGCGAGTGTTTGGTTCAGGATGTTCAGGAAAAAAAAAAAAGGCAAACGTTGTTTTATTCTGTTGAACAAAAAAAAAAAAAACCCTCCCGCCCCCTTGTGGCCATCCTTTGTAAAACATGCACTCTGACCAAGACTCGATGTGTAAAGATGAAGATGCAATACAATAAAAACACAAAGATTTTCAAACCTCAAAGTGTCTTTTCTTTCAATTAATTTACTGTGGACGAGAAATATAGCAAAGCACTCTTTTTATAGACCGCTAGAGGGCGCTCTCCACACACAAAAAATAATTGACTTTCTAACTGAGAGCGCCACCTAGTGAAAAAAAAAATACAACTATTAATATTGAGCTCATCTTTAACTCAGTTTCATACTTTATAATATATATTTTAAAATGTTTGTTTTTTTAAGTTAAGTGCAGTTAGTCTATTGCTCTTAGGTCTAAAAACTTAAAATAATGTTTTGAAGTTGACAAACGCTGCGCAGGTTTGAACCACCAGAGGGCGCCAACATTCAACATATCAGAAAGATGACTTGATCTGGGGCCTCATGTACTGAGAGGTTCGTTCAGCTTCTACTAAACAGTGGCGGGGCCCCGTCAGGGCCAGTAAGGCCTTCTCTGCTGGCCTGAACATTATCAGAAAATAAATGTATTTATTTAATTAAAATGTATTAAATTATTCCTCATAGTCTTTTCTCTTCATTTCATGTCTTTCCTCTTGTTGCTTCCAGGATTGTACGTTCATGTGAGAACTTTCATCCAATCATATTTGAGCAGCCGGTCATGTGTTACCCGAGGCCCTCAATCATTTCAGAGGTGGCCCTTGTTTTCTTGAAATCAACGGCAGCCGGAGGATTGTGTTAACCAATCAGATTCGAGTCGGCAACACAACGTCCGTTCATGTCCTCTGATTGGATAGCACTGAGACTCGTCACATGGAGCTGAAATGATGATTTGAGTTAATTTAAGTGTTTGTTTTTCAACACAATGGCTGAAGAGCCTGATCTGGTCGCGGATATACTTGCAAAGACATTTTCCAGAAGGACTTTTAAAGAAAATCTGTACGTTGTTAAGAAAGTTATGCTAACTTTGAGACGAGTCTTTCACAAGCTTCAAAGGATTTATTTATTTCCTCCATGAACTACGTGAGTGAATGAATTTTATTCATGATCATGTTGCACTTTATGAGATCAATAGTGGTGCTTGTGTAGGCCATGGAAACCACACAGACTGCAGTGGGAGTGATATTTTGATGTAATGCACTGATGTTCATCTTATTGACCTATAACAGTTCACGCTCAGATCCCTAGTGTATAAAGAACCTTAAAGTAGTCATGAGACGTGGATTCATTCGAACGTGCGCCTCTGGAGGCTTATGTGAGAAATGCACGACCCGCCACTGCTACTAAATATGTCCGGAAACTGAAATAATATTTGGACATATAAATCTGTGCACGACACGAATTTTAGGCACTTTTCCTTCGTACATCCCAGGTAGAATTAATCGCAGTCTTGTTCGTCCCTTTCCACGCCCTCATTTACATATTTAATTAATATAATAATAATAATCTTTCAGCTGATTTACAAACGTTTGTAAAGGAACTATCTTGGAACAATTATTTGCATTATAATTTGAGCGTTTATTGTAAACATTTTGTTTTAATCATTTAATTAATCAAATATTTTTCTTTTTTATACACATAGTTAAATATTCAAATAATCTAAACATTTATTCTTTTAAATCCGACAATACCAAATGAGTGCGGAGTAGGTCACGTGATCATCTGCACATCACATGATTGGCTTGAAAGTTTGATCAAGTAGATTTTGTAATTGTCTGGTGGCGCTACTATAACCACATTTTTAGATTCAAATAAAAATACTATACTTAAAAAAAGTGTCAGAATTACAATATCAAACTATACGTGTATTGTTCTAAATATTTTCAATTTTAAAAAGAAGGTGGAAAATACAGCAGTTAGTCTTTAACTCCTTGGTCTAAACGAATCTTTAAAAAAAAAAGTTAAAATAATGTTTTTAATACGACAAACTCTACGTAAATGAGCACAGGTTTGAACCACCAGAGGGCGCCAACACTCCACACAACAGGAAGATGACTTGATCTGGTGGTTTAAAATGTTTTGTTTTCATTCCAGGACTGGACTCTGATGGTCAGACTCGTACATTGGTCGAGACGTGAAGTCAAATCGTATGAATTAGATATCAGCCTGTGAGATATTGAGTAATTGACATAAATAAGAAACACATAAACATCCTGGACACGTTTTTACATGAAAATGGATGTTTTTTTTAGATTTTTAAATCAGCAAAACGATATCAAATCAAATACAACATTGAATATGTGAAGAAGAAACAGATTTTGTTCTTGTAATAGTGATAAATATCTGCACCGAATCTGAAATATTTTAGCTACAACCATTTGATTGTGTGTAGATGTGTCTACTTTAATAGTTTACCTGTAGTAGTTTGCAATTTAGCTCTGAAATAAAAACCTATGAAAAATTGTAAAAAATATCTTGAAATCTTTCTTTTTCTTTTTCTAAATATATGTATTGCTGGCGATGCTAATTGTTAGCCACAAAGTGTTGCTAGTGATGCTAACAGTTGTAACCAACAGTTGTAACATGTCGTTAGTGATGCTAACAGTTATAACACAGTTGTAACATGTTGTTAGTGATGCTAACAGTTATAACACAGTTGTAACATGTTGTTAGTGATGCTAACAGTTATAACACAGTTGTAACATGTTGTTAGTGATGCTAACAGTTATAACACAGTTGTAACATGTTGTTAGTGATGCTAACAGTTATAACACAGTTTTAACATGTTGTTAGTGATGCGAACCGTTATAATACAGTTGTAACATGTTGCTAGTGATGCTAACAGTTGTAACCAACAGTTGCAACATCTTGCTAGTGATGCTAACAGTTGTAACCAACAGTTGCAACATGTTGCTAGTGATGCTAACAGTTGTAACCAACAGTTGCAACATGTTGTTAGTTATGCTAACAGCTAAAACCAACAATTGCAACATCTTGCTAGTGATGCTAACAGTTGCAACATGTTGCTAGTGATGCTAACAGCTATAACCAACAGTTGCAACGTGTTGCTAGTGATGCTAACAGCTGTCGATTGTGATGCTATTTATTTCATTGTTTTCAAATATTTATTTATGTTATCAACGTCTATTAATAATTATTTCTTTCAGAATTTTAGACATTTTTCATGACGGTTGTCAAACGCGGATCAGGTCTTCAGGGTTCATGAGATCCTGATCCACCTGCCCCGTCTGGACCCCTCCCTCATCCAGTGACTCATAGGGTCTTATCTCCACACCCGAGGTGTTGTTTGTCCGAGCGCAGACGAGCCACCACACAGTGAGACGAGGCACGTCCAGGGCTGGAGGCTGCAGTGGGGGATGTGCTCGCGAGGGTGGGTGTTCCTCATGATGACAGTGAGTCATCGGACCCCTCGGCGCTCTGACATCACGGAGGCTCATCAGAGAGAGTCTCCCCACGATTGTCCTTCTGATGATGGAGCAGGACGCCCAGAGAGACTCCGTAGATGTGTCTGAGGGACAATTATCCTGATGGAAGCAACGATGAAGCTCTCGTACGTGTCTCTGCTGGACGCCAGAGGAACTGACCTACATGTCATTAATATTAGTGCAAGAAAATATAACATTATTCAACAGCTTTTATCTTGTTATAAAACTTCTGGCCTCTAGATAACAGTCGTTACTGTGTCCTCCAACGCTACAGGAAGATTACTTAGGACGAGAGGATACAGTTATGATTTAGGACAAGAGGATACAGTGATGACTGAGGACAAGAGGATACAATGATAACGAGGACGAATAAATACAGTGAAGACTTAGGACGAGAGGAAACAGTGATGACTGAGGACAAGAGGATACAATGATAACGAGGACGAAAGAATACAGTGAAGACTTAGGACGAGAGGATACAGTTATGATTTAGGACAAGAGGATACAGTGACGACTGAGGACAAGAGGATACAATGATAACGAGGACGAATAAATACAGTGAAGACTTAGGACGAGAGGAAACAGTGATGACTGAGGACAAGAGGATACAATGATAACGAGGACGAAAGAATACAGTGAAGACTTAGGACGAGAGGATACAGTGATGACTGAGGAGATGAGGATACAGTGAAGACTGAGGACAAGAGGATACAGTGACGACTGAGGACGAGAGGATACAGTGACGACTGAGGAGATGAGGATACAGTGAAGACTGAGGACGAGAGGAAACAGTGATGACTGAGGACATGAGGATACAGTGAAGACTGAGGACAAGAGGATACAGTGACGACTGAGGACGACAGGATACAGTGACGACTGAGGACTAGAGGATACAGTAATGACTGCGGACGTGAGGATTCAGTGATGACTGAGGACGAGAGGATTCAGTGATGACTGAGGACGAAAGGATACAGTGATGACTGAGGACGAGAGGATACAGTGATGACTGAGGACGAGAGGATACAGTGATGACTGAGGACGAAAGGAAACAGTGATGACTGAGGACGAGAGGATACAGTGAGTCTAGCAGCTTTTAAAGCTGATGTTTGGACATATTTTGGTTTAAAAAATCAAATGAAAGCTGTTACGACTTCATCAAGAGTCATGTGGTCTGTAAATACTACAACACCAGAGTCAAGTACTGGACAATACTACACATATATACTTGTTACTACACTATCACAAAACCAGAGTCAAGTACTGGACAATACTACACATATATACTTGTTACTACACTATCACAACACCAGAGTCAAGTACTGGACAATACTACGCATTGTTACTACAGTATCACTATATATCACTATACTGTATATCGTATTGTTGTATCGTGGTGCTCAATATTCTTGACAATACACACTCCTAATCCTCACAAATCTTCTTTTTCTTTTTGGCATCATTTACGAGATTTTCTTTCCCGTTGTTTGTTCGTGTAGATTTGTGATCATCTGTGAGAATGAGGACGAAACACCACGTTGGTTGAGCAGCAGATGGACGGCAGGAGGAGGCAGGTGGCAAGTACATAAGACCAGCTGCTGGAGTCGCTCTCCTGGAGGTATTGTACCAAACATCGGAGACAGAAAGTCAACATGAATCTATTCTTATCGCTTATGAAGGGATTTAATTGAATCTGGGTTGATGAAAATGAAAGAACATGTTCCTGTCGGTCCATACCAGGGCTGAGTATTGGCAAGAATCTGTAGATACAACACGTATACGATACATGAACAACAATACGATATATTGTGATAGCGTAGTAACAAGGATATATCTGTAGTATTGTCGAGTTCTTGACTCTGGTGTTGTGATAGTGTAGTAACAAGTATATATGTGTAGTATTGTCGAGTACTTAACTCTGGTGTTGTGATAGTGTAGTAACAAGTATACATGTGTAGTATTTACGAGTACTTAACTCTGGTGTTGTGATAGTGTTGTAACAAGTATATATGTTTAGTATTGTCGAGTACCTAACTCTGGTGTTGTGATAGTGTAGTAACAAGTATATATGTGTAGTATTGTCGAGTTCTTGACTCTGGTGTTTTGATAGTGTAGTAACAAGGATATATGTGTAGTATTGTCCAGCACTTGACTCTGGTATTGTAGTATTTACAGACCACATGACTCTTGACGAAGTCGTAACTGCTTTCATTTGTTTTCAAACCAAAATATGTCCAAACATCAGCTTTAAAAGCTGCTGGACTCACTGCATCCTCTCATCCTCAGTCATCGCCGGGGTCACGCAGGATTTCATTCTTCCTGTAGCTTCCGTGGCGGGAATTTTAATTACAACAATTTAAATGAATGCAGTGCTGTTGAATATCGCTGGATTCTGCAACAAAAATTGCGACATTGGAATGTATCGATATTTTCTTTCAAACTAGTACAGACGGACAAGTACTCTTTGGACAATTGAGCCACAAACCCAATATCCTTCTCTCGGGAGGAAACCAGAGTTAAAGCTCATCACTAATGTGTTTTAATGAGTAGTACGATGCTGGGGGTCACATGACCAACACAGTGGTTCTCAGACGAGGTCGTCATGTGACCCATAACTCAGAGCTTCCTTCCCGTCACACTGGACTGTGACAGATGGACGCTGACGACGAACCTCATGTGGCTCATCAGTCCTACTTCCCTCGTCTCGGTTTGCTCAAGGGCTCCGAGGCGTTTGTTGCCACACGGGAAGTGACAGTTGGTTGAAAGTGTGACTCTTGATTTCCATGCAAACACACGATTGTTGACACACCAGGTCAGCTGAGACCAGGTCGACCCGCAGGTGACACTATAGGCAAGTGTTGTCTTTCAGAAGCTAACGCTATTGATGCTAGCAAACAACTTTACTGTTGTTGCCAGACAAATAAAAAAAAACATTGTTGAGCTTTCATATAAACTAAAACATGTGATATTAACTGTATTATTATCGCTAGTGATGCTAAAAGTTAGCAACCAACTCTTTTATTATGTTTGTGATCCTAACAGTTGTAAACCAACTGTAGTAGCATTTTACTAGTGATGCTAATAATAAGCGACCATATAATTTACGACAAACCTGATAATTAGAAACCAACTGTTGTAGTATGTTTCTTGTGATGCTAATAATTAGCAACCAACTGTTGTAGTATGTTTCTTGTGATGCTAATAATTATGTTGTATGTTTCTACTTATACTAATAAATAGCGACAAACTGTTGGAGTATGTTTCTAGTGAAGCTAACAATTAGCAACCAACTGTTGTATGTTCCCAGTGACGCTAACAATTAGCAACCAACTGTTGTATGTTTCCAGTGATGCTAATGATTAGCGACCAACTGTTGCAAGTTTCCAGTGATGCAAATAATTACCGACAAACTGTTGTAGATGGTTGCTCATGATGCTAATAGTAAGCAACCAACTGTTGTATGTTTCCAGTGATGATAAAAATTACCGACAAACTGTTGTAGCATGTTGCTCATGATGCTAATAATAAGCAACCAACTGTTGTATGTTTCCAGTGATGCAAATGATTAATGACCAACTGTTCTATGTTGCTAGTGATGCTAATAATAAGCAACCAACTGTTGTATGTTTCCAGTGATGCTAAAAATTATCGACAAACTGTTGTAGCATGTTGCTCATGATGCTAATAATAAGCAACCAACTGTTGTATGTTTCCAGTGATGCAAATAATTACCGACAAACTGTTGTAGATGGTTGCTCATGATGCTAATAGTAAGCAACCAATTGTTGTATGTTTCCAGTGATGATAAAAATTACGGACAAACTGTTGTAGCATGTTGCTCATGATGCTAATAATAAGCAACCAACTGTTGTATGTTTCCAGTGATGCTAATGATTAATGACCAACTGTTCTATGTTGCTAGTGATGCTAATAATAAGCAACCAACTGTTGTATGTTTCCAGTGATGCTAAAAATTACCGACAAACTGTTGTAGCATGTTGCTCATGATGCTAATCATAAGCAACCAACTGTTGTATGTTTCCAGTGATGCTAATGATTAATGACCAACTGTTCTATGTTGCTAGTGATGCTAATAATAAGCGACCAACTATTGGATGTTGCTAGTGATGCTAAAAATTACCGACAAACTGTTGTAGCATGTTGCTCATGATGCTAATAATAAGCAACCAACTGTTGTATGTTTCCAGTGATGCTAATGATTAATGACCAACTGTTCTATGTTGCTAGTGATGCTAATAATAAGCGACCAACTATTGGATGTTGCTAGTGATGCTAATAATTACCGACAAACTGTTGCTATCCAGGCTAACGGTTTGTAAATAAACCTGTTGAAACATGTCCTCTAACTAGTCATGCTGAACTGCTCACAAAACCAATTCAAAATAAATGTGTTTTCTCCTGAAGGACGAGAGAACGTCTCTGGTGCAATAAACACATGTGAGAGGTTTGACTTGACGGCGTCTCTGGAGAACCACTGACTCGTACACCATCTCCCTGTAGACGTGTGATTCATGGAGCTCCAGACTCCCTCCTCACCTGGAGGAGCACCTGGTCTTTTTTTAGTGGATTGAAGAGGTGTGTGAGCGCCAGCGCCGAGGAACGAGATGGGAGGTGATGTCGATGACTCACTCCTGACATTAGCATGCGTGACACGTGTTCTCACTTGTGGTGAGAATCCAAACAGAATCTCGATCCACTCGAAGTCACTTGATCTTCTCTCTGAAGCTGCCATCTGTGTTGACGTCCATCTTGAAGAGTAGCGAGTGGTTCGACGAGTTGATCTTCTGAGGTCTCACGGTTGGACGTCGAGGGTTGAATCCATCACAGGCGCCACATTAGTCCAGTCCAACAATGTGTGTCAAACCTATTTTTAATGAGCCGAAACTGAAGCGTTTTTCACAGGAGCGCTGATGGCGCCGTCGCTCCAATTAAAGACGAGTGTTGTGCCAGCGAGCCTGACACACTCACCACGTCACTCGCACCTTACATGTCGCGACCGTAACGAGGACGGTTGCTGCGACGACGCCGTCTTCGTCGGGCTCGCTCTCGGTGTGACAGGAGACGAGAGCGTCACATCATCTGCAAACATCTACACGAGGAACCAGGTCTCCAGTGGAGGAGCGAACGCCTGCAGAGGCTCCACTTGACCTTCTATAACAATAATCTCCAGGCCAGGTTTTCATTTTTCTCGATCAGCTTTTCTACTTCCTGTCAGGGCCGGGTCTAGGCAGGGGCAAGAGGGGGCCTGGCCCCCTCAAATAAATGTTGTGCCCCCTCAAACTTACATGTAAGTAAGTAAGTAACAGCACAATGCCCCCTCAAGATTTGTGGCTGCCCCCTCATACATGCCTGTCTAGACCCGGCCCTGCTTCCTGTTCTGAAAACTGAAGCAACTTAAATATAGTTTGTTTTCATGATGTATTTTAGTGTCGAAACTGGACATTGTTTAGAAAGTCTCACGTAGCATTAGTTAGCAACATATTAATTACATTTTGTTTTTAAACCACGTTTGTATTATATGATGCGCTTTATCAAATTTATTTTTTTCTTGTGATGCAATAATTAGAAAACAAACTACTTAGCTATTTGGTACGGATGCTAATGATTAGCAATGGATGTAATAGTATGTTTCTAGTCAAGCTAACAGTTTGTAACAAAACTGCTACAACATGGCATGGTTGTTGAGATGCTGATAATTACAGACAGTTTTGTGGGCGTTTGAGTACGGCAATTTAGTGTGCATGCCGCACTAAATTTCACATACTAAGAAGACGCATGCTTACTTTGAGACGCACTTGCGCACTAAAAATACTAACTTTGAGTACGCTATTATGCAATTTGAGACACAGCACAACTGTTGAAACATGCTACTAGTGATGCTAATAATTAGTAACCAACTGTTGAAACATGATATGATTGATGCTAACAATTAGTGACCAACTGTTGAAACATGCTATTATTGATGCTAATAATTAGTAACCAACTGTTGAAACATGATATGATTGATGCTAACAATTAGTGACCAACTGTTGAAACATGCTATTATTGATGCTAATAATTAGTAACCAACTGTTGAAACATGCTATTATTGATGCTAATAATTAGTGACCAACTGTTGAAACATGCTATTATTGATGCTAATAATTAGTGACCAACTGTTGAAACATGCTATTATTGATGCTAATAATTAGTGACCAACGGTTGTAACATGCTATTATTGATGCTAATAATTAGTGACCAACTGTTGAAACATGCTATTATTGATGCTAATAATTAGTGACCAACGGTTGTAACATGCTATTATTGATGCTAATAATTAGTGACCAACTGTTGAAACATGCTATGATTGATGCTAATAATTAGTGACCAACTGTTGTAACATGCTATTATTGATGCTAATAATTAGTGACCAACTGTTGTAACATGCTATTATTGATGCTAATAATTAGAAACCAACAGTTGAAACATGCTATTATTGATGCTAATAATTAGTGACCAACTGTTGAAACATGCTATTATTGATGCTAATAATTAGTGACCAACTGTTGTAACATGCTATTATTGATGCTAATAATTAGTGACCAACTGTTGTAACATGCTATTATTGATGCTAATAATTAGTGACCAACTGTTGAAACATGCTATTATTGATGCTAATAATTAGTAACCAACTGTTGAAACATGCTATGATTGATGCTAATAATTAGTAACCAACTGTTGTAACATGCTATGATTGATGCTAATAATTAGTAACCAACTGTTAAAACATGCTATTATTGATGCTAATAATTAGTGACCAACTGTTAAAACATGCTATTATTGATGCTAATAATTAGTGACCAACTGTTGACACATGCTATGATTGATGCTAATAATTAGTGACCAACTGTTAATAAGTTTAATTCCAACACAAAAATAAACAAACCCTGTTAATATTTAAATGTAATAGTTGATTATGAAATCTACTTATTTAATTGTATTTTATACAAACTTCATTAAATACAACCCTAAAAAAAACTATGATGAAAAAACAATATGATTTGAAAGCAATTACATTTTTGTGTGTTGTTATCGGAGCTTGACGTGTAATGACGGTGTTGGTGACACAACTGGAGTGTGTAAGAGGTCTGTCAGTGTGATTGTCTAAATAAAACAGAGCTCGACGAGAGTAACACAACAATAGCGAGCGTGAGCCGAACACACACAAGAGACAACAGCGCAACAATGGAGCGAAAATGAACAGTCGACTTCGGTTTCATACAAGAACCGTCGCACACCCTAACATCTGCCTCACACATATTTTCACACGTATTCATACACCTACACTTCTGAGTCACACACTCTGATTTTGCCCCATATTTATAGGTGCGGAGACGAACGCACACACTGGAAGATGTTCAACACAATATAGACATGAAGAAGCTGAAGTGAGGAGGAACTAACTTGTGTTCAACACCCACTCTCTTTCACACACACACAAACACATGCCCACGCCTACACACACACACACACCCAACTACATGCACACACCTTCACACACACAAACATATTGTAATTAATTATTTTCAACTGAAGTTTGTAGGAACGTCAATAATAAAATGTTGCTATTCTTGGACTCAAAGCTCTTTCATTAAAAATGTTTTGACACACCCTGATGTTTTTGTGTGTGTGTGTAGTGTCGGTGTGTCACGGTTGACTAATTACAATTAATCAGCTTAACTTGTTGTGACAAACTCCACTATGACTCAAACTACTCAACAATGTGTTTTGCTAATAGCTGATGTCGCTAATGTTGAATGCTAACATGAAAGAGCTGAACGTATGTATTGAAGACACAGTTTAATTTCATGAAGTATTTATTCATTTTTTGCCTTAAACAATTATATTTAAATAACAAATATTGCAAACAAATGTATTTTTGTAGATAAAGTAAGTGTATAGTGGTTAGTAGGAGTGTGTTACGAGTGTGTTGATACTTGAATATAGTGACATATCGTGATAGTGTAGTACAAGTATATATGTGTAGTATTGTCGAGTACTTGACTCTGGTGTTGTGATAGTGTGGTAATAAGTTTATATGTGTAGTATTGTCGAGTACTTGACTCTGGTGTTGTGATAGTGTAGTAACAAGTTTATATGTGTAGTATTGTCGAGTACTTGACTCTGGTGTTGTGATAGTGTAGTAACAAGGATATATGTGTAGTATTGTCGAGTACTTAACTCTGGTGTTGTGATAGTGTAGTAACAAGGATATATGTGTAGTATTGTCGAGTACTTGACTCTGGTGTTGTGATAGTGTAGTAACAAGGATATATGTGTAGTATTGTCGAGTACTTGACTCTGGTGTTGTGATAGTGTGGTAATAAGTTTATATGTGTAGTATTGTCGAGTACTTGACTCTGGTGTTGTGATAGTGTAGTAACAAGTTTATATGTGTAGTATTGTCGAGTACTTGACTCTGGTGTTGTGATAGTGTAGTAACAAGGATATATGTGTAGTATTGTCGAGTACTTGACTCTGGTGTTGTGATAGTGTAGTAACAAGGATATTTGTGTAGTATTGTAGAGTACTTGACTCTTGTGTTGTGATAGTGTAGTAACAAGGATATATGTGTAGTATTGTCATGTACTTAACTCTGGTGTTGTGATAGTGTAGTAACACGTATATATGTGTAGTATTGTCGAGTACTTGACTCTGGTGTTGTGATAGTGTAGTAAAAAGGATATACAGTATGTGTATTATTGTCGAGTACTTGACTCTGGTGTTGTGATAGTGTAGTAACAAGGATATATGTGTAGTATTGTCCAGTACTTGACTCTGGTGTTGTGATAGTGTAGTAACAAGTATATACAGTATGTGTATTATTGTCGAGTACTTGACTCTGGTGTTGTGATATTGTAGTAACAAGGATAAATATGTAGTATTTTTGTGTACTTGACTCTGGTGTTGTGATAGTGTAGTAACACGTATATATGTGTAGTATTGTCGAGTACTTGACTCTGGTGTTGTGATAGTGTAGTAACAAGGATATATGTGTATTTTTGTCGAGTACTTGACTCTGGTGTTGCGATAGTGTAGTAACAAGGATATATGTGTATTATTGTGGAGTACTTGACTCTGGTGTTGTGATAGTGTAGTAACAATTATATATGTGTATTATTGTCAGGTACTTGACTCTGGTGTTGTGATAGTGTAGTAACAAGGATATATGTGTAGTATTGTCGAGTACTTGACTCTGGTGTTGTGATAGTGTAGTAACAAGGATATATGTGTATTATTGTCGAGTACTTGACTCTGGTGTTGTGATAGTGTAGTAACAAGGATATACAGTATGTGTATTATTGTCGAGTACTTGACTCTGGTGTTGTGATAGTGTAGTAACAAGGATAAATGTGTAGTATTTTTGTGTACTTGACTCTGGTGTTGTGATAGTGTAGTAACAAGGATATATGTGTAGTATTGTCCAGTACTTGACTCTGGTGTTGTGATAGTGTAGAAACAAGGATATATGTGTATTATTGTCGAGTACTTGATTCTGGTGTTGTGATAGTGTAGTAACAAGTATATATGTGTAGTATTGTTCAGTACTTGACTCTGGTGTTGTGATAGTGTAGTAACAAGTATATATGTGTAGTATTGTCGAGTACTTGACTCTGCTGTTGTGATAGTGTATTAACAAGGATATATGTGTAGTATTTTCGTGTACTTGACTCTGGTGTTGTGATAGTGTAGTAACAAGGATATATGTGTAGTATTGCCCAGTACTTGACTCTGGTGTTGTGATAGTGTAGTAACAAATATATATGTGTAGTATTGTCCAGTACTTGACTCTGGTGTTGTGATAGTGTAGTAACAAATATATGTGTAGTATTGTCGAGTACTTGACTCTGGTGTTGTGATAGTGTAGTAACAAGGATATATGTGTAGTATTGTCGAGTACTTGACTCTGGTGTTGTGATAGTGTAGCAACAAATATATACGTGTAGTATTGTCCAGTACTTGACTCTGGTGTTGTGATAGTGTAGTAACAAATATATATGTGTAGTATTGTCGAGTACTTGACTCTGGTGTTGTGATAGTGTAGTAACAAGGATATATGTGTAGTATTGTCGAGTACTTGACTCTGGTGTTGTGATAGTGTAGTGCGAGTGTCCCCCGACTCTCACCCTTAGTAGCTGGGACAGGATCCAGCCCTTTGTTGTGTAGTTTTAAGCAAATGAAGTTTATTTAAACTTGAAGACAGTTGCAATACGTGAAAGTCTGATAAAAGGAGGTCAGACAGGACGACACAGACAGATTGTGAGTCTCCAGGAAAATAAGTGTTTTTTTCAGGATGGAAGAATAACAGGAATTTGAGCGATGAAGAACTTCTCTGTGATCGGCTCACGGAGATAATGGCTCTTTCAGCGCCAACAAGGACAACAAATCCTTAATTAACCTCAAGTTTACGATTCCCCGGAGCCTTCCTGAGTTGATTTAGACGCACAAAAGAAGCGTTTCTCAACCGTCACACACTTCAAACACACTCAACCGTCGCAGTCAATATTGACATCTCTGAGAGATTTCATTGCTCTGTCCTCGTCATCGTAGCTCCGGGACGGTTCCATCCAGCTGGTCGGGTTCACCTGCTCACCCTGATGCATCATGGGTAGGGCTGGGAGGAGGGTGTCGTGGGCAGGATGTTGGTGGGTAAACACGGGGACGGCGAGGCCGGGCTTCCTTCCTCTCAGAACATTGGCGACAACAAATATCTCTCGTGACACAAATGGAGTCACAGGATGAATTAATGGAGGACAAACGCACACAATTATGATAACAATGTTCAGATCAACACTTGTTATATCGAATATAGCTAAAGTGGAGAAACAACTACTTTCTTATGTGTTTAGTGAACAAGATTAATGTTCATCTATTAGGTAAACAAATCATGCTGTTCATTGAGTTTCTCATCAGTTTTGTTTCCTCATTCTTTGTTTGATGGTTTGTTTCAACCTGATATTGTTCTTTACGTTCGTTTCAGTACATTTGTTTTTTAATCCTTTACCTCGAGTCAAAACCTCTTTTTGTTTTGTGTACATCACTCACAAATAATCCAACAATTTTCAACTATAATCCAACAATTTTCAACTATAATCCAATAATTTTCAATTATAATCAAACAATTTTCAATTACAATCAAAAAAAATTCAACTATAATCAAACAATTTTAAATTATAATCAAACTATTTTAAATTATAATCAAACTATTTTTAAATTATAATCAAACAATTTTCAACTATAATCAAACAATTTTCAATTATAATCAAACAATTTTCAATTATAATCAAACAATTTTCAACTATAATCAAACAATTTTCAACTATAATCAAACAATTTTCAACTATAATCAAACAATTTTCAACTATAATCAAACAATTTTCAATTATAATCAAACAATTTTCAACTATAATCAAACAATTTTTAACTATAATCAAATCATTTTCAACTATAATCAAACAATTTTCAACTCTTATCAAACCATTTTCGACTATAATCAAACTTTTCATTCTACACTTTGTGCAGAACTATCTGAAGGCATCAATCAATGACATCAGTTATCGATCATATTGATCAACATGTCGTGGAAGAAACTGTCCGGAGCGTTTGACCATCTTTAATAAAAACGCGTCTGTTCTATGAATGTCTTCATCTGTTCTCTTTCAACTTCCGTTAATTCCATATTTAGAACAACAAAAGTCTGCTTGTGCTGCCCAAGGATTGCAAAAGTTTCCACTTAGAAATCAAGTTTGAAGGATGAAGTGAATCAAACGAGACTCATCAGACACCTCCGGGCGACGACGGCTCTCAAAGCTTTCATTCACAGTCCCATGACTGGACTCTTATCACGTCCAATATTTGCATCTCTTCATGCTCGGTAAACAATCGAGGGGGTTTCTTCAACCAAACAGGATGTGCCTTAAGAAAGTAGATCCTTCCCCGATTATCCACCAACAACGCCGCGTTTGTCTCTCGTGGACTTGATTTTCAGTCGATTAGATCGTGAAACGCTTCACGAAGAGACGTGTTTACGAACTCTTGTCAATAAATGACGACGCACTTCATTGAGAGGATTTTCTTTTGGTGTTTATTGACGACTTTTTGACTGAGACTCATGCGTATCCTGACAACTAGTATAGTGTGTTGTCGAGAATCTGTCGATACGATACACATCACAATGATATGATATATATATTGATAGTGTAGTAACAAGTATATATTTGTAGTATTGTTGAGTACTTGACTCTGGTGTTGTCATAGTGTAATCACATATATATATGTGTAGTATTGTTGAGTACTTGACTCTGGTGTTGTGATAGTGTAGTAACAAGTATACATTTGTAGTATTGTCAAGTACTTGACTCTGGTGTTGTGATAGTGTAGTAACAAGGATATATGTGTAGTATTGTCCAGTACTTGACTCTGGTGTTGTGATACTGTAGTAACAAGTATATATGTGTAGTATTGTCCAGTACTTGACTCTGGTGTTGTGATAGTGTAGTAACAAGTATATATGTGTAGTATTGTCCAGTACTTGACTCTGGTGTTGTGATAGTGTAGTAACAAGTATATATGTGTAGTATTGTCCAGTACTTGACTCTGGTGTTGTGATAGTGTAGTAACAAGTATATATGTGTAGTATTGTCCAGTACTTGACTCTGGTGTTGTGATAGTGTAGTAACAAGTATATATGTGTAGTATTGTCCAGTACTTGACTCTGGGGTTGTGATAGTGTAGTAACAAGTATATATGTGTAGTATTGTCCAGTACTTGACTCTGGTGTTGTGATAGTGTAGGAACAAGGATATATGTGTAGTATTGTCCAGTACTTAACTCTGGTGTTGTGATAGTGTAGTAACAAGGATATATGTGTAGTATTGTCCAGTACTTGACTCTGGTGTTGTGATAGTGTAGTAACAAGTATATATGTGTATTGTCCAGTACTTGACTCTGGTGTTGTAGAATTTACTGACCACATGACTCTTGATGAAGTCGTAACTGCTTTTGTTTGTTTTCAAAACAAAAAATGTCCAAACATCAGCTTTAAAAGCTGCTGGACTGTATCCTCTCGTCCTCAGTCATCACTGCATTCTCCCGTCCTCAGTCATCGCCGAAACTTGCAAATTGTGTTGTTCCTTTTCCTGCAAAAGATGATCTAATGTGTATTTTTGTACGTGACCAAAGGCACATGTTGTTGTGAGTCGTTTTAATCTTTGAGTTTGAGGAACAAACACACCTGTACACGTTGGCGCAGTGGTGTGTGTGCGTCTGTGTGTGTGTACGTGTGTGTGTGTGGGAGCTTCCTCTTTACAAACACCTGTCGACAACA
Source organism: Callionymus lyra (assembly GCF_982586985.1). Classification (NCBI taxonomy): domain Eukaryota; kingdom Metazoa; phylum Chordata; class Actinopteri; order Syngnathiformes; family Callionymidae; genus Callionymus; species Callionymus lyra. Next base: position 42,452,680 of record NC_141818.1, on the reverse strand, counting down.
AGCCCAGAGCGATTACTTTAGTCTGAGTGTAGCTTAAATCCAGAGCAGCTAGAATGAAACGACTGCAGATCGAACGACTAATAACAATATATCGGAGGAAAAGTGTTTTCTTCCTAAATAATGTATGATCTTCAGGCTCAGATTAGATCGACCGGAGCCCAATCATCCAGAAGAGACTCAAACAGAACCACGTTTACTTGGCTCCGGTTTCCTCCCAGACAAAGAAGATTCTAGTTTCAGTAGCTGTTGAAGTCGCTCTATCTTCCATACATGGATACGCATCATTGACTTTACTCTAGTACTTCTGCCGTTTTTTTCATACTCAGCTTCAAAGTTTGTGATGTCCGACGCAAACGTTAGCTGGGTTGCTAACTTGTGTTAGCTCAATGTAGCCGTCAATCAAACTGTATGGCTTTGACTTATGAAGGACATCACCTTGTAACAGCTGCTCAAGCAACAACTTTGTTAGGAAACTATAAACTATAAAGAAACTATAAAGAAATCATTTTTAACGAAGCAACAAATTGTGTTATTGATTGTATGATAATACTTCATTTAATCATTTTCTACCAGTGTAGTCGAGGGTTGAACTGTAGTATCTGTTACATGCAGTTTTGCTAAACAACAACAAGAGTGTTTTTTTCACCATTTGAACACCTCCTTATCCCATTACAGCAAAGCCCTTCCAGTAGTTATCAAACACACATTATTTTTCTTGTTGACCTACTTTAAATACTATTTAATGTATTTCAAGGACTTGAGGTTCTTTAGTATTTCTCGCTGAGGCTCCGTAGTATTACTCTACGAGGCTCTGTAGTATTACTCTGCGAGGCTCCTATAGTATTTCTCGGGGAATCTCCTTAGTATTACTCTGCGAGGCTCCGTAGTATTACTCCGCGAGGCTCCTATAGTATTTCTCCGCGATGCTCCATAGTATTAATCCATGATGCTCGATAATATTACTTCACGAGGCTCCTATAGTATTTTCTCGGCAAGGCTCCATAGTGTTTCTCAGCGAGGCTTCTTAGTATAACTCTACGACGTTCTGTAGTATTTCATAGCTTCATAGTAATACGCCTCAGAGAGTAATACTACCAAGACTCACTATAATAATTTTGTAATTGACTTACATTATAAACCCTGTATAAGTACTATAAACACTTGAATCAAATTGTTGTCACTGTCAATTAAGTCCTGACGCATCACATGACCAGAACACACGCGTCTCATTGGTCGACGGCAGCTCCTCAATACTTGCGTGAATATATTGGTGAGAAACGACTGCTAGAACGTGTATCATTCGAGTAGACGTCCACTAATACTTGAATTGCTCTGTTTCTACGGCCGGAGCTGCTTGGAGGAGGTATGCTGCGTCTGTGTCATCACGGGACATGAATTCTTAACTCACTGCAGCGTTTTCTTGTTTTCTTGTCCCACGGTACACATTCCTCAGAGTCCCTGGGAAACCTTCTTTTAGGTTGTTGACCACTGTCCCGCTGCTCTCGACAGGAAGTTGCTCATGAACGCTGGACAAGAGCTTCTGCATCCAGAAGTTTCTGGAGGACAACAAACCAAAAAAAAGCTTCAGTGACAAGTTTCTGCTTCCAGTGAAGGGAAATAACCAGAGTTTCTGCTCTGGTTCTCACAGGATTTCCTGCAGCACAGGGTGAAGTCCCTGCAACAAAGAACAGCAGAACCATGAGGACCTGTTCGGCGTCTTCCTCGGAGGAGGCGTTCGACAGAAAACTCACGACTTCGACGACTCAAGTAAATCATTCATTAGATATTTTCATCGTCAACATCTCGATCTCCAGCAAACACTTTCCTGTGTTCCAGGAAATGCAAAAGCTGCTTGTGTTTACGTGTCTGAAGAGGAAGAGGAAGTTGTGTGTTGGCCAACAGGAAGTCTTTCCTTCAGCTTGTCAAACGTTGACCAGTGCAGATGTTTAAATAACCTATTTATCTCAAGTGCAGCTGATTCTGCAATTTTTAAAAACTGATCAAGTCAGAGGCTGGTTTACAGTAAGAGTCGACTACACATCAGAAAAGTTGACAAAATATTAATATATTTATTTATTCTGTCTGTGTCTGTTTGAACAATAACTATTTTAATTGATATGAATCATTTCGACAAGTAACACTCAGTAAAAAAGAAACATCAGGTGTGAAACTTTGGCAGGTATACACAACAATCCCATTACAGCAAAGCCCTTCCAGTAGTTATCAGACACACATTATTTTTCTTGTTGACCTACTTTAAATACTAAATTGTATGCAAAAAACAGATACATCACATAACTTAATTTACTGTATTTCAAGGACTTGAGGTTCTTTAGTATTTCTCGGCGAGGCTCCGAAGTATTTCTTGGCAAGGCTCCGTAGTATTACTCCACGAGGCTCTGTAGTATTTCTCGGCGAGGCTCCGTAGTATTTCTTGGCGGGGCTCCGTAGTATTTCTTGGCGAGGCTCCGTAGTATTTCTCGGTGAGGCTCCGTAGTATTTCTTGGCGAGGCTCCGTAGTATTACTCCGCGAGGCTCCTATAGTATTACTCCGCGAGGCTCCGTAGTATTACTCCGCAAGGCTCCTATAGTATTTCTCGGGGAGGCTCCTTAATATTACTCTGCTAGGCTCCGTAGTATTACTCTGCGAGGCTCCGTAGTATTACTCCGCAAGGCTCCTATAGTACTTCTTGGCGAGGCTCCTTAGTATTACTCCGCAAGGCTCCTATAGTATTTCTCGGCGAGGCTCCTTAGTATTACTCCGCAAGGCTCCGTAGTATTCAGTATCAGGTGTGAAACTATAGCAGGTATGAACAACAATGAAGGACAACAACCTACACAATAACACAGATACAATTATCATTGATAACTTTGACGTTGATGTCTTTGGTCAAGTTCAAGAAAAAAAAGTATACACCACATATAAGCCAGGGATGTTCTCGTTGTAATGTGAAAAGATCTTATAAAGAAACATTTTCTCAGTAAAATTCATTTTTGTTTCCAAACAGTCCCTGTAACACAGCAGTAAAATGGTTGATACAAGAACAATAACCAGCCGTCGTCTTGTTCTGCTTATTTATTTAGCTATGGTACGTGTTTGTCAAATCAGTTCTTTACGCTGCCGTCTCCAAAATCTACCGACTTATGGATGTCATGTTCATGCAAGCACTTATTTCATATTTCAACAGATTGATC